>NC_048894.1:43779798-43859915 GCF_011077185.1 Oxyura jamaicensis
TTTTTTTTTTTTTTTTTTTTTTTTCAGAGCACATCATCAGCTGTTCCTAGAATAGCTCTGCTGCAAAACCACTTGGGGAAAGTATCATCTCGCTGCCACCCACTCACCTGACTCCTGCTGGACACTACCCACGCTCTGCAGTCAAGGACGTGGCCCTGCTTCCTCCCACACATTTTCTGCACTAGACTTAATTCTTTTTCCTGAATCTGTGGATCCAGCAACAAGTTTGTGATGATATGTTTTTGGGTTGAGGGAATGGGGGATTATCTTGGTATTCCTCATCCTTCAAGGTTGTGATAACCTTTTAATTTCACCCTTTACTACTGACACTTTGGGCAAAGAGCTGGATCCCTCTCGACACCACTCTGGCAGCTGACAATCTCCACAAGCTCCATCACAAGGACGGTCCAGCTCAGCCACCTTTAATGTCTCTTGCTGGTGGGGAAGCCTTGCCCAAGTCCCCCCCAACATCCCTGTGCTCCCACAGGTCCCAACTGCAGCTCTGCAGGCAAGGGGCAGGGGCCTGGAGACCACACACTGTGTGGAAAACCCACCCAATGGAGAGAAAAAAAGCCATCGGGTTGTTTCCCTAAGCCGACATATAATAAGCTGAGCTTGATGAAATGTGCTGGATGAATGCCTCTTGCGTGCGGCTGTTTCTAGGGGAGCAATTTTTTTCTTTTTCCTTTTAATTAGCCAGGCTTAAATTAGCAGCAACTACTGTTGATATTCCTCCGTGAGCAGCTAGAACACTTTCAATCAGGAGCCTAATTAATATGCAAAAATGTGACTTGTTTTGATTTCAGTCTGGAAGGGCTTCTTTACTCCCAAGTTTCCATTTCAGAGTCTTCTGCTCTAAATGAAGGTGAAATTATTATGTAGTGGCCATGTAACAGAGCTCATATCATCGGGGGAAACACGTTATAGTGAGTTTCAGGAACTCTTACCTGGGTTTGCAGTTGTTCTGCTTTGTTTTTCCGTGTTAAGTAATAGTTAGCCATGGGACAGATGGGGGACTTGCCCAGGCTGCTGTGCTGTCTCACAGGGTAATTAAAATGAACACAAAACTTTATTTCTCTTCTCATGGACCTCTTCCTCAACCAAACCATGGTTTTTAACAAGAGCAAGGTAACAAGGTTTTTTATTAATTCCCAAATTGCTTCACCAGCGTATTTGCATTAGTGTATTCATGCTGCAGAGGACTGATGCAGGCCTCTCCGCAGAAACACAGCCCTGAGCCTCATGCGTGGTGGAGGACCTCACTCTGCAAATCAGTCCTGCTAATAACACCAGGTACGAGGTCTGGTAACTAGTTGGGAGGTTTGAGGGCTGATGTTGCATCCAGCTTCATTTGTTGGAGACCTGGAGTGGCAGAGACAGTTTTGGGCTGAAGCGTTGTGAGGTCTCCTCGCCGGTGGGATTTTGTTGGCCTCTTTGTAGCCAGTGTCCCTGTCCATAGCACACAATCGGCTGGGAGGTCTTTAAATCTGTTTCTGTGAGACCCTCAGTTGGGGTGGTCAGGGCTGTGTCATTGTTCCTTGCAAGCGTGCTTATAAACCCTGCTGTGTGTCATAACCCCTCTGTGTTATGTGCTGGGCATAGACAGAGAAAGCCGGGGAAATGCTGAAAGAAAATGTGGAAAGGTCTGAATTTCTTGGCCTTTTGAGCCCCTGTGACATGGCAGGACAGCACCATGCCTGCCCCAGTGCAGGCAGAGGGGGACCTGCTCCTGCCTGGCCTGAGGCTCGCTCCTGCAGTACATAAATGCCTTTAGCAGCTGCAAGTACCCCTAGCCATGATTTTTTTCTTACATTCAACAGAAGTAAACTTCAAATTCAGCTCACCAGATTTTTTGCTCACTCCCATTTAGTGCTATTTTTATATGATTTTTCTTTTTCCTTTTCTTTTCTTTTCCTTTCTTTTCTTTTCCTTTCTTTTTTCTTTTCTTTTCTTTTCTTTTCTTTTCTTTTCTTTTCTTTTCTTTTCTTTTCTTTTCTTTTCTTTTCTTTTTTTTTGAAGTGGTTTGGGTATTTTTTTTCCCTCTAGAAAATCCCAGCATTTCTTACTGCTGATCTCAGTTATATTCTGGAACAGAGTCTGATTTTTTCAATTAAACTGTTTCCAAACTTGGACTTTTCCTTCTATCAATGTAAGGGGAAAAGTGTATTTTTTTTCCCCTGACCAGCTTTAAGAGGCCCAGTAGACTCCAGTCATGTGCTTAAATTAGAAGAAGAGACCTGATTCTTTAGCTGTAGGTTAAACTGATTCACGTCAGCCTTGAACCACGAGGACTGTGCGTAAGAGTGATTTACACCGTGTAAATCATCTGGTATGGCACTATTTGCCTTAGGCTGGTTGTGTGGTTAGAAATGAGCCGTGATTCCTCCTCTGGGTGGGCGGTTGAAAGGGATCAAAAGGGTTCAGAGGATGTGTTTCACCAAGCTCCAGAACGGGGTGTGCAGGATTGGGACATGGTGCTTTGAAGGGGCTCGGTCCCCTCTTCCCCCCCCCCCCCCCCATAGTGTGGTTGTGAGGAGCCTGGAGATAGGAGTGATGGGACAGACTGGTGGACTGATGATGGACAGACTGGAGGCTGTGGGGCCGGCACACAGAGAGCATGCTGTGGTGTTACAGCCCTTGGATGTGATCAAAAAGCCTGTGAAGAAAGGATTCCCCAGATATTGCCCTCAAAAGGAATAGTCTTATGATTATGGGGGAAACAGTCATGCCTCTGCAAGACATTTGCTTCTGTGGGTTAGAAGGACAGACTTTTGATGTGTGTTTCCAACATGCCTTTCTTCTACTGCGGTTCCTCATATCTCTAGGGTTTTATGGTGAAGGAATTAGAGCCCTGCATGTCCCCGGAAATTAAAACAAAAACTGGCTTCAGTGGTATTTCCCCAAATGTATTTTCATCTCATTGAATCTGTCCTACCAGCAGCCCTGAAGCATCAAAGATTTCATTTTCATCTAGTAGTGATCAAAAGCAACATCAGCAAAGAATAAATACACAAAGCCATGCTGCAGGGATATGAGCTCCCATGACAAGGCAGTGCTGTTCAGTTTATTAAAATAGAAAGCTCATGTGAGGCTGTTCTTGGTCACTGAATGTTTCAGTCACTTCGAACAGCCGTGTTTTGCAATCTGGTATTTTTCTGGATCTTACCTTTAAGGGAGTAAGTCTTTGGGTAGTGTGAGTGAAGATGTGGCCCCAGTGAAGGTGCCAGAGTTTGTGAAGCACCCAGAATATGGGCAGCCCTGGCAGGGGAGCTGAGGCTGGAGGCGTTGGTGTTAAAGGTATCTGCTCGCTGATCTAGGTGGGCTTCCTCCCTCCACTTGCTGAAGTTCAGAGCACGGGAGGCCCATTTGGGCTGCCCCAGGCCTAGGGCACCTCCCCATGGCAGGAGCTGCCTGAAAGCTCACCCTTGCATCGCCCAGGGGGATTTCTGGGTTACTTTCCCCTGAAATGCACACTTTTCCTTCATGACAGGGTAACGCCGTCCCTTTGGCATGGCCAGTAGCAGGGAGCATCAGCTCTGCTTCCCTGACCCGCGATTAGGCGGCCATACTGCTGCCATTTTGATTTCCAGGCTTGAGGACAATATGGCTTTAAGTCACAAAGTAAAACTAGAAGGGCTTTTTCAGCAACACTGCTGTCAGAATGCAATTAAACGCTTTTAGCAGAAAGTGGGAAGAGACCAAAACCCATTCCTGGAGGAAAACAGCCGTTTCTTGTCACTGAAGAGCTATCACGGGAGATGCCACTGTCGTACCACAGCTCAGGCTGGCAGTCCCCGAGGTAGGACAAAACAAACCACAAGTTTAGATGGAACAACCAAATAATGAATTAGATAAATTAAACTCTGACAAAGGGCAAGGCTGTGCAGAGTGGGAGTGCTGCCCTGGAAACCAGCAGCTGCAGTGCCGAGGTTCCTGGGGCGCAGGGGGATTTGTATCCTCAGAGGGTTTTCCATAACGTGTCTCCAGAGTTGGGGTAAGTGCCGGGCCACGTGGCTGTCACTATGGAAACCAGTATTTTTACATCCTAAGGAACAGCCATGGAAAAACCCTCACAAAAGCCTTCTGCCTTTAGCCGCTCGGTGAGGAACACGATTTTGGGAGAGCGGTGGGTGCCTCTTCCAGGAGCCTGCCCTGTGCTGGGTCAACCCAGGGCCATGGGCACCTCCATGATAGGAGGTGGTGGGAGATGAGAGCAGCTGGGTGGGAGCCCCCCGCTCCCCTGGCAGAGCAGCTACCAGAATGGGAAGCCTGTATTTTAATGTCACTTTTTGGCCAGGGAGTACTTCCCCCCTCATCGCTCCCCTTCCCTGAGGAAGGAAGAGGTACAGGCCCAGCCTTGCATGCTGCCTCACAAGCCCCGGCGCCTCACCTTCTATTTATTTCTCCTCAAGTGCTTTATTTCCTCCACCTAGCCTGCAGAGCCTTCTCCCCAGGTAGGAGCTCAGCCTCTGGAGGGGCTGCCTCTCTCCTTGGCTGGTGCCTCTAGAGCGCCTCTGGTCATAAAAGGACTTCACAGTCACCTGCGGGGACACCTGGAGCTGCTGCCTCTATTCCTGTGCAGGCGTGTCTTCTAGAAATCACCACCCCAGGTAACTCCAGTGATTTTAGACCTGCCCATAGCCCTTCAGCTGCCTTCTGTGGCTTCACGACTGCCACACTACCTCACAGGGCTCAACTCCTGGCATGATCCCAGTCCTCCTCACCCTAACGTGTGAGCTACAGGAATTTCTGAGCTTCTCCTGCAGACATGCGCCTCGCCACAGAAATGATGCCAACACAGAGAGCTGCCTTCTCAAACCTCTGCTGGCCTTTGCAGCTCTGTGACCATGAAACTCAGCCACAGCTTTTGGTATAAGATGTAATTTGTAATGGCAGCAGCTGCTTCAGGTGGCAGGAGCTCTCTCTGCACAATGAGCTTGTGAATGCAAGCCAGGATGGGTACTTCTTGTTAGCGAATGCTTGGAGGACTAGGTCTAATCAAATGCAACATAAAAACTAATTTATTGAGGCACACGTAGCTAGCGTTGTTAAAGCACTACTTACCAAAGGAATGTAATTTTTGGAATTTCCCTTAAAAATAAGGACACGGATTATGACACAGCAAAATCTCCACCGCTTTGGCTTTTAGGCAGGGAGTATCTCCCTGAAGGATAGGTTATAAAACTTCTTTTAGTCCATATGATCATCAGAGTCTGCTAATTTTCATCTGTCATTTTTATCAGCCTTGGAGTGAAATGGACTTTTAGCTTTACTTTGTGACTTCTACACTATTTGTGGTACAACTTCATTGCACAATGGGAGTGTTTCAGCCCCATTTATTTGTATTTTTGAGGCCTGACGATATACTGAAAGGACTCTGATTTCATTGCCATGTATTTATAATACAAATATTTGTATTTGTGAACTGTAAACATTGCTGTCAGTCATTTACCACAGGGAAACCTGGGCAAGGCAGACTAGCCTCACATCCTCAGCTTCTGCTGCAGGGATGCCATCCCCATCCCTCTTGGCTCCTTTTTGTTTGCTCATTTTGCCTTTTTTCCATTCTTGTGCTCTCTTTGCTGCTGGCCATTGTCTTTGCCACATGCTGGAGAAAGCACAAGTTGTACAGAAGTGATTTTGAAGCACCAAGTCCAGGCAAGGTGTCAGAATAAATAAAGGAGAGTTTCTTAGATTATTTAATCTGATCAGCCTTTCTGTCAAAGACCTGCTTTGGCTTTTAAAATGGTAGCCCTTTCCTTCCTACCTAGCGTCACCTCTTGCCCACTGAGTTGAGATGCCTGAAGACACTTTCTGTATTTTCTCCATCCTACTGAGATGCTTTTATAGCACTGAGATAAAACCTGACTCAGGTTTGTGGATACAAAAATGCAGTCCCACCTCCTGTTTGTTTTTCAATGCTGTGTTGGTCTGAAATAACATTTTAATTTCATATAAGTTGTTTGCAAAAGTGGAAGCCCTATTAGAGAGTTGAAAAGGAAACCCATTAACGCCACATTTCATGAGGAACTCCACGACAACAAAGCAGCATGCATGTGAACACACAACATGAGAGCTGCTTAGCCCTACTGTGCCTGTCAGCATGGCTTTTGCATGCAGGAGAGAGTGCAAAAATCACAAGGATGCTACTCTCTGAAGTGCTGCGTGCACTGCTGGCAAGTGGAAGAAAGAAACAAGAGTCAGCCATTCAAAATAACTGAAAAACAGCCATAGTACAACACAGAAAACAGATTCAGATTTTAAAGGGTTCAAGGGTGAAATTAAGTATTATTTGCTTAAATATAAAAAGCTCTTTCAGAGTAACAATCCTTTAGAAATAATAATCTCACGAGATTATACCCCACGTCTCCGTTTTGATAGGCTTTGCTCTAACTCCCATCACCGAACAGTGTTTTATTAAGACTACAAAAGTAGGTCTTTCAACAATTCTGATACAGTATTTTGGGGGGAAACTGACCACAAGTACCAAAAAGGATCCAGAAAGCACCAGGAAGGTCTCCAGGTGTATCCACAGACTGCAAGGGCTTCCAGTGTGGGGGGCTGCCCAGAAACCCAGCACACGCGAGGGTTTTCCATCCCAGCAGCCAGAACTCCAGTTAAAATGAACGGGAACCACAGGGGCTTACTTAAGAATAACGCTCACACACATTTAAAACCCATATTGAGCTATTTATTCTGTGCATTCACCTTTCATTTGTAGTACACGCGCTAAAATTAAGTACTTCTAACTGCTGAATGGAGCAAACAGAAATTGCTTCCATCATCTAAAGTTGACAGCCGGCTATTCAGCCCACGATCCTCCCTACTGGATGGCATGCTCAGGCTCCTTAATGATGAGCAGGAGCGTTTGATTTCCAGCAGCAGTGCTACATTATGGCACACATTAATTTGCTAGGAAATCACTTCAGAAGAGCATAAAGTGTGATGGATTCCAGTTAGAAACACAGAGTACAATAAAGGCCCCAAAGGTACCTCTGAAGTGTGACTTCCCAAGAAATTCTTTAACAAAGGGAACTGAAAATGAGCCGTCTTACCCATACTGTGCCTTCACACAGCACACTTAGCGAAGTACGGAGACAGTCTGCCAGGTCATCCATCGGTGGATATTAAGCACTAACCTATTTCAAATGTTATGTGTATTTACAGACCAGCTGAATAGGTCGAACAGTTTTCTAGTTCACAGTGTAAGATGAAATGATATTTAATTCCATATTTGAATAGCTGCCGATGTAAATAGAGTGTGTGAGCAGGGGTTATTGAGGTTATTTCATTGTCACCTCCTGTTTCTAAAGGCTTGTATATTTTACCCCATGAAACAAACCTTACAGTGAAAGGCTTTAAAACAAGGTTATAATAAAGAATGAGACTACTACACAAAGGACACATTTTGCATTAGCAGAGGACAAGTTTAATAAAGCATACTTCTTGCACATCAGATTGACAAATTCATGCTCATTCTTGCCATAGTGCCTGAAATAGAAATGGGGTTTGATTTCCCTCTCATCACCGTAAAAACACCAGTGCTAAACTGCATCACCAGACTGCCCTCTCCTAATGAACAAGAGTGCCTCCCATACATCTCCTGTGTTCTTCGCCCTGTCAGTTGTGGCTCTTTGCTACGAAAGGAATGCAGGATTGCTTCTGTAGAAAGCCCACATGAAGAGGAAAATTAGGATGTGTCTAACGCAACCACCTATGCCACTTTACACTTGCATCTCCAGGCTGTCCTGTACTATCGCTGATCTTGTGTGTGTCCTGACTCACCCCTACATCTATCTCCCTGCCAGCATCACACATCCAGGATGACACTGCAGTAATTTTTACTGCTGGCTTCAATCAGACAAATTAGGATAACAGAGAAAACTTTCAAGAACTCCTTCATCACTTCTATTACCTTAATACTTTCAGTTACCTTAATTGTTTGCTCTCTTTATTTCTCCTCTCTCAGCTTTAGACATGTACAGTATTTCACATCAAGTGAGCGAGCAGCTAGCCAACATGTGAGAGCATATAGCCAGTATTATGTGGGGCGGGAGGAAAGGAAAACCTCACCAGTGAAAAGGACATCTTGAGCCCAAGAAAATGTGGCTGTTTTCAGAGAGAAAACTTGAGCAGAGTTTCTGTTTCACTTACTGGGTGCACACAGCCATCAGCTTTTGCGGACCTCCACGAACACGACGTGGCTTCAGGTGGAAATGCTGCACTGCAGCCCCTGCCCTCAAAGCTAAGAGCATGTGGGCTTTATGCTATGAGGGAAGAGGTAGAAGAGCCTGAAATTCAGACCTGAAACACAGGGCAAGTGTTATAGGGCCTCTCTGGACAGTGTGGGTCTAATAACTATTTCTGGGGGGGTTGTCAAGCAATGCAAATTCAAACATTTTCTCCATTTTAATAACAGCAGACATTGGTACCACTTATAGCCAACCCCACTGTTTATTTTTGGTACTTTGTTGTTCATTACAACGCACCTGGGGCTGCTTTCATGTCATTTCCAAGGAGCCTGGCTTCTTCCCTAGTACCTACAGCACCTTTTACAGAAGATACGTGATGAGGTATCCAGACAGGTCAGGACTGGTCAGAGGCAGGGACCGCAGACACGTCGCTGGGCTACACATGGAGCACGCAGAGGCTGCTCTCCCTGCAGCCTTCCACCACCCGCCAGAAGCCGCCCGTTCCTCACCACTCACAGAGCAGACGTGGCTGAGCCGTGACAGGACTGCCCCGTGCCACGCAGCGAGGCCGGGCCTCGGGGCCAGACCCGCAGAGATATTTAGGGGCCTAACTTCTATTTCAGACTTCCGTGGGAGGCTGGTGCCTAAATAGGAGTTGAGCACCTGATTACCTTTGCAGGTCTGGGCTGGGGCGGAGGCAGCGAGGCCGTGCTCCCCCTTGCCATGCCCGTCCTGGGGAACCTCCGCTCCTCCCCGGCCGGCGGTCGAAGCGTGGTGCGGTGCCACCCTGGTGTTGTGAAGTAGCCGTTCTCCGACTGGCGACGGCCTGATTCACAACACCAGCTGCTGCACGGCACCCGACGGGGCCTTGGGTCCTCTGCGCTCCATTCATCGTCTGTACCGTTGCGTGCTGGAAAGCAAAGGGACAAGGTTAAGTCTGTCGATCCCACAGGTTACATACCCCCACCCGATTACAATGGTATGAAAGCGTGAAGCGTGCTTCTCCCCCAGCAAGTGCCGCTCTCGAGATGTACGGCTGCTGCAGTGCGATACGGGTACAGCTGCATCCTTGCTATTCACGTCCTGCCTCCATCTCAGGAGGATGGAGGCTTGCAGGCAGGGGAAGTAACCTAGAAACTCAGCCAAGCCCCAAGAGCCATGGAAGAAACAGGCTGCTGCTTCTTCACCGGTGCCAGGACGTTGTCAGAAGGAGAACGGTGCCCCAGGGACTGTGTGGCTTCCTCGGCACCACTCTGCCATTCAGCCTCACAGCCCTCAGCACACACCTTACCCGAGGCAGCTGAGACACCTGCCCGTGCCTGGTCTATCCCCAGAAGCTGCTCAGTGTGTTGGCATTCAGGATGCCCCTGCCCCCAGAAGTCCTGCTGGGACCCATGAACCCAGTCTGAAAGCCTTTGTTCCTCTCCATGGCCCCATCCCTCAGGGGCTTGCAGAAGTTGAGAGAAACAATGAAATGCTGACCAGTAAAGATGATTTCAAAAATTCACACAGGCAGTTACGGATTCTGGGACTTCCATATTGCTTGAAAAAAATAAAAAGCCTCCCTCCCCCTGCACAGATCTGATGTTGGTGAGCACATGGACGATCATAGCCTGCAAGCAGCGTGTGTCTCGGGCAGCACAAGGCCTGCTCTGCAATGCTGCAGAAATGGCCTCGGCAAAAGCACAGATCCATGGTCATCCTGCAGCTTTTCAAGCAGACAAAAAAAGATATGGGAACAAAGACAATATTCTGACTGATTTCCCTCAAAAAACTGTGTGTACACACACTGTACCATGTGTGGTACAATGACTTTTTTGAAATGGTTGTGTTGTTCTTAACGGGATAGGATACCAACAACACCTTATTGGGCTAATTCATCTAGACACACACAAGCAACAGGCAGATGATAAGCATCCTGTGCATTACAGACTTTCCTTAGCCATCAGAGCCCGAAAGAAAGCAGAGTGTCTGTGAACCAGCTCAGGACCATCCCAGGGGTGAGAACTAAGGCAGGAATCCTTCAGCAAAGCCGGACGGAAAGCAAGTGATGTGAAGCCTAGCAGTCCTCCAGGGAGAAACTGCTCATTTCTAGTAGTTCTCCTGAAATGCATTTGATGTGGAGGTAACACTTCTGACTTTGCAGACAAGGAGAGTACACCCCATGCCTCCCCACCATGCCATTTAATCCAAAGGAAACCCCATACATTGTCTTTCCATTGCAGGGATGGGAGATGGGGTCACGTTAGTCCCTAGGCAGAAAAGCTATGAACATAGGCACTAACAGGAGCCACCCGGGAGAAACAGGCTCTCTTACGGAGCTGCTGTAGGAAATGGAGATGGATTTCTTGACACCTGTGCGTGTGCATGCACTTGTAAAGTATCAGTCATGTCATGCTAACAGAGCTTTTATTTAAAGAGCAGTTCCTGGAGTTTTAATACACAAGGCTACATGGAGCAAAACAATGTATTTATATTTTATGCAAATCTACTATTCATCCTTCAACCCAGAAGAGGAAGAGCCGGGAAGTGGAACTTGTTTTCTGGCTGGCCCTGATCAGTGGTGACATGGTACCGCTGGATGAAGGTGAACAGCTTCCCCTGAGCAGATCCTTCCCTGCGCGCGGTGGCACTGAGCACACGGGATGAAGCACGCTGTGTCACACCCCGAGTAATGCCAAATGCTTTCTGTACATTCCTTGTTCCATGGGAACACGAGAGTCTGCCACTAGGACTGTGGGTGGGAACAGAAAAACAAATGATACGAGCCTTTTCCAAGGTAGTGTAAACGTTATGAAACCTTTCATGCAACCTGTGCTGAAGTACAGCAGACGAGTGAGAAATGAACACTTAATCTAAGACTTCCTCTGCCTTTACTGTACCACAGATGGAGGCTGGTTTTCTGCCTCTTTACCTCCTCAAATAGTCCAATATGGTCTTAGAGTACGTCTGACCTGAAATAGCCATATTCTCCCATTTCTACTTAACATGGTTTTATTCCTTCATCTATGGGGTACAGTTTTCATGTTCTCTAACACTACGTGGTTGGAAAGCTTTCCTACAATTTCCACTAGGTTACACGTATTTAAGCGAACAATCTCCTCAACAGCTGAGTAACCAACACCTACGGCACTGCATTCTCCCATGCTGGCTGGCTGGCTCTACATGCCCTGAGGAAAAACACCCAAACCAAGTATTTATTTTAGGATGACACTAGTACATTAGAAACAGGAAAGGATAATGAGAAACCCTGCCAACGAGAGGCTTTTTCTACCCCAAAATTTTGCCCAGCAAGCCTGGGTCTCTGGGTCCGTGCAGAACAGCAAGTGCAGCTCCACCGCCGCGGCTCTGCTATCACTGGTAATATTCCATGCAAATAGATTTCCTTGCTTTGGTCACAGCAGTCTATTAATTCAGCCCGCTTGTCTGGTACATCTTTATCCTCTGCAGGTTAATCCTGCCAAATTCCGTTGCTGTAGTACATGTCACACAGCATATAATATCCAACAATGCAATTTTGCTAATCCTGTTTTATCAGCTTTGTTGCCCTGTCTGGTCAATCCAATAGCGAAAAAACGCACAGAAGGTTTTTGCCAAGATCTCCCTCTCTTTTCGCCCTCCCCCCCCAACTTTGTGTGGTTTCAATTAAATGGTTTGAGAGCAGAACACAGTGTTTGGATATCTGCCAATGTCCTTCAGACGCAGAATGTCAAGGCACTTAATTATATAGGTCTCCAAACTCTTTCAGATGCCCCACCTACCCAGTCAGCTGAATTTACTGAAGGCAAGTGTAAAAAATCAGCTCAAATCTCTTTTTAAAACACTCTCCACGCATTAAGGACTTGAAGATGGCTGAATAGCGATATATTTATCGCCCATTATCTTACTAAAAGATTAAACAAATGAGTAAAGACTGTCTCATTAACAGTTCTTTGTTGTCTTGTTTACTGTTTAGTGGACTCATTAACATTAATTATTAGAAGAGGAACATCAATTATTGCAATAACCTTTGTCAAGCCTAGTAAACTGACTGCTAAACAGCCAGCGGATCCGTGTTCATCCGGCAGGATTTGCATGCACAAAGAGAGGGATGAGAAAGGACGGCGGCCACGCCGGCTGCAGCTCGGAGGCAGCTCCGGCACCAGCAGGACACGCTGCCCCAGACCTCGAGGAAGAAAATAAAAGGCCAAGTCAATCTGAAGCTTAACTCCGCCAGACCCAGCGACAGGGGGTGAGATGGGAACAAAGGCATCCCCCCTTCCCCTCGCGCTCACCGCGCTGTGTTTATTACACCGGTTGTTTTAACGCGGGGAATGGCCCTTCCTCTGTACGCGTGTATCAACCCATCACGGGCTGCACCATCGCTTTCGGGATTCTCCGCAAACACGCTGCCAGAGCCGAGTGCTTTGCTGCCTCCAGTGAGGGGCATTTTCAGGCCCTTACGAGAGGTATGATGGCTGGGGCCTCCCCACTGGTTTCTTTTTCCTTCCAAGAAAACCAACCCCAGGTGGGGATCTCCTCTGTCTGAGCAAAGATTCAGCATTTTATCAATATTTCAAGTACTCCATATACTTCAGCAGCTCTGGCAGGAGTTAAATAGCAGCAGTAGTGCATCTATTATTTAAAATGCTGCCAGGAAGAGGGCTGAGTCACTAAGCTGGATCCATCACCTTTAACTCTGTTTCTCATCCTAAATGCAAGCACCAGCCTGTGCTGAAGAATGAAACGAGCCTTTTAGGAAGGACCCCGAGCCAAATCCATGGCTTGTAAGGCTGTATTTATGCACAAACAGAAACAAGGGCAGCTAAGCACTGCACCTCTTGCAGATGCTTCCACAACTACATGCTGTGAGCTGCTGAAAGAATACACGGAGCGCTCCTTACACCAGCCAGGTTTTAAAAGAATAAAAAAAACAAAAACAACTCATAATATCTGGAAAGCTGGCTTGTGACAGACACCCCATGCACAGCGTAACCAGGAGCCTTCCTCCTCAGCCCACCAGCATGGGCCCACCAACCTCAGCATCCCACTCGCCGCCCCTCACAGCGCATCGCCTTGGCGTGGGTCTCCATGCTCATAAAAACTTGCAACAATTAAGCTGTTTGCTAAATTAGTGATTCTGCCCCTACAGCCTCCTGGCCGGAGAGAGGTCCACAGAGATGGCGTAGCCTGTTACCTTGGCAGGAATTGTGCTGACAGGACAGTCCATCCGTCTCGGCGTCTTTAGACAGCTGTGCTTACCTAGCAGAATGTAAACATCTTTGAACTTTGCTTACTGGATAAAAGGAAGCATTAGTTTCCTATTGCATTTCCTCCTGCAAGATCAATCATACACGCAGGCTAGACACAGCATCCCTATGTTTGTAATTAATCTCGTAAAGGAAGAATATCTCCCCTCCATCGATTGCTATATTTGTATGCAGTCTTCCTGCGAGAGAGAGAGACAGAGAGGAAGAAGAAAATAAAGGCTGGTAGCAGAATAATAATCAGCCGATCCCCTAATTAAGGCTGGTATGTGCTATACAGAGCGAGATGCTTTTGTAGCCAGCTGATTCTTTGCTGGAAAAACCACCTTGTACTGGGTGTTGATCATTGACACTGAGGACTTCAGGACAGTTTTTAGATGTCCCAATAATACAGCTGCTTTACTGGTTCTTACTGAGTGTCGCTGCCTGCAGACACCAAAACTTAACACCATGCCGTCTGCACACCGACCTGCCTGCACACCAACAGCTGCACAAGAAATACACATCGTTCACATTTCCTGTAGTGGATATGGAAACGTTTAAAATCCAGACTAAGAAGACATTTGTTAAATAAGCAAAACCAACAAAAAAACACACCGCGACATGCTAGATTCACCTACTTCATGAAGAGTAATTTCTTCTCCCCCCCGAGGTCCTGCAGGTGCGTGTACAGTTACTGCACTTCTGAGGACGACGGGCTCAAACCAGCAGGCAGGGGGACTCGATGCGGAGCACTCACAGAAATGAGGAAGCAAGTGCTCTTCAGCAGCTCCTAGGCTCCAGCTCTGACCTGCCACTGTTTCCGATCTACCCGTTTCATTGCACTAAACGCGCCGAGTTCACTGACATTTACATTGGGCCAGCATACTCTTTGTAATGAGAAAATAAATAGTCTCTGAGACTCAGAGCGAATGTACCGTTCCGGTAGGTGCTGCATTAGTTTAGGGTGTTGCTGCCTGTTTTGATTTAAAGGAATAATACATAGATTTGCTTGCTGAATGCAATACTTGGACAAGCCAGAGCCGTTCCCCTCTAATCCTGGTAGCAGCAGGACAGGGCTGTTACAATTCATCGCAGAGCTCACCCCGTGGTACCTCACACATCCTCTCTTACCGGCTGGGAGACTGGGGTCTAGTGCCTCAAAAACCAAATACTGAGGAGTATTTAACCGTACTTCTCTGAGAAAACAACCACCACCACCACCAGATGTTTTAGGAAACTGATTTACACAACAAGGAGCAGCACTTCAAAACAGAAGGTGGGGCTGGTATTATTTGCCCCAGCACCAACACTACGTCCACACCAGCATCACGCTGTTGGAGCAGGCAGCGGTGTGGTCCTTGCTGAATGCTCTGCTGTGGTCTGGCCCCGTGGGGGACACAGGCTGAGAGCTTTTGTTTTGCACTGCTCCTTTTTAATTTGAACAGCTTTTAGCTCTGGAAAAATTAGTGTTGCCTCAAAGGAAACAGATCTCGGATATGCACAAAATGCTTAAGTGCACCCTTTTCTTTCAGAGTACTTAAATAATGCAGCCTCCACTTAGATATAGGCACAATTTTCATAAATAATTGGATACTAACCCCTCAATTTCAGAAACTCTTTGTTGGAAAACACTCACATCTACACGGTAATGAGCTGGCTTTCATCTCGGAAATCTATGGCCCATTACAAGATTGCCTGCTCATTGTTTAGAGGAATTACCAGCAAAACCAAGTGACAAATCACCAGCCTCAGTCTTTCCGCCTCTATTCACCAGCTCCCCGCGTGGCCAGCACCTACCCCAAAAGAGGGATGCTTTGGGAAGAGCATTTGTGTGCCCTTACCTCTTGCTCCCAGCGCTGAGGTGTGGTGGAAGGGCAGGGATTCACCCCAGCGCATGGAGAGCTGTCAAGCCCTCATGGGATGAGCAGAAGCTCACGTGCCTGCATTGCTCATGGGGTGCCTCCTCTCTTGCTCCTCCTGGCTCGGGGGCTTTACACTGAAAATCCTGGAGGGGAAGCGTAAAGGTGCAGCGATGCATCAAGGAGCATCCCTCCCCTCCCCTCCCCTCCCCTCCCCTCCCATCTTCTGTCACCCCGGTGCTGCTGAGCATCTTCCTCACTGGTGGAGGATGGAGCTGCTCCCCCTGTCTCCTGCTGAGCTCAGCCGCTGGGCTTTGATGGTCCAGGGTGAAAAGAAATCGGAATTGTTCCCTTTCTGCCACCCTCTCTCAAAAGATGCCGTTTGCAAACACTGATTGCTACAACTGAGGTGCTGGTCAAGTGTTGGATACGGTGCAGTGAAGACACAGTCTGATACAAGATACAACCACAGTGAGTATTCAACCAAAGCAAAAACGGGGCTGGGCACGGGGTGTTACCCTACACTTTCTCTCTGTTTATACGGGGACTTCGAGACACTTGGCTGGCTTAGCAGCTTTGATGCCTCTCCAGTTGCCCTCAGGCTACGAATCTCAGATGATGAGATTTTCCTGTGGCATTTGACTTTTCTGGCTGAAACCCAGAGAGCTCAGAGGAGCCGAGAGAATGGAGGTGAAAGTAACCCATTAAAATTGATAATAAACTCACTGTGCATTCCTTGTAAAACTTGTGTAGAGCGAAAAAAAAAAGGGAATTTTCCTATTTGCATTTCCTCCATATCCTTGTGACCACCACTGGCCTTTGCTGCTATGTGCACTGCTCTCAAGTCTGAACTACCAAGAAAAAAGCAAACCACTCTTCAGGCTGCAATAACTTTTCAACCCTGACGACTGAGAAGAGGTCACCATCTCCTCATCTCTCTGCCTTAATAAAACTGAAGACTAATATTCATGTTGGTTCCTGCCTTCTGCCGCAGCCACATGTCACAGGTACCTTCAGCTCTTGCCCACCGTGCCTTTTATGGCCAAATCGTAGCTGGGGATAGGGAGAGCTAACACGACAGCCTAAAAGCCCAGGGGAACCGGAGATCCAAAGCTGCAGGAACGCGGGATTTTCTTCATTGGTGTGGTGTGGCAGAAGAACAAGGGGGAGAGAAACTGAAAACAGATGAATGTGGAGGAGCCAATACTGCATTTAGCTGGGGCTTCAGATGCATCGTGTTGTCCTTTCTGATACTGAACTCCGCAGTATTTCTGAAGCATCAAACAGAACGAGAATCACAAGGAACGTGAAAGCACAGACTGACGCTTTACAAACCTGTAGCCAAAATGCCAACCCTCCACCCCAGGTGGAGATGCAGTCACTGCGAGGTGGTGCACTGGCTTCTGCCTCCAAAACCCACTCTGCGCACGCGCTGTGCGGGGACAGGCTTTTAACCACGTGCACACAGCACTGCACGTGTGAACTTGAGCATCTCTGGCAAACCCCTGCAAGCGGTTGGTTTTTTGTTCAGGTTCACACAAACACTGCTGTAAGGGCATTTGGTGCCTCTCCCAAGGAAAGGTTCTGCTGCAGCCCTCAGCGGATGGGAAGGATTCACCCAGTGCAGGACAGGACCTCGGAGGTCAGGATGCAGGTGCACCGGCAGAGTTCAGCAGGCAAGGTTTGCACGATATACTATTTCTTCCTCCAGCCAGGGTGACCATGAGAGCAAGAGAAGAACAATGTGTATGCATCAAAAAACATAAATGAGAAAATTTCAGGCCTGTGACCTTACAAAGCTTTTGGTATTTTTTGCAATGGAGGGTTTGACATGGTTGATGTAGTAGAGCCTTACGTGGACAAAAGGGTGAGAAGCATGATCCTTACACTTATAAATCAAAATACACTGAGGTCAGAAATAAAGCAAAATTGACCAGGGTCTGATAGTGCTTCTCCTTAGGAGAAAAAAACAAAAAGAAAGAAAGAAAGAAAGAAAGAAGCCACGCTTCTCCAAATTCTATCTGCTATCTGTTATGCTTCTTTCACAAACATATACACCTCTGTTCCCATCCTCTGCAGAGGCTTGAGACATACTCTTCTCAAAGCAGGCAGGAAGACAGTAACAATTAACAGAATTATTCAGTTCTGGTGAAGCCAGGTAAAAACCATGATCAGAGTAAGAATTCAAAATTATATTCCTAATGAACCATAGGTACGCCGTTTCTTCATAAACAAAATAAAAACAGCAAGAAAAAACAGAAAATAAAACCAAGATGAAGAAATCAGGAAAAACAAGAAAACAAAAGGAAACACACCCCCAAACATACCAAACAAAGAGAAAAACCCAGCTCAAAGCAACTCTTAAGTATGCCAGAGCTTTCCCTTTACTTCGCAGAGACCGCAGTGCAACCTCTGTTAGTGCAAGCCAGCTGCACAAAGCCACCCCCTATTTTGTTACCAAACCAGCGAAAAAACATGAACCGAAGTGCAAATACTGTGGAGATTTACCATTAAAGCTGCAAACTTGACGGAGAATCACATATGGTCAGTCATACCACAAACACGAAGCTGCAGTCCTAAATCCAGCTGGTCTCCTTTATCACAACAGGATGCGTCTGTCTAGCAGTAGTCACTGAAAGAACGAAGTAATCTAGTGTCTGGAAGATAACAAGTTGGAAGGAGTCATGTTTGAGGATTTCAGCTAAATTAATAGCCAAAGATTTTATTGTCCTCTGCCTCTAGCTTTGCTTTTAGTTCTCATTCAGATTCACTCTCATTTAATGAGCAGAATACAATCTGGAAAACTAAGCATAATAGTTCAGTTAAGCATTTTTTTGGGGGGGAGAAAAACATGTATTTGGGATTTTTACTGTACAACATTCACGTCTCCGTGGGGGGATGGGACTATTATGGCACTAATCTGTTTAACAGAAACAAGCACAAGTATTCTGAAAATGAGAACTGCACAGCATTTCATTTTAATCTGTACCTAAAGACAGAGCTGACAAAACATACTCACATGTGCAAATGGGTTGCTCGGGAATGAAGCTAAGCTCAGGTTATTTGCACAAATAAGGCTTTTTTTTTTTTTTCTTTCTTTTTTTTTTCCCCAGCAGAGATGACAATAAAAGTACTCCTGTCATCATCACAGCCTCCTGCAATGTTAACATTGAATTTTTTCTCCGTGTGTGCATGTGTGCAGGCAGCTTTTGTTAACGTTTGTCTACCAAATTATAATAGGTGTCTTTCCTTGTGCACTGGCTTGTATGATAGAGGTTTAGAAGACAAAACCAAGCCCCGTCTTTAATATAGTGTTATCAGAGGCATCTCCCTCGGGGAGGTGTTACGGCCATCTAGCAGACACCGAGATGAGATATGCGCTTCTTTGGAGAGATATTGCCACAAAGCGTTTCAGACAGAATGGATGCTCAGCTAATAGATGCGCATAATTACTAATCCACGATGTTCCTTGATGGGGAATTTTGACAGGCAGTTGTGAGAGGTATCAAAAATACATGCAATAGCGCTGCTGAGTTTGCAACCGTTCGCTCGGAATCCTCCAAGCTGAACTTTTAGGAGATCCGCAATTTTTTTTGGTTGGTACACTCACAGATACGTGGAGACCCCAGCCCACGCCATCCCTCCCCTCCCAAAGCAGGGCATCGGGAAGAGAAATGCACGTCCAGGCTTCCCTCAGCCACGCACGAGGGGCACAAGCTCCACGCCGCAGCTGGACGGAGATGCTTCTAGGGGAGGGGAACACGTCCCTGCTGTGAAAGCTGTTAACATCAGTGGGGTACTGCAGAAATCGAGTTGCCTGCATGGAAACCTAAAATTTATGAGGAGAGAGGGTGCTGATGCAGAAACACATCTACTGGGGCCTCCCAAGTATGGGAGACTGTGTCTTGCTCTTGCTCTCAGTATGCTGAAAAAGCATACATATAGGTTGGGTGTAGTGGAGAAGACAGACTCATGGGCAAGGTAACAGGCCGTATTTCCCCATTCCTTTCCCTCCGCATCCCTGCACAGCTGCGGGCAAGGTTTCTGATTGCTGCTCCCACCCTGCAGAGGGACGCTGGCCCCAGTCACTGCTCAGCTGGTTTTGCTCCTGTGGTGGCAGAGAGAGCTGCTAGACGTGCCACAAGGAGGTAACCCCTCACCCTCCCTTCCACACCCTCCGTTTTGCTGTGAAATGCAATATTGAAAGAAAACGCTACGATGGCACAACGTGCTCTGAGAGATGACAGAGTACAAGCTCCACTGGCATATTGTTCTGAGAATTTTAAAGAATTGTACATCTGGCTTTTGTCACCGTCCTTCTTCTGCACTTCCCTCGTAACAGGGGGTGACCATCCCTGCTAAAATCCCTCATTTCTTTCAGCGGAACATCTGTCTGTCCCCAGAATGCTTTGAACAAGCATCTCAGGAGCTTCTGTCTCAACCGAGTGAAAAGGCTCAGCAAACTGCGTAACCGCGTGTGACACTTCGACGTGTGCTGGCTTTAAAGAGGAGACGGAGCCACGGGGATCTGAGAGCAGCAAGCAGCGCTCTCAGCACCGCAGTTCATCACGAGAAAGGCCACCGAGTATCTGCGGTGTATCAGGAGCCCTGTCATGCACTGCAAACAGATTTGGAAAGGTTTTATAAACAAATCCTAAGGAGGTTATTAAATTTGCCATTCTGTGTACAGAAGGCATGAAAAAATTATTATAAATGGGGTAAGCAAATAGAAGTCTGACTGCAAATAATAAAACTACATAAATAATACAAGAATGATGACTAGATTGCTGTTTTTTGAGTGGATTTGAGGCAGATGTGAAACAGGTGGTAATTATTTGCTACAGAGTAACTGCAATTTACTTGAATTAACTGCATCATACATTTTGGCCACAAACCATTGTATTAATGTAATGCTTTCTAAACTTCTCTGAAAAAAATGATAGCAGATCAAGTTGCATTTTTACCATGGCACTTGCATTTTGTTTTTATCCTCAGTAAGACACAAACATTCAGGCAAGACCTTTGAGGCCCGGCAACTTGCCAAGGCAGCAGAGACCAGGAGCTCCATGAAGAAAATGAGCATTGGCTCCACACAAGATCTTCCTCCTTCCAGCTGGTTTCACCCCAAACACCACCACAGGATGCTGTACAGCTCCCATACTTACTGGAGGTTGCAAGTGGGTCTCAGAGGGGCTTTAAGCTTTGTGTGGGCACACTCTCCACGGAAATGCGTATCACAAGCAACCCGTGAAGTTGTGTGAGGCACACAAGCAGATGCGGAGAAGGCTGTATGACCAAAGATGAAGGGAAAGCTAGGAAAGCTAGATACAATTCACCAGAGCCAACCTGGGGTGCAAGGAAGGTCCTCACCTTGTGCTCAGGCCCAGGACCTGGCTGCAGATGTCAATGGGCATCGTTTTTATGCAGTTTCAACCCAGGGATGATATCCCTGCTACCCGCTAAGGCTGGCTGCCAGTATCGGCACTCACTCAGCTGCAGCACCAGTGGGTTCATCATCAGACCAGCTGGAGAGAAGGCACCTCCAGCGCTGCTCCTCCAAACACAGCCCCCAGCGAGGTCGGTAACATTTGGAAATGTTACCAAAATAATTGCGGGTGAGCCGTGGTTGGCACAGGAAAGAGGATGACGGGCAAAGAATAATTAATTGAATTAGAGGTGGCCACACAGCTCCTGCTTTTTTTAGTTATTCATAAAATCTTCATCTGGAAACCCTCTACTTTGGAGAGCGGAGCCACACAATGGGCTCGCGCTGCTGTGGCTTGGTTCTTCAGTCTCAGGCATACCTACTCCATCTCTCCTAGTTTCAGGCATGTAAACTAATTACAGAGATGTTCCAGTGGAAGCTTCCTGCTTGATTTGGCATGCCATTCTTCCAGAGCACAATGATGAAAAATCTTAATTTGCTTCAGAGGAGCCTGTTAGCTGTATTAATAAATTACAATGCCAAAAATAAGAATAGCAGCGCCTGAAATTCCACAAGCAAAAAAAAAAAAAAAAAAAAAAAAAAAAAAAAAGAGCACTGAACAAAATGCATTAAAGCTACTGTGCAGAGCATGTATCTGCTATATTTAGCTTTTTACCCTATAGGATGATAATCCTAAAGTGGAACGGCAAACCTGCTGAATCATACATCTTAAAAATGTAGTAGTCTTCAAGCAAAATACATCAGCCACAGAAAACCAAATCTTTTGTCTTTTGCCCTACCTTAAAATACTTACTGGACTGAAAGAGATTAAGGAATACCTGAAAACTTCCCGAATGCGCAGTTCAGAGGAGCGGGGAATTAGACCAGAGTTCACGTACTGAGAAGCAGGTACTCGGATTGTTTTGTGGAAGGAGTGCTCTGTTTTGATAACCCAAAGCACCGAGAGAGTTTCAAGATACAGGCATTACAAGGATAAAGGATCCCGTATCATGCACCTCGTTCAGGAGCAAGGCAAGAGAGCTGGCTTCAGGAATGCTATTCGCACACGTAAGGGCTCACTCCGGCAAGCCGCTCATCCACTGCTGACACCGATAAAATTGTAGGGGGGAAAAATGCAGACCCTCACCAGGATTTGCAAAAGGCTTGCATATGAAGCTTGGCAAAAGCACAGGCAATGTGCATAAACAGCGCAAGCCTCTAAAACTGCTGACAACAAATGCCACATTTTTGACAATGTATTTTAAAACAGGAGGCATATTTTGTCAGCCCGAGAATTCCTTTTAGAGCAACTAAAAGGTATCAAGTTCCTACCTTGCTTGAATGAGCAGTGCCATGGTATGATACGGCAGTTTTCACCAATAATAACTTTTAAAAAATAATATCCTTTTTCCGTCAACAAGCTTTACAAATCAATATAGAAAAAGAACACACTTGAATTAAGCAGATGCTTATGACATTCCTCCTGGCAATTTAATGTGATTTATTGAGTTATACTGCAGTCTTCGTTTTTTTAACCAGATTAAGGTTGAAAAGGAGCCGGCAACTAAAACATTTTTTCCATTTTTATTTATATTATATTTAGTTATGTTATATTTTTAGTTAAATAAACTTGTGGAAGAGTACAGAAGCTACAAGACCTAATGGCCCGGATATGTAATTAATCAGATTTGAAAAGCAAGTACCATTTATCTCCATAAAACAAATAGAATCTATTCTATTAAGAAAACCCATTCAAATCACAAATCTGACTGCTGTTAGTGAGAATATTTTGCTTGGCAAAGGGCCTAAAGGTTCTAAAATTATATATTCTATTTTTATTTCCTCCTTGGATTGGATTAGTTACTAAGGCAACTGAAGAGTTCAGTTCTGCTGGTTAACAGTTACCCTGTATTTCATAAAATCAGTTACTATATAGGGCCTAAGTGCCCATAAAGAAAAAGCAGTACAGTGGGTTTTTGGAGGCTATTTGCTTATAAGCGGTTTGGTACATCCAACTGTATCTCCTTACATTTTAAAGGCACGTAATTACATCTGGGTCGCAAGTTTTTTCAAGTTTTATTTCTGGGTTCTATTTTTATAAAAAGAGGGATGCAACCTCTCCAAATCGGCGTCCTCCTTGACAAGAGAATTTGATCACTTTTCATTTCCTGAAGATGACATAGCTCCAATTCACTAGTGGCATCCGTGCAACGCGTGCTCTCCGGTGTGCTGAACAGAAATAGGGCACTGTTTAATGGAAAACTTAACAAGTGACAGGAAAGATAAAGAAGATTCCCCGAAATAGCTCTCACTCCTGAAAACGCTCAAGAATTTTGGCATAAAAGAAAAATATCTGTAAACACCCTTTAAGTCTCATCTAATGGTCATATTTTTAGCTGATCTATTGCTATCACTTTTAATTACATATTTTCATATGGCCATACTTTGGTCACCATGGAGGAAAAAAAATATTTCAAACCTCTGAGGAGTGTAAAGTGTTCTGTTTACTGTTGCAAGAAGCCCTATAAAACCTCCACCATGCAACCTCATAAGGTATGTGCCAAGCCCACCTTAAGCAGCACAAAATTGGGAGCAGATGGGCAGCCTGATGGTTGATTCCTTTGGTTTGGGTGGTTCTTGCTCATGTAACTTCAGCTCAACCAGTTGGGTCAGCGCAACCCAACCTCCTCCTCTCCTTCAGAAAACCCTGTTTGAAGATGATGTTATTCTGAACGAGAAGAGCACGCACTTGAGCATCCAGCTGCCATGTCAAGCATCTTTTCTGCTCAGGTGCACCTAGGTCAGGTAAACTTCCTTTCCAGGCTACAAGAAAAACACTGTTAAAGCTGGCAAATCATTTCTGAGCTCAGGATGCACCAAATATCTAACTTTGCTTAGTTTAGCTGTCACGGGGCGAGGAGAATCCAAGCTGAAGCACTGGGTTGCACGGCTTTCACCAGGCAAACACCCGATTAGCAGAGGGATGGAGAAATGCTGGACCGTGCTTCAGTCCCACCGCTGCCTATGTCACCCATTTCTTCTAGACAACGTAATTTAAGCTCATACCCATAAATAGATGTTACTGGATAATGACAGAGATAATTGGAAAGGCTTAAAGCAGCTACTTCATAAATCATTTCTATTTGCTGGGTTCCACCTGTGCCCTCGCTGTACTCTCCCTCTTCCACTCGCTTTGACAGGCAGTGCACAAAATGGGTCACTTTCTGCTCCCTTGAATGTTTTATCACTAAAACAGGAACAGCGAAAGGTCGGCGTTCAAAGGGATTCCTAGTCCACATCTCTGCGTGGCTTCAACAGCCCAGGTGATCTCGGGAGCAGGCCTGTCGAGAGGCACACAGGACCTCTGGCAGAATCGCTGCCCCAGTATCACAGTGTTTCCTCCCATGTGGCTCTCAAAAACCTATCGGTAGATGCTAAAGCTGACCCCCAGCATGGAGCACACTATTCCAGAAACTAGTTCAGGGTATTCAGCCTCTTCTTTCAACTACAGTCAATTCTTTAAGCAGTGCTCTTCTAACAACTTTTCAATAAAACAACATTTAAAGAACCATTAGCAATGCTTAAAGAAAGCCTACACCGGTATGAGGCCGCAAGGCAAGAGCCCACCTTCCCGTCAGCTGCACGGAGCAGCACGTTTGTGCTCAGACCTGCTCTCTTGAGAGCCTACAACTTCTGCAAGAGCAAGGACGGTTACCTGAAATCAAAAAAAAAAAAAAAAAAAAAAGCTATTTCAAAATCAAACGGAAGGGAAGAAAATTCATCCTTGTGATGCCAGCCACCTCTGTTCCCCTGCCAACTGCAGGGAGAGTGACATTTCCATCACTTCTGTGCTCCCATTTAAGCTGGGAAGGCCCAAAGCAGCCAGGGCTTTATCTGTGAAAGCCAACACTACGAATGCCATTGGGAGCACCGACGCCTTTTTCCAATGAGGCCACAAAACAGACTGCTGCATGAACCAAACTGAGCACGCTGCAAGTAAACACACTCAGCGCACATTTGGGTACAAAGCATGCTTATTTCAAACATTAAGAACTGGAAGAAGTTCTGGGGAAGATGGGGAAGGAGGGTGGGCAGCATCTGAGCACCTCCTTAACCAGCATAGTCGTTGTAAGTACCGGTGCTGAACAGCGGTATGAATGAAAGGCTCTGGAAAATATGGGCATTTAAAAATCAATGGGGAAATGACGAGATGCTGACCTGCAGCTCCCGTAAGGAAAAGTCAGCATTACCAGTAGATATGTTATACTGTGAAAACTCAGAAGCAAGTCAGCACCCTAACACAAAGCAGAGCACAAAGCTAGCCCTTTACGTGCTTTTTTTTGCTGTCAGCTTCTCTTGCTTCACCAAACCCTTGCCCTGTAACATGCACTACCACAGCAATCTATCAATCTGGATAGCAAAATATCCACAACATAACAGCCACGGCTAACAAGACTATGATGATGGGCTCTGCTGTGCCCGAGAAATAACATCAGAACCAATGTTTCAACACCAGAATCACCACTTTGCAAACTGTACCATCATCTCTTAAAATTCCACAAGCACACCATGGGAAAAATCCTTCAGAGATGTTCACCCTTCTTATTGGGCTCAATCCTTCCAAATTTCTGAGCAAGGCTGACTAGGAGGTCTTCACTTTTGGCATACGCATGGTCCCCCCAACTGTAGCAGGGCTGCTCGTGCCTGGGTCTCCTTGATCCACTGCTGAGCACCCACAGTTCTCAAAAGTGCTTTTTTTTTTTTTGAAGAAAAGACACAAAGCAAGGAGACCACATTTCTGTGCGACAGCTTCACTCTTGCAGCGCTAGCTCTAGCTGCCCACATACAGTATGCCTCGTACTGTGCCACAAAGGCATTCGAATTGCGTTCTTTGATTTTCAAGTTAATCCATTCCCAAAACAATTACCCCATGCGAGCCAGGCTGCTGATTTAAACAGGAGCACTTGCCGGTTTGCAAAATCAGGTCACAGGGAAAAAAAAATCCATTGTTTTACGATGCCTGGAGAATGTACTTGTGGGAAAGATGGGGTTTCTTTTCGAGGGACAGAAATATGCAGTGAAACTCAAGGAAAGGAAAATGAATCCTCACTTCTGAATTGAAACAAACTGCTGTCTTACTGGCACAAGTAAATTAAAGGTGAAGGCTTTGTCAGTGGCTGTGCGCTGTGGAAGACAGCTAGAGTAAAAATGTAAGATTTCTGGGACAGGAGGAGTCACAAGAGATGAACATTGCATGATTTAATTATCCAACTGGAGGGAGAAATTAAGCTTTTGACTTGGAGCTGCATATAAAGAGAGCAATTAGACTTCTCTTTAAGAAAATTAGCATATGGTTTAAGAAGGGAGTAATAGTTTAAAATGCTGGTATGAAATTGTTACTTATACGCATTGGTAATAGGCAGACACCGCAGCACGCTACGCAGATTGAACTGGATGTTCCGTGGGTTTATAACAGCATCTCCTCTGCAGAGGGAAAAGGCCTCGTGCTGGCGTGTGGAGCAGGAGACCTGCCCCCAGTCATTTTTCAGGGTGGACACAGCCTGTGCATTTCACACGGTAGTTGCCATTTCAAAACCCAAAGTGCTGCCACGTAGCTTGGATATGTTTTATTCATAGGTTATTAATCCCTTCGAAATCAGTGTGTGCTGTGAAACCGTTCTTGCAATCGGCTCTACATATACATGCACATACTTACCTTGGGTTCTTTGACAGATTGCCATATAACAGCGTACAGTACATGCAGAAGAGTAATCTGCTCTTCCTCTTATAGGTGAACATACACACGTCTTTACTCCCCAGGTGCCACTGGTACCGCATTAAATAAATTCCAATGAAAAAAATGCTAATTTTCAAAAAAAAAAACCCTCAACCAAACTTCAGATTTTCCAAGAGGGCAAATCAGTACGAGTCCTTTGACCAAAACAAAACCCTGCCCATCTATTCTAGGAAACTAGCCCTAAAGCATTAGGAAAATACTTAGTAATAGATTTAAAACTTAAACTAAGTGACTTTCAAGATCAGGATCATATCTAAGCTTATTCTCTGTACTGTGTAACTTTCTATCAACTACATCTTCCTCTTGGAATGCTACCAAAATTACTGATCTCATCAGCACAGAGCAGAGCACTTTTGACCCAGTGTACCATTTTGTTACGGAATCCGTATTTGAACAAGTAACAATTCTGAGGAAGTCAATGTTTGCTCTGCTATTATTTCTATCTTGCAGCACTTTCCAGAGCGAAGAAATTGCTCTATCATGCGTGTAGAAGCACTTGGCTTGCACATCAAAAGTCCCCAGGGGACTTTTGGGGGGTTAAAAAATAAAAAATAAAAAAGCACTTTTTGAAACCCTATCAACATGCACACAAATTGCACACCAAAGAACTGGCTAGTATAAATTTGAATGCATTTAATACCCAAGTGAGGAGCAAGACAGTAACTCTGAGGTAACTATCTTTCCCTTTTGTGTAACTGGCTGTCCAACAAGATGTTTGAAAGAGTAATCACTTTCCCTTCATGATCTTTTACCATCCACTTTTATCATCAGATATTTAACTTCTCTCTTCTAAACTAATGCAAGAAAAAGGAGAAATCAGTGCAGGTCTTAGTGCATTGATGTAAGTACACGTTACTTTAGTTTCATTTTCCATTGAACAAACTCACAGGGCTCTCTTTGAAGCCCTGGGATCTCAATGGTAAAAACCTAATGTGATTTGACCTCTTTTATACAGAAAATAGGTTGATGGAAAGAAGATAACGTCTGGAGCTTTATACAATTCTTACATTCACTGAGCTTCTACTACTAACAGTAATGGAGGGGAAAACATTAAGTGTAGATACATAAGTGAAAGGTATCGTTGTATTAATCACCAGTTAGTTAACTCTTGATCCTGCAGCGTCTCACTATAACCCAGCACAAAACCGACCAAAATGAACACCTGGAGTGGTGAACACCTGGTTTGTAACAGCTGCCCCAGGGGACAGGCAGACATTTATCCCATGCATGGTTTGGGTGCCCTCCTCTCTTGTGCTGTAGGGATCATTCTGAGAAATTAATTAGTATTAGTGAACACTGGTTGTAAATACATAAAGCATTAATACTTATTTTTAAAGCACTTAATACTTATTTTTATAATACGTTGACAAGTCTTTCCTCAAGTATTACACTACTGGATACCAAGGCATTACAAGGGGACATTTAGAGCTTGTCTCGTGCCAGCATGGCATAAAATACACACATATCCCCCGATAACAGCACTCTGCAGGAGCTGCTTCATGATACGGCAACAAGAAGCGCTAGCTTGCGTGTGCATCTCCCTGCCAATCCTCTAAGTTCCCGTAAGCAATGGTCATAAGCAAGGAACGGTATGCCTGAATTACTGCTGGCAAAGAACTGAAATGTATTAATGCAGATCTAATAAAGGCTAGTTTTGGAGGCTTATAAAAACCTATATATTCTTTTGAATAATTAGCGCTGGCAGTAAGCCCTCTAATCCCATAAAGCCTCATTATGTCAATAACAGACCTCACACAACAGGCAAACGGTACGGTTTCTGTACAGCAGCCCACGGTAGGGTAAACGAGCTGTCAAAAACAGGTTGGGGCTGAAATTAACCCCCAGACAAACGATTTACACCAAACCAGGTTCCTCCCTTATATCCACGGGCACATTGCAGACAAGATGAGCGCCACGAGTGGAGCATCTTTCAAGCCTCGTGCCACCCAGACAAAGTTAGTCACTATTGCGCTGTCTGGTGAAATAGAGCCTGTGCTGTCCTAACAACCGTGATGACTACACAGGGAAAAGATGATGGTCCTTGGAGTGAGTTTCCAACCAAAACGTCCTTAGGCAAGTGGTATCTTATGTTATGGGGCTGCACTCAGTGGTGATGGGAGTTGTAGCAGCTCTGGCTTCTTTAATCAGAGCTCTGGCCAGGAGGTAAGAGAAAAATGAAAGCTAGGAGAATACAAAACACGTACCCCAACACCCTGTGTTTCAGAGGGACGTGCTAACCGCTTTAAAATCTGTGCTCAGAAATGAACCATCTCCCATCTGCCATCTCCCAGAATTAATCAACTGCCACAGGCATGCAGGGAAACACAAGGCAGACCGAAAAATAAAAGGATGCTGCTATTGTGCTTTGAAATTTTGTCATCTGCTGACCCTAGAATCAACCTTCTGGCCGGGTCAATGAGACCAGCAGGCTTTGGCTGCAGTGCTGCAGCCACCCTCTCTTGTGCTTCCCAGCATCTTTCCTCTCAACCCATTTCATGAGCCTCTCCCTAATTGCAGAGGATTCAGCCATGCAGAGTTAAGGATTCTGGTTTGCTTCACAAAAGCCAGAGCAAGATATAGGAAAAAAAAAGGCATGAAAATGCAAGTTATGGAGAAATTCAGTGTTTTTAACACCACCCTCCCAGCTCCAGGCATCAGCAGCAGTCGATAAAGCCGTTCATCACTGGAGGACCCGTGCGGGTTCGATACCTGATGTAAAGCAGATGATTGCTTCCATCGATTCAGACAAAATGCCCGAGCAGAGCTGCGTGCTGTCGTGGCCAGAGTGCATGCATGATTTTCTGATGGTTTAATAAATAAACCATTGATTACAAAATGGAGCCTGATAAATCCTGACGGGGCAGATTTGCAGCTGTACCTCTCCTCTGACTCCTATAATTAACAGCTTAGTGCTGTGCTACAGTTAAGCAAGGACCGGCTCATAGAGCAGCAATAGCATGTTAGCAACATTTATGAAAATGTGCAAAATTACTGCACCCAGCATAAATGACAAGGTCACTCCTTGTTTTGGCTAAAATTTTCTCATCTGGGGCAGTCTTACTACAAAACATACCATTTCTGATACCAGGGCTTCAGCCTCCTGATGACACCATGGCCAGGAGATCAGCCCTCAGGTCAAGCACTCACCAGAAGGTTTGAGAGATGGGGGACCAGCTGGGCTTCGGACACACGAGGGTTGCTAAAGGAACAGTCCCAGTCCTTGTCACAGGTTCGAAAGAAAAGACACCTTGAGAAATAGTATCGTGGCAAACCTGGAAGAGAGATCTGGGCAACTACAGCCTCGAATGGTGCCTTTCTGCTAAGCAACAGAACTACAGCCCTCCTGCGCACAGTTGCTCAAATGGCCTATTTTTTTTTTTTCCTTGAAGTGCTGAATTTAGAAGATCTCAACCAGCGCAGGAGCCTTGCTGATGCAAGAGAGAGAAAGCACAAGCTGAATCAAATGGCATTCATCCATCCGTCCATGTAAATGCCGCTGCTGTAACCGTGATGCACAGAGCCGGAGCCCAGCCACGACCCATGGCTTTTCAGCCCCAGTCCCCGTCTCCGCCAGCTCCTGCACAAAGTATTGCCTTTCTGTAACCAATGTATACGTTCTCCCAAGAATATACTTCGCTCTTAAGCCAGGCTACTACATGTCAAATTACCAGTGGAATTGCTTTACTATTTACTACCCTATTAGACTCTCCAGTCACAGGAAGGTCCCAAATACGATGGCAACTTAAATATGATGGCAACTTACTCGAGACTCATACTTAACTTCACAGTACTTTAACAAGGTTGCAACTTCCTGATGACATTCTTTTACAGTTTTAAGGATTTGATTTTTTTACCTTGAAACAAATATATTGCAGAGGAGACTTACAGAGAGAGGAGAAGAAGAAAGGATTTGTCTTGAAATTTTTATTCAACTCCCTCCAGCCTGACTGGAGACAGAAATACACTTGATGATTTAAAAAAATGCTCTATTTTATCATGATAAATTCTTGTAATTTAAAGAGGTGACTTTGTACATCTCAATTCAAATGGAAAATGAGCTCTTTGGAAACAGAATGTGCAGATCTACAAAGTATGTTAAATAACATATGGGATATTACTGCGAAATGTCCATCAGAGAGTACCCAGATGAGTTAATCCTGTTTCCCAAATGAAATAAAGTGCAACAATAAATAATGGCTAGTGCGTAATTCCATGTAAAGTCAGGACCAATTTTTTATTTCATTAAACTTGGTACAGTGTATGTGCCATGCAATTTTAATACCCTTAAATAATTTAGGAGAAATAGTGCAGACTAAGACTGACAGGAAATAGTCTAAGTTCCCAATTTTAGGAAACAGCCTATAAATGAAATTTCAGGAAGATATAACTTCTTGATTAAAGGCAATTTTTTTCTGTCACACCCCCAAAAAAGTATTAAATCTTATTACTTTAATTTATTAGATTTATTGCCATAATTTATTAGAGTACCACAAAGACAACCAAAGAATCGGAGGACCTCATTGTGCTACGCTGTCCAGCCACTGCAGAACAACAACCTAGGAGACATTAAAGTAAAAAAATACAGCTCCTTTCATAAGCATACATCAGCTTCTGATTTTTGACAGGCAGCATCAGCAAATGCATTTCTGACTCCTTCCATTTTCTTGCTGGATGGTTCTTAAGCGTCTCCCTCTCCTCCCCACCTGTCACTCCTGACCCTAATTTCCCACACGCCAGATTTCTGTCCTGCTGGTGAATCTGATGTGCCCGATAGACTGGGCATGCAGGATGCTGATTAGCTCCATCGGCTTTAAAGTTTCCCTAGCCCATTTTTCAGGTAATCTTGTCTGAATGCCTATCTAGCACTCACACATGTGGCAGAGATGCAGCAGCTCACCTCGTACTCCAGGAAGACCTGCAATGAATCAGAAAAGCTCTTGGTCCAGATGTCGAAAAGCAGAGGCGTAAAAACCTAGCTGAAGCTGCAGCTTGAAGCCAAACCCGCTGTATGCTTGTATGCCTCCCTGCAAGCTCACGGTAGTGAAGGTTTGCTGCCCTGATGAAAGCTGTGCAAGGCAGGAGCAAATCCACGGAGGGAAAGTCACAGCGCATGAGCTTACGCCGGCAAATAGTAATGCTAATAAGTAACTCTACTCACACAAGCAGCCTCCATAAATCCAGAATCATATTTGTGTTCAAATACTTCCTCCCACAGCTGCAAAGTGCGTGGGGAGGCTGAGAAAGAGTCATCTGCAAGCACAAGAATTCATACGACTTCAAGTCATCCTTATTAGAAACAAATGGTACATATACACCAAAGGAACAGACAAGCAACCAACGCTGTCTCTGTTCCTTCAGTAAATGAACCGAGAAACCGAGCTGCTCCAGAACAGGCCAAAAAGGAAAATATTTTTTCAACCCAAAAGGGCTGAAAAGGTGCTGATCTGAGCCTCCTCCTACCTCTCCCTACCTCACCTCTGCCAAAGCTGGCTCCGGTCTGCTCCTCACCTTCATCACGATGCTGCTTCAACAGCATCCTCAACATCTGAGGTACTGTATGGCACATTCAATATTACAGATGGGGGACTCACTGCAGAAGATACCTAGTTACAAATCACATTTTATAGCTTGTGTTATGCCGACTAAATAATTTAGTAGTCCCTTCTGGTTTTAAAATCTTTCAGTGAGGGAAACCTACCTACTACTCTACCAAGTCCACTACAAGTAGTAAATCTTTCTACCAAAAGAAGAGTGAACTTGGCCTTGATTTTTTTTTCCCGTTAGACCAAACAAAGCCCCATGTAAGCCAGTGGGTGAAAAGTTTATGTTGTTATGAAAGAGATCGGATTAGTTATGGTAAAACCTTTGAGCCTGGAACTTCTGAACAGTTTGTACCAAACTCTAGAAGGCTATAGAAAATAACATAACTTGCCACAAAGTGCCAGTATATTTGAAGAAGAAATCATACAGAAGAAGGAACAGATTATAGCGTGAGTCCCATTTAACTCTACCAAAAGCTACAAACACTACTATGTTTCAGAAACTGAACCCTAAGCAAGAAAATTGCATCTATTATGCTCCATCCTTGGAAAAAAAAGAAAAAAAATTGCTGCTGCAGTGTCAGCCCAAAGGGGATGACGATCTTTAAAATGGTATAGCTGCACTTAAACTGTTGAGATGGCTTACACAGCAACTAGGTATCAATGAAGTCATGAATTTTATGGGTTCCAAATCCATGATGTACTTAGGAAGGATTACACACGTGGAGAAAGTCAGACACTTATTTTTGCATTATTTATTACACGCAAAACCAGCTCTCTATATATTATTCTCCTCTGAATCCATGTCTGTATGTGACACCCTTCCTGAGCAGCAGGCACCTTTTGAGGTGAGCCCACTCATGGCTCAACCTCAGCCACATATTTCACAGCAGCACCACACAGCAGCTCTGAAGGCCCCTTGGACTTTCCTGTCAAAACACAAGCAGCACAACGCAGGTTCCCTGTGAAGAAACGTAGCATCTTTGATACTGGCAGCCATTTGGTTGTGTGAAGCCTAGTGCAGCTTCGGCCCACAGTGGTGCCCGTGTGAGCAGAGAAGGTGAGCCTCATGGCAGCGGTGCTCTGGTTGCCGTGCTTCTCATGCTGCTGCTGCTTCCCCCACTGATGGTCATGCATGGATCAGACCCCTCTGGCTGAGGGAAGGTCACTGTCCTAGCACAGCTTCCAAGGCACTTGTGTTTTGATAAAGTTTCCTCTGCCTCACTGCCTCTATCCTTGAACAACAGAACAGATTGTTTTGAGTGCAATCACACAACATCTGCAAGACAACCAGGGGAAAAGTGCAATCACACAACATCTGCAAGACAACCAGGGGAACAGGTGCAGTCAGCATGGGTTCATGAAAGGCAAGTCCTGCCTGACCAACCTCATCTCCTTCTATGACCGGGTGACCTGCCTGGTGGATGAGGGAAAGCCTGTTGACGTAGTCTACCTAGACTTCAGCAGGGCCTTTGACACGGTCTCCCACAGTATTCTCCAGGAGAAGCTGGTAGCCCATGGATTGGACAGGTACACTCTTTGCTGGGTTAACAACTGGCTGGATGGCTGGGCTCAGAGAGTGGTGGTGAACGAAATGAAATCTAGCTGGCAATAGGTCACCAGTGGTATTCAGGCCTATCCTCTTTAATATCTTAACTGATGATTTGGTCGAGGGAATTGAGTGCACCCTCAGTAAGTCTGCAGACAACACCAAATTGGGGGAAAGTGTTGATCTGCTGGAGGGTAGGAAGGCCCTGCAGAGGGACCTGGACAGGTTGGATCAATGTGCAGAGGCCAATGGGTTGAGGTTCAACATGGCTAAGTGCCAGGTCCTGCACTTTGGCCTCAACAACCCCATGCAATACTACAGCTTTGGGGCAGAGTGGCTGGAAAGCTGTGCAGAGGAAACGATCTGGAAGTGCTTGTTGATGCTCGCCTGAACATGAGCCGGCAGTGTGCCCAGACAGCCAAGAAGGCCAATGGCATCTTGGCTTGTATCAGGAATACCGTGGCCAGCAGGACCAGGGAAGTGATCATGCCCCTGTACTCAGCTCTGGTGAGGCTGCACGAGTCCTGTGTTCAGCTTTGTGCTCCTCACTACAAGAAAGACATCAAGGCCCTGGAGCACGTCCAGAGAAAGGCAACAAAACTGGTGAAGGGCCTGGAACACAAGTCCTGTGAGGAGAGGCTGAAGGAACTGGGGTTGTTTAGTCTGGAGAAGAGGAGGACCTTACTGCTCTCTACAGGTACCTGAAAGGAAGCTGTGGGGAGCTGGGGGTCAGCCTCTTCTCACAGATAACTAGCAATAGGACTAGAGGGAACAGCCTCAAATTGTGCCAAAGGTTTAGGTTGGAAATTAGGAGACATTTCTTCTCAGAAAGAGCAGTCAGGTGTTGGAACGGGTTACCCAGGGAGGTGGTGGAGTCACTGTCCCTGGTGTGTTGAAAGGAAGATTGGATGTGGTACTTATGGACATGGTTTAGTGGGTAATATTGGTAGTACGGGGACAGTTGGACCAGATGATCTTGGAGGTCTTTTCCAACCTTAATTATTCTGTGATGCTATGACAAGGCAGTGGTAAAGTTCTGGTCTTAGGGGAAGAAACAGCAGTGTTTCTCCTTTTAAAAACAAACTGAGAATAGAAAAATCAATAGAGCATAGAGCAACTGAGCTAATTGAAGCATATTTTTTTTTCTACAATGAATACTAATACACACACCTTTTATATATCGTTCCCCCCACTTTCAAATAGGTACCACGCTTCTTTTTCCTCTGCACACGTAGCTCCTCCTGTCCACCTTACTCTAATGTTCTGAATTTCTCAGCAATTTCAAACCTAATTAAAAGTCTACTTAGCAGAAAGATGCTTCCTTCCTCTTACTGCCAAATCTCTCCACCTCGTTACTAGCCTCAGACACAAAGCACGCAATACCTAGGAAAGCAGTGACAGATTTAAGGCCTAGCCCCTGATGCCCATGCAGTGTTTCAGACTAGCACTTTGGGACCAATATAACTAACTGGGAGCTTCACAGTTTTCCAAATGAACACGGGGTAACGGTTTCTCTTTTTTTTTTGTCTGAACTTAGCAGAATGTGTCCGGCTTCGGGAGAAAAGTAATATAAGTACTCCCCGCCAGCGACTGCAGAGCTTTCTAAAAAGCTTTTCTAGAAGCAATATACAGCATAGAGCTGAATAACCCCTTTTTTTTGGTCCTCACTTGAGGTGACCTGCATAACTTGAAACACAGCTTTATTACCTAATAAAACCTCCCATCACACTAACTCAGCCTGTGCGGCCATGCACAGAGATAAAATGTGTGCACATGGGCGCACACATGCATCCCTATCACATATTCCTGGGTTTCACCATCTGGCATTGTTCTGGGGATTAATAAAGGCAAAGTTCGGTTTAAAATACCACAAACGTGCCCAGGGAAGGAGAACTCTTACTGAAGATTTTAACAACCTACACAAAGGCGCTATGAGAAAAACAGAGTCAGCTGAGGCTGCAAGTGAACTTTAGGAACAGAAAATGCACATTGATCAAGTCCGTGGATGCAAAAAGTTAAAATGATACACATTTTATGTAGCGTAAGTAAGTCACAGAACAGTACGATTGATTAAAGGTTCCTCAGGTCTAGAGGAATGGAAATATGATAAATGCTAATGCGACAGAAATGTCAAAATAGATGAGGAATTACACATGCCAGTGACTGAAGGAAAACTAGCTGAGATTAAGTCTGAGACAAAGATGAAACGCCAGATTGCCTAAAGCTAATTATCTGGACAATTAATGGAATGCCTGCGACTCATTCTGATTATTAAGAGCACAGCCTATTTGAGAAAGGACAAAGCTATTTGCAGAAGTCCACACTGATTTCCTCAGAAGAGGATGCTGGCAATGAAGTGGAAGAAATTCTTACCCTGGAGATCACTAAGCCAGCTGCTAAAGCACAGTATGGCCGTGTCACCTGGTACCAAAACCACACCGATCCCTTCCTTGGGCTGTCACTGGTGTAAAAATTCAACACACGTCTCATTTCCCAAGTTGGTAATTTGACAGCAATCCTAGATAAGGAAAAAATACACGTCTTCAACACATGCAAAGCAAGATACATAAAAGTATTTCTACCTCGACCTGCCAGGAATTAAAATTAACTTCTTCCTGTTTCTACTTAATTTTATCATTTATCAGTTTTAAGAAGATTCCTACATTCTTCTATATCTACCCACTCAAGAGCTAAATGTGGTTCCCAGATACATTTTTTTTGATGTGATGACACTTAAAACCATCTACAGACCAGCCAGATGCAAATATCTGCTCATTCATCAGTTAATAAGTTAACAGGAGGAAATAGTAAAGATGTTTAATAAAAATATTTCACTTGCTTCTTTTCAAGAAGAAAAAGAAAAAAGGCTAATCCCAAATACATAGATGCTAAAGATGTTTTCTATGTAGAGTTATCTGAACCTTTTGATACATTTCTGGTTCAGGACTGTGTTAGTATCTGGAATTAGAAATCCCCAGCGTGTTTCCCTTTTGAGCACCATATTTGTGAGAGTAAAAAGCATGGGGTCAACATCCTTTTGAAGACAGTGTTACATTTTCAACATTTTCCCCTTCCAGTGACTTCCCTGGAAATACCTACCCATCCACCACTGCCATGAAGCCTCACATCCATCAGCCACAAGCCACTTGGGCAGCAGAGTGAAATGGATGTAGCCCACCCCGGGGTTTCTCCAAAGAGTTTCCCCCAAGACAGCCCCCTTTAAACACCAGAGGTAAATCAGAGCGCCCATCTAGGCTGAGCAAAAGCCCATAGTGCAAATGTCTGAGCACAAGCTCCACGGGACCTAGAAGGGCCAGCAGCGGGCAGCGCAAGCAGCTCCCACCAGCCAGGAAAACTCCCAGGGGCCAAATTTATTCATCCAGGCTCTGTCTCAGACTGATGCAGTTATGCTGCTTTCAGCACTCGGCTAACACCTTTGCACCGTATGTATATTCATTTTGTAGGTTTTTGCATCATTTAACAGCTCAATATGTAGGAATTTCCAGAGTTGTCTTGATCCTCAAATGTGGATGTACTTCAGCACAGGGATCAAACAGCCAAGCTGTTCCTGCTGCTTATTTAAATTCAGCATTGTTCCCTTAAAAAGCGAGCATCTACAAGACAGCACTTTCTGCAGAGAGATCGCAAGCTGCCACGCTTCTCGGAATAGACCTTTTGCCGGGCTGGTGTCAGTTTAACACGCTGTGCCTAGATTAAAACTGTTTTTACAAACACCATTCCAGAGCAGACCCTGGATTTTAGCCGAGGGGAAGGCAGCCAGTTTTGCAGCAGGGAAACCAACTTCAAACAATTGCAGGAGGGGACAGCCTGTGTCTTCAAAACATATTTTATCCATCCTTGGATGGCAGAGGTATGAAGACATACTAAGGAAGCTGTGCTTCCTATTTTATTCTCCACAGAAGGAGGGCTGGGAAAGGGAGAAGAGCAACGTTCGGGGCTGCAGAGCCACCGGACCACCTCAGCAACAACTTGTTTGGTCAGCAAACAAAACTTGGTGGTGAAACAGCATCGGGAACCAGCCCAAGCTCCAAAGTGAAGCTGTGTTAGCAAAGCCCCAGTAAGCTTTAAAAGCATGTGGAACAGGTTGCACATTAAGGCCCATCTCCCACGTGCAGCAGCGACAGCAGCCACGAGAGGGGTCACAAGCAGGACTCCTGCAGTTGCTAGATCTTGGACCATGCTCAATTACCACCCGCAGGCAGGGTTATAAGCAGAAACATTTGGAATCCATAGGCTTAAAACGTATTTTTTTTTCACCAAGATGAAAAGTGCCCCCATCGCCTTTGTTTAATGTTAATATTCCTCACAAAATCTTGCTAACAGTTAAGGGTATTCCAGGCCCTTAAGGAAAGAACATTAATATTTCAAACTTCAGAAAGGCCAAATCTCTCCTTTTGGCCTTTTAAAACTGATTTTCAATTTCTAAGATGGTGATTAACATCCTGCTGAGACATAAGCACAGTCAAGAAGAACTCTCAGCTTATCAGGCCACACTGGTATTTGAAAAACATTCTCTTTTCAGCTTTCATTTCGGTTTGCCAAAATACAGAAATCAGCTGTTTCCCAGGGGAGAGTTGACAGACACACAGGATTTCAACACACAAATACGATGGCGGCTGGGAAAAACACACACGCACAACGAAGGCACCGGTCGCTGCCACACACCCAAGTCGAGGCAAGGAGGTGGTGAGAAGCAGCGCATGGCAGTGTTTCGAGGGGAGAACGGCTGCTAGGTCCATCTCAGCTGCGAGAGTAACCTTTTCTGATCTTTGCTTGCAGAAGATGATTTAAGGCTCTAAAAGATGTTTATTTCCCCTCAAAAGCAGCGTGTCAGAATAATGCACACTTCCGCCGACCCCACGGGAGGCACAGGAATTGTGCCAATCCATCACGCCGATGCCACCATCCACTGCTATCTTCCACGTCTGTGCTTTTAAAGGTTAAAAAATCCTTGGTTTTGTGAAAGGATATTTTCCCCTTCTCTCAGACTTAAAAAGATTTGGAAATTTATACAGCCTATATCTATATTTGGAGAGGTAAGGCAGGGGAAGCATTGCTGCTGGGCTCCAAGTTTCTTTCCAGACTTGACAAAAAACAAGCTACTGCTAAACACAAGCAACTGCTGCCCTGTGTTTTGATTCCCTTTGCACTAAAAAGAGGTTAAGTGGCTACTGAAAGATGCATTGTAGCTTTCCACACTGCAATCCATCTGTCTTGAGCACAGGCATGAAAGATCTTGCAGGACCGCAGCTTTGGTAAAGCAACAATTCTGTATTTAAGCAATTTGTTTGGACGAGGCTTTCAGAGTCCTGTGTGGCAGCCGCTCCGAGTGTGCAGCACGAGCCAGAGCACTCGCTCCGTCCTACCCTTTCACATTTTCAAAACCCAGCAGCACTCTGACTATTCTTTTCACGTCTCAGGCGGGTTTTTCTGTGACAAATAATAACCTGTGTTCTCCCAAACCGTGCGGATCTTAATCTATGGAAGAGGCAATACAGAAGGGGAAATTCCACTTCGACCAAAAATTCTGCCAGAGTGGGCTTTGGAAAACGTCAATATTTTTAGACAAGGTACCTTTTAAACCTCCAAACAGAGGGATAAAGAGGTTAGAAAATACATGCATGCATATATTTGATTTAAATGATAAAATCCCACCCATGAAAATAAATAAGTTGCACACACAAGAGGTGGCCCAAATTATACCCCTGTTGTCCCATTAATCATATTTATTGCAAAAGTCTAATAATGTTATCTTCGGTCCCAGCTTCAGCAGCCTATAATTTAACATAAGCACCTTTTCTTGGCATGCGAATTGGGTACTAACACTGTCTCTTCCAACCTCTTTTGTGCTTCTAAATTAGAAAACCTAAATGTCGCTTTTCTTCAGAGATGAAATACAGTCAAGGTCACCGTAAAATAAAAGAGCAATTAACTTCACAACCAAACTGTTGTACAGGAGTGAAATACAGTACTTCAAGAAGTGGGTAAAACCTAAAAATATTCCTAAAAATGATTTCTCTCGCTCAGGCTAAAATGACAAAACACAGCTCCAGAAATTCCTGTCAAATCACGGAAAATATTCCACCTCCCCACCAATTTGTTTGCTGTGCTTTTATCGCGGTGAGTTAGGAAGGCTTGTTGTGTGATAGCAGTGTTAGTGGAAAAGCTGGCTGTCTCCTCCCTGCCTCCAACCCTCTCCCCCAGTGAGCCCTAAACAGTTAACACACATTAGCACAGAATTTCTCATTGTCTTTCCTCCATCAATTAAATGACAGAAGTTGTACAAATTCTCTGCATAAAATTTTGCAGGAGATAGCAGTGACAATGGATCAGGACGGAGCTGCCCTATCTGACAAGACAAAGAGAAAGCTAGCATTAAGGGCTTGGAGTTTATAAGTTTTTTAAAATACAAAATTATCTCAGCTCTAACCCTTTTCTAAAATCAGCCAAGACTTTGTAACTCGGTAAAATTAAATGCGTTATCAACACACAACTGACTGTGCAACCCAGCAAAGATAAATTATCTCATTATTGCCATAGAAATCAGATGAGGCGTGCATAGTAAGTGACATATTAAATGCAATTATAAAACCCTACTGAAGTGATGTTAGTGACCTGACACATGACAAAAAAAACGAGGCAATGCGGAATTAAGGCTAGAAGATGTGCTGATAGTATTTCTATGGAGTCTACATCAGATAGAAAAATACTGCTTAGAGAAAAGTACAAATCCCATAATCAAAAGAGATTTAAAATGTAAGAAATTAACAGGTAGAGAAGGAAATATCTTCAAGAGGAGCAGTGCTACCTGCTGATGCTGTAATCTGCCATTGCCCTGACATGTTGAAGGGGCCATCAGAGCCACCTCTCCACATCAGTCGCCCCTATCCCCTAGCATGCAGGAAAAAAATCACACTCACAGAAGTAATTTTCTCCTATGAAACAACAAAAAATTGGAGATCAACACAGCCCAAAGACCTTGGGGAGCCCCCATCCCCTTCACCTGACCAGCATTTGTCAATCCCCCCGTGCTGAATGCCCCATGTATGCCATAGGCAGACGCAGGAGGTTCTCTCTATTTTCTGTTGCAAAGCGTTTCCTTAAAACCTAACCTACATTTGCCGTGCTGCGACGCACTGCTCTTTATCCTGCTCACAACAGACAGATTACAGGTTACTCCCTTCTCTTGAGCACACTTTTGTACCTTTCAAGGTCGCACAGCCCAGCAAAGAGACCTGGTGACAGCTCGGATTGTTTTGACTTGTCCTACATCCTATTTTCTAAATTCCTCATCATGCTTGTTGTTAACCTCTGCCCCCTCCTTGCATCTTTCCTGAAGTCTTGTTCTTGCTGAGTCCTTATTGGTATCAGCCAACTCAAGTGGATTAATTCATGCATCCTATGCTCAATGACTCCTTGCAGCAGTCACTGTTGGCTTGCATCTAGCTTTGCCGCTTTCAGACTACAGAAGACACACACTCCTTAGAACCGTCTCCTGCTTAGGCAGCACATTCCTCTGGATAAACGTCGTCCTCACTTGGCCCACAGAGCTGCATCCTATCTGCTTCGGGCTGGTGCCTCCATTTACTTGAGGCCCTTCCTTTTCAGTAAGCATGGCGGTGAACCACACCAACCACCCCATCCCACGAAGACAGGGCAAGTTAGTGAACTAGACCCCCACGTGCAGCCGTGCAGGACGTTCTGCCAGTGCATCTGCTTCAGGGCAGGCACTGTTTAGCACCCACACGTGTCAGGCACCAATGAGCCACTCGCAGGCTCACACCTGAACTAGACCTGAGCATTTTTACAATTTTGCCCCATTTCTGTTACTGCTACATGTTTGATCCCAACACACAACTGGGAGCTTTTAACCCTGTTTATCATCAGTCTCCAGCTTGACCCTCAGCAGGTTCACCAAGCACACAGCTGGGAGACAAATGCAAAGCCCCACATGAAGCCTGTCTGGAAATAACCCAGGCAGCCCTCACAACACAGAGCTCACTCCCTGCCCAGCAGCTCGGCGCTGCCCGGGAGCCAGAAAGCGAGACCCCTTCGTGATTTGATCTCTGCTGGAGACGGATGCTGCGTGCAGGGGTGGCTCTTCCTGAAACCCAGCCTCGACAGTTGGCAGAAGTGATCTTTTTTTTTTTTTTCCCCTTCTGACTTGCATCTGACTTCTACAGTAAGTGTGGAAAGCAAACCCTTGTTCTGGTCTGAACCTGGAGTAAAACAGTTGTCTGCGCTCATACCTGCAGACAGCTTACTTGTGAAACACCACTGCTGAAGTGGATTTTTAGTGTGAATTCTTAGGAAAAGTAATCTGAAATTTGTTTAGTTTGATAAAGTCAAGTCAATCAACATACACGTGCGCCTAATTCAAACCCTGTTTTTAAGCACTTTTTGGGACTATTCTGTTGAGAGCAGCATTTTGTCAGGAGGAAAAGAAGCTGCCAGCATTTGCAGGAGGCAGAGGTCTGAAATGAGATAGGGCATTGCTATGGCACTTCTACTGTTGTCCTCCCATGCTATATCTGGTGGGGGAGAAATGAGGGGGAAAAACCCTTTTACTCCTATTTCACACTTGCTAGCCAAGGAAAAACACGAACACACGCTTTCAACATGCCATTGTCAGAGGATCCAGGGTTTATTGTTCACTTATTGGAATGAGTCAGCTTGAAATGCTTTCCTTCCTTTTAATGCAACTTTCAACTGTCATAAGCATCCTTGTGAGTGGCAGGGGTAGGTGTTAGATGTGGAAACAACCCTGCCAGAAAGAGAGCAGTGATTTTCCAAGCACATTGCTTCATTCTGCAATAAAATAAGTTATGCTGTTCACAAAGAATTACTCTTTATCAATTGCTTTACTCAACAAGACAGGCCAATACAATTTCTGTTCTTCTTCTTCCTCTATACAGCTTATTTCCTCCTGGAGGTTAGGAAACTTCAGAAACAAAAGTACAAACTGACTCGTTTGAATTTCCAGGATACAGGAGTGTAACATTGTTAAACTCTAGGTGTGTTACTGGGACAGTTCTTCCCTTTAATGCATTCACTTTAATGTGAAGTTAATTAGTTGGTGGCACTAATGAACAGAAATAGCCAATACAGGTATCTGCATTTAAGTGTAGATTAATGTGAAAATGACAAAGCAAAAAGTTTGAGCATGCTCAATTCTACTTGCGGGCAGGGTCTAAACCCTTAGGTTTTAACTTTTGAAGGTTACTAAGTTCAACTGGTTCCACATGGTGGTTTACTTACATTATACAGTAGGGACATTTTGCCCAAGATACAAGCCAATGAAATAAAGACGAGCATTTGTTATTGGCTGGAATCAATTATTTTTCTGGGAGAAAAGGCTGATTTGTGATAAGAATGAGAGGGAAGTAACAGATAAGAATTGGAGAGGTTTCAACCTTGTAATAAGTTAACACTTTCCTTGGAAAAGTTTAAATATAGTCTTAATTTTAAATCCTTTTCCCATGTAAGAGTGCAGGAAGAAAAGTTCTTCAGTGTCCATGTTGTTGTCCTTTTCCAATGAAAAAAAAAAAACAAAAAACAAACAAAATAATTATTCCTGTTCTGCACACCACACGTTTGAATCGCTCAGCACCGAGTGTCAGCTATCAGAGCCGCTGCACGCTGGCAAAAGCTACTCGCAGCCTATTCATCGATGGGAGGGGAAAACTGCCAAAGCGTGCTCGTAAAGAAGCCCTGACACTGTGGGGGGTTAGCACACCTGCCTGCTTGTCCACACAAATCCCAAATATCCCTTTCTCAGAGTCCACGTGGGGTCTGCCAGGAGCAAGGAGGGCTCACAGCTCAGGACTCCCTGCTGGTGCCAGCTCCCGCAGCCACGCCACCGTGCCAGTACTTGCACCACCACAGTTACCCCAGGGAAACCACCAGCCAGAGGCCAGCATCAAGCCTACACCAGCTCTTCTTCCCCAGCAGCATTCCTGCATCAGCTTCTGCTTTACCTGCTCTACATTGTTCCACGTAGGTGTTTTCCTGTAAGAAAAGATGCTCTCTCTAGATGCTTCTTAAGCGACATTTAGAGCTCTTTTTTAGCAGAGCCTGCTGATTTCTCAGGTTCACAACCCCCTTGCACTGCGTGATTCCTGCATGCAAAGGCAGGAAGCGATGCTCAGTTTCACACATCGCTCGGCTCCAGCCCTCAAACACACAGGCAGTCTGTTGCTTCCTGTGAGACCCCCACACTCACACAGGAGATGGGTTTCACTCGCATCCTTTTACTTCAGCTTTGCTCTCGGGTATGGCTCCACCACCAAACCCCGACTGCAGCAAGGATGGGGAGGAACCCCATGCTGCCTCACACCATGAGGAGCTGGGGGACATATCAGAGCTATGGGTGGTCACAGGGATGGGCTGAGCCCTCACCTCTGCAGCTACACAGATGCTAATACTAATATCTCAGCACACCATCACAAGGGATATAACAGGAAAAGAGAGCTGGGTGCAGAGGGGCGCTTCATCTCCAGCTGCATTTTAGTTTTGGAGAGCGATTGTGGCATGGGATACCGCTCGCAATATCCCTGCTGGATTTAAGATAGCGACTTTATTATAATTTAAAATCTTTTAATTAACGAATCCTTCTGCAAGCCACCGTCGGCGGCTGTTTCCATGGCTTCTGCTATCGGATATTGCAGAGCACAAAGCACCACCGCAGCGGGAGGGGGAGGCCACCGCATTGTTCTGCAGGAGATGGGGACCGTGGGGACCACCCCAGGGCAGAACTAAGGCTGCTTTCATGGCCCTGTCCCCTTTGCTGGGAGCACCTCCCAGGAAAGGGGTGCTGGGTGGGAACTCTGTGCACTGCCAGTCCTACACACTGCTGTCCTGGCCCCACAGCAGTGGGGAGCCAGGCAGGGCCCCAGCTTTCTCCTCGAAGGAAGTTTGGAGTGAGGATCAGCTGCAAGGAGTGGAGCACAAGGAGCAGTGCTTGAGATGATGGCGGGTCATTACACTTCTTTCACAGCAACCAGAATTTACAGCTTGAGAGGGTCTGCAATCAGGGCTGGTGATTGCTCTCATTTTCGTCCCCAGCATCTTGATGTGAGCAGTACTTCCAACAACCACTTCCCACCCAGAGAGGGGACAACGTGGGGCCACCAGCTCACAAAGCCTGCAAAGACCCAAAATGTGGGAACCACCCAGGAATCTGCCCAGCACCCCCCTCTCACCTCCCTCGGGTGCAAGGCCAGGCCTGCATCTCCCACGCAGAGGACAGGTGCATTCAGCTCTGCACCGCAGCTGAGGAGCACCCATGCAGCTCCTTCACAGCAGAACGGGCACGGGCTTTAATTCGTTGATCTCCAAAGTTTAATCAAACAATCTGCAATAGGTTGACTTTCAGATGGGAACTAAAAGCGATTCCTTAATTAGATTTAAGAACTGCAACACTTCAAGTTAAATCATGCTTAGAAACATGGAAATTGAAAAATGATAACTAATGGGATTTACAGATGATTTCCTTTAGAAGTCAAAAATTATTATTGTACGCATGTACTCTAAGGACCTTTCTGTAGCTGTTAAAAATATCCCTCTGAACAGCAGACAATGAGAATATATCCACTTATACGGAAAGATGAACAACAAAGCTTTTGCCCAGACATTTTTAATAAGATAAAGATTCCCGGTCGTAGACCAGAGCCTGCAGTCCCTTCCGCCTCCTCCTCCATTTAAAACTGAAGTTCTTTTGCCACTGAAATGTTATGGCCAGGCAACATGGGGGCCACACGCCTTAGCTCTGACCTTTGTGACATTGATGAGGTCAGCTTTAAGAGGGGACGCCAAATCTGATCTCAGTGGTGGGCAAGTAAAGCACAAATGCAGTTTCAGATACCAGTCCTATTATTCAGTAGCGTCAGGCTATTTCAACCCAAATTTAGTCCAGTTTAAAAGGTTTAGCAGGTTAACACAAATTACAGAAGAGCCAGGTATCAATTCTTAACTAATCTTCATGTTGTTGCAGATTTCTTGAACAATGCTAACGATGCACAGAAATTACCATTTGCAGTTTTAACATACCAAAAGGGAAAAATGATAATTTCAGGGCTTTTCTGAAAAAAACAAGCACTTTTTTTCCACATCTTATTTATCTCTTCTGACAGTCCCAACCAAAGGCAACTGAAAAAAACCTACCAATTTCAACAAGAGCTGATCCTCTAGATCTACTTTATGAAAGATCAATTTCCTCAATTAGTGTATGAAAGTCAGACCCTTGCTCCAGTGCAAACACACTTATCCCTCCACGCGGTGTTGTGTGCGCACATTTTGCATGGTCTCAGTTCACAAGCTTTATGTGCTGCATCTCTTTACTCCAATCTGCTGCAGCATCTTATCCTTCTCCCATCTCTGGTTTATGGAAGGCCACCACTACTGCAAAGGCTAAAATACATGGTCAAACCAAAGTACCAAGTGTCAGTGTCTGTACCAGTGCTCCAAACACACCTCTTGCTCTGTGCTTTGCTCAGAGCTCTTCCTTTTGCAAGCTTCACGCAGAAGCTGCTGTGGATGTGAAGAAAGCAGGACACAAATCCCACACTATGTACTGTATCACACGTGAATAATTTGAATTGCATTTTGTATCTTAAAAAGTTACTGCATCTTACAGGGAATCCCAAAGTGTTCTGAAGGGAAGTGTTTTAAGTTTTCCTACAAGTGTTCATTGATAACATGTACCGTATTTTGTCTTGCTCACTAAAAGAATTAGCAATAAACCCAAAATGAGACAGAATTGTATTTTGTATCTACAGGTCAAAATGAAAACAAGGAGCATGTTTTATGACACGGAGATAGCATGGTACAAAATAATCGATATGCTGGGACAAGACAGAAGGGATAGAAATAGCTACTGCTTTTCACACAGACTGTGTTAAGAAGTGTCCTACAGAACTGGTAGAGAAGATGCTAAGTTGTCATCACACTTTTTTCTTTTACCTAACAAGGCACAGTTCTTGCACTGTTAAACTGGAAGCCTTCAATGCACAGCAGCTTCTTTTATGGACCGGGGTGAGTACTGCTCTTGTAGGGGATGGGTGCCCCCTGCACCTAACACCTCTGGCAACCTCAGCAGGCAAGCCAAGGACTGCCATTTCAAGAAGTCCTTCTTCCTTAAGTTTCTTTAGAGCATGACAGACGAGAAGGAGCCAGCACAGCCACCCTGCACCTGTGGCAGAGGAAGACACCCAGACCCCCACACTGCTTTCCAGCAGGCACCTTCTTCCAGTGCTAACTGTATTTCCAAGAGTAAGCCAGAAGTTTGACACTGCAGCACCAGAACAAGTGTTGCTGGAGCCTGCCAGGCAGGGAAGGTCAAGTATTTCACCAGCTCAATGTTCCTGGTCAACCACTAGAGGAAAAACCACCTGCTCAGGAGCCACAAAGCCCTGTAACAGCTTTCCTTTTACACATGAGTGTGCTGAAACATTAGGAAAACCTCTTGCTTGATTAGGTAAGACAGTATGAAGGCTCTGGAGAAGAGATTACTTGGAAGTTACAATACAGATAGTAATTAGAGGTTGTGTTCTGATGCACAATGCCATTTACAAACTGATCCTATGCCAAGGTAATTTCTGTCTCAGTAAGAATGTTTTTGTAGCTATCTAGCTATATGAAAAGCTAACCAATTCACTCTCCTTAAAACTGAACCCGCTCCTTATCAGGGACTCTGGGTGCATTCTCTTTAGACATTGGCAGTCCTCTGTCAATATTTTATTTACCCCAAATTACGAATGCTTTCAAATCATGAACTGCATTAGAAGCTTTCTAGCTTTATCTGGCAGCCTCCATTACAAGATGTAAACTCAGGAGCTTATTCTACAATGGATTATAAATTATATTCAGTGACATGATGGAAACATCTTGGCTTTGCAGTATTCTGAGATCATCTTTGTACAAGTCTTATTCCTTGTTTTAACTAATTTGTTGGACATGGATCAGAAGTGTCAGTCTGTCTTCAGCATTCTGATTGATGATATTAATGTACTTTTCTAAAATAAGTTATTGTTCACGTTTCCAAGTGTATTTTTTAAATTTATTAAAGTAGTAGCTTGTGGCCAACAGTCATGGTCTTATAGATTAAAAAAAGTCTGGTGTCTGAGGCCAATCTCACATTTAATTGCCAAAGAAGCCCTAACAGGAACATGGCAGTGGTGCCTCCATGAAAGCAGAGAAGCTTAAGTACCCTCTGAGCTACACCACAAGCAGATATAAACAAAGGCTCCTCAAGAAGCCCTTCAAAGCTGATCATATCTCCCCTCATAAGAAGCTGTAGGATACCACTTGAGCTTAAACTCAGGTCTTCCTAAATATGGGGGACATTTTGCAGGCTGTGGCAGAACATCAGTGCGAGGGACAGAAATCCTGCATGTTTATGGGGCCAGATCACTTTTGAGCCCATTCTTTAGACTTGCCGTGTGGACACAAGGCATCAGCTAAGCCTGCTGCAGCACCGAGCCACAAACAGGAGCACAGTCATAATATTTATTACCTTACCAACTCTTCATGACCAACACTGAAAATAGCTCATTTTAAGCGAGATCTATTACTGGATAAGGCTAGCCAGATGGCATGGTCTTTTAGGTCTCATGACATCAGACTGCAGTCTTTGTATGGTCATGGTGAGGGCAGTAATTACCTTTTGTGCTCACTAATTTCCGAAATTGCTCTCCAGCTTCAGACACCCATCGTGCATGATTCATACCATCAGCAGGAAGTAACGGGGCTGTGCAGCAGGAGGAAGGGTGATGCAAAGTCTCAGAGAAAGAGGAATGGGGGCCACGGGGGATGGCTCGACCACGAGGTTCTGGCACATCAAAGGCGAGCCATGCTTTTATACATGCACACAGGAAAAGGAAGTTCCAGCTCTCACCAGCAAACACCTACAATTATTGTTTCAGCTGTTTAATTAAGAAGAATATTTTGGAGCAGATTTTAATTAACAGTTTTGCAAACCTATGGCTTTATTTCTGTAGTCCAAAAGAACAGCAAGGAACAACCCCTCGAGAAGGCTGCAGACCCAGGATGAACATGTGTGGAAAACCTGACACTTTTCCTGAAAAAAGAACATAGAAATTGTATGAAATACAGTTCTACTTTCTTCTCCCACTGAGCAGCAACCAACTACTCAAATCACTAAAGAAAATGATCTGCAATTTTCTTCTAGATAAAGAACGTAGTGTTTTTTGATACACATGCACCTAACTGCGGCTTTCCATGAGTATAATTAATATCTCTAATGCAGCTAACAAAAGAAAATCTGTTTTAAAATATAAATCTGAAAAAAAGGGATCTGAAGCTGCGCAAGCAGAGAGAAGAACAAAACACAAAAAGCAGCTCCAACACTTATGGCAACCTCCACGCAATGAATCCATAGATGAGCCTCTTGCTAGGAAATGCATTTATATGGATCATTATCTTCACACGATACCTATGCATTCGAGAAGCATTCAAGTGACCACATTATGCGGGGCTCAGTAAACCACTTACATACGCATGTGGGTGGCGTTAAAGAATCCTGAAATTATGTAAACAAGATGGGGAAATCAGGGCTTCCTGTCTAGGGAGCGAAAGAATAGAAGAGTGTATGCAGAGAGCTGGGCCCTTCCCATCTATTGTGTTTTATATAAAAAGCAAGAAGCGAGACTTGCAGATGAAGTTAAAAATATCATTTTGACTTAATAGAGGACAGATGTAGAAAACATCAACCCTGTCGGTATGCAAAAGATTTCATAACCACCTTTGCTGGGCTGCTTAGTTCATGTAGAGAGGAGCTGGGAGAAGGCAATAAGAAAACAATAAAAAGACTTCTGCGTAGGTGTGGGAAGTGGGAGATGGATGCACGAGCAAATTGTTTTGAAGAACTGGCCAGCTGAAACAGGCATTTCAGTGTGAGCTTTGTGGAGATGCAAGCTTAGGAACAGATCGCTGAAGATGAACACAGACGGACTCCCCTATCAGGCACCCAGATGCGCCTCTGTGCAGCTCCCTGATCTTTGCTGTGAGAGGTGCAACATGCCTGTGCTCACCACCCACCAGGACCACCTGGATGATGGTGCTATCACTGCCTCCTGGGCCACCCCTCGTCACTGACCAACTGCCTGGAGGACAGGGCTACGAACACCAGCTCTGGGGATCCCTCTGGGTGGGCTCCAAGCACCCTCTGATAGTCCTACCCGCAGATAGCCCTGCCATCCCTGCCTACCCTCAGATAGCCCCAGGCACTGTGCCATGGTCAGACAGGGGTACTTTGCCACTGAGTAAGGAAATCCTGGAAATAAGCCTCCAAAGCGTTTGTGGCTTCTATGTTACCAACCTCTGCTTCTCCACTGCTTTTAAATTTTAGTTAATGGAAGCCCTTTTGATGGGCTCCTCAAGCCCATGTGAATGCCTACACAGCACACGTCTAGGGACAGGGACAGACTTTACGCTATCACAGGGAACTAATTCCTGCCTCCTGGTGATAAGGAAACACTACACATTCATCTCCTTTTACAATATCATATAAAACCTTAATTACAACCTCATACCTCCACAACAAATACATCACACAACTCATTCACAAATGTCAGCCCTCAACATTTTTTGATGTGGCAGAGTTTGTAATTAAGGGTTCGCATTATTTGGCGAGTAAAGTATTAGGGCATGATCACAGAACCCAACTGTATAGTTGTTTCCTACAGGATTTTCTCAGATAAGCAAAATTGGGAAAACTGATCAGCTACATGAAGGAGATCATGTGCACGGTCAGAGGTTTTTACAGAAGTACAGCAGGAATAGAGAACCCCCCGTAAGCTCTAGTCAATGGGTACAACCAGAAAAGCACTTCATTTGAACACCTAGCAAATGTTTCTCCATCTGTTTCATGACATTTTAAAGACAGACAGACTGACCGATCTTTATTCTTTTTGCAGATATTAAGAACAAAACAAAACAAAAAAGAAAAAAGAAACAAACCTACAAACACTTAAGCAGGATCCTTGGTGGTAGTGCATAAAGCTGAGATTTTAAAATTGGTTACAGAGACACGCAGTATGAGGATTGTACCTGTCAGCCACGTAGCCAGCAGCAGCCCTTCATTATCCAAACACAGACCAGTCATGAACAATGGAACAAGGAACTTCTTCAAAATTTGCTGGAGCCACTAGGTTGGTAGTCACTCCCAGGTGCCCCTTCCCAGACAATCCCACACAACTCTGTTATTTAATCATCTTTGCTAGAAACACACAAAAACATAGCTGCATGCAAAATCCTTTTTAGATTCACTAAAAAGGACTACTTTTTTAAAAAAAGACTGCTATCTTTAAGCTCAAACGATGAACATACCATGTCTGCCTAACAGCATACAACTGAAGTAATGGTTACTTACCCACCATGATGTTAAACTACACTGAAAACCTCCTGGTTCTGAATATTTGAACATTCTTATGTAGAATTACATCCCATTGACTTTGCAACAAACAAGTTTCCATCCATTAGCAGATCAGCCATCCTTCCAACTGTAATGGTGATCCAAGCTTTCTAACGATCTGCTTTGATCCAGCTGCAAGGATTCACCAAAACAGATAATCCAGGCTGCTATGAACACGTACAAGTGTCACAATTTTGTGGGAGAAAATGGAGGGAAGAGTCTGATCTTTCAACATGAGCTAAGGTCACTGAGTAGGCAAGAAAGAACTTTTCATGGAACCTATTCTGTGCATCTCACTTTATTCACTCCTTTCCAGCTGAACATAAACATTAAACATTTTTATATAACAAAGCTGTCATAGTAAATGGTATTCTAGAAGATCATACAACAATAATGGATACACTCCACATCACACAAAGGTAAACAGAACGTAACTATTGCTCTTAGATAATTAGCCTCAGAGCTGCAACATCTTAGAATGAACTTATGTAGTGTTATTGGATAGACCCGCAACAAGATATACTGCCCCTGGTTAATCACAGGTGATTCCATCCTGTCATATCTACAGCATTAAGCATGAGGAGGCTTTAGAACATGTTTATATAGAAAATAATAAATTGAGAATAAAATACTCTTCTTCTGCCATAAGCAACAGCAATGAGGGAATATTCAGTGTCAGAATTTAAGGCCACGAGAGCCATAAAGCACAAAAGAATGTCCCATTTTCAAAATGAAGTAATTGGACTGGGCTATCTGTGGTAAATATCTCTTCTATAGATTTTACCTCATGTAACTGTGAGAACAGACAAAAGTTCCTGATCCTTAGGAATGACAGACTTATCACAGGCTTAATTTCAACAAGCCTACTGGAAAGGATATACAGCTAGAATACACGGGGAAAAAACAGTCTTTAAATGTTTTGTACGTGTATGTGTGTGCGCGCACAAAATGTACCTGCAAGAAAATGCTCGACAGCAAGCAAATTTTCTTGCTTGATAACATTTAAGATCTGGATACAAAGCTAAGTTGTCACATATATGGTTGTGTACACTGGAAGAAGTTGGATATGTTTAGCAGAATAGGTTCTACACAGCTGCATCTCCAAGTTACTTAAAAGATGCTGGATGAAAATCCAATCTAATGGTAGAAAGAAGGGAAGCAAAAGGGAAGCACAGGCCAATGCAATCAGGTTCCTACACAGGCTGTGGTCTATCCAGCTTACAACATATTATGTATTACAGCAGAATTTATTGGCAAAGCTGACCAAGGTTCCATTGCCCAAGGAACAGACGGGGAAAGTACAAGCTTGTATCTCAACAGCCATCAGAGCTAAAGGACAAGAATTAGCAGGTAAAGAGAACAGAATAGTGAACAGCAGATATGGTTATTTGTAGTCAATCAGGAGAGACAATGACAGTACTCCATCTGCTTAGATACAATCCATTTTGCAGCTCCCACGCAAGAAAAAAAAAAATCCTACATTGAATCTTTTGGGAAGTGGTACCCCAATCACAATGATCTGCCAAGATGAGAAGTTAGTTAAACCATCCCTTTCATCACCAAAACTACTGCATGAAGATAGGTTAAAAACAATAAAAAGTTTTGATGAAACTACACAAGCCTTCTGTCAAAAAAAAAATTGCCTAGAGCTATTAGTTCTTGATTAGGGGACAGTTTTGCCCCTTAACATGGGAGCATTCATTTATATTTAACGCTAAGGTTCATTCTAGTAGGTATGAAATTTAGGGAAGACACTGACATTTCTGAATAGAGATCCTTTGAATTTTTAGCTACTGAATTTTTGCCTTGGCAATTATGGTTTTGACTACTATGGATTACATAGAGACTATCTCTTATTGATAGCTAAACAAGCAAGCAGTTAAAAGGAACTAAAAATATTACTTTTCTCAAAAGAAAGAGGTATTTCAAGAGTTTATATATTTAGTAACGTTATATACTGAACAAAGTATTGCTTCCCTTGCAAGAGGTGTTCTAGGACACTCCCTCAGCTATGAAACCAGCTGAAAGACAGACCATTGTGCACCTTGCTCTGAGTCCTATGCCTCGTGTGTCTAAGGGGCAGCTCAAACTTGGTCCTCTAAGACCTCAGCACGAGATTCTTCTAGGATTAGACCCCCCCATCTTGGTACATTCACATATCAGTAGAGGACCATGTCGTATGGGTGCTGAAAGACTTGTCGGGTCCCCACTTGACGTGCAGTCATGGCCTCCATCTAAGCATTCTTACTGTGCTACGGAGCTTGACTGAAGTCCAGACAGAAGTAAAGGCTTCTGCCCAAACAGCTTGGAAATAAAGCCTGCCAGGGCATGAGCTCAAAGAGCAGTATTGGCCTCCATTATCGAGGCTAACACTACGCCCAAGATCTCAAGCAGGATCTAGAAAATGCTTGCACGGCGCTTTGCGGAGAAGGTTGTTCTGTGGATCTTGTATTAGCCTGGGAGTCATCAGGCCACACAGGACCAGGGATCTAGACAATGGCACAAGCTGCCCCTCTCTAGATGCTGAGTGCTTGAAGTTGTAATCCTCTGAAAGCTACACCAGCACTGAAAACATGTAACCCACAGGTGAGGAGAAAAAGAACAGATGCTGCGCTGACATAATCATATGCTCAGACCACTGAGGCCCTTGTCTCATAGACTTTACCGTTAGCAGTGGCAGTTCTCGTTTGCCTTTGTAAAGATTACTGATATCTTCAAGAACTACCTAATGAAATCTTTTTAATTCCAAACAGATTGATGGAAATCCATGGGTTTCTGTTGACAGAGATTCCACGTCTGTGTATTGTCAGCACGTGAAACCTACACGCAGCAGCAAAACCTGAACAGCTGCACCTCTGCAGACAGCAGAGGCATCATGCCTGCCAGAAATACATTGGTCTATGAACATTATTCCACATTGACAATCAAAGAATCAGTGATCAACATCCTCCCTAAAAACAAGGCAATTCAGAAATGTCACTTCCGTTGTCACAGTTGATGTCACTGAAGTGTCACTTGGAGTTAATATTAGCCTAATCAAGCCAATTATAGAGTACTTAGGTATTTAAAAGGCTCTTGTATTTGACTTTTGATATGAAAATCTGCATATCCCTAGATGTTTTATGAATTTTAAATGGTTCAAAGTTCAACTTTAAGAGCAAGAGCTTTCACCACACTTAGAAAAATACCTCTGGTGTTTAAGCAGAAAGTGATGATTTGCCTTGCCAGCTGGGGTGGGCTGTTAGCACAGGTTTTTACAGAGATTCAGCAAGAATTGAAAACCCAAGCCCTCTTATGAACTTCCAGCCCCTCCACTGGGGGCCATGGTTTCATGAAGGATTGCACCCTACTCCTTAACTCTGAAGGTAACAGATAAAGGCTAACAGTCAGAGCAAAGTGGATGCACGTGATGCTTGCCTGGAAACTTAAGGGGTACCCCCAGCTCTCAGCCTAGGGATGCAGCCAGGACTGGGCAGACATCTGAGCATGGTGGCTGTGGTCCCCATTCATCTAATACTGAGATGAGGTTTGCCTGAAAACCCACATGCTGTTGTTCCAAAATCAGAAGAGGTACTTCAGAACTCCCACTCATCTGCTGCAGAAGCTAAACTGGGCAGAAATTTGTCTGTGACATCTATTTTCTCCTTTCTTTAGCACAGAGGCTAATGAAGAGTTTCATGTACACATAATTGTCATGCACAGCAGTTTAATCTCCCTATGTGATGTTCATGGTCTAAACACAAAGATACATCGATTCTCACATAAATGAGGAGATGGGGCATAAAATAAGCAGGAGGGAGGGACAGTGATGTTAACTCCCTCAAGAAAAAACACATACCTTTGGGATAACAGATGTCCTTGAGGGAAGGTCAAAGTAGAGCAACTACAACATCAGTAAAGTGAACTTGCATTTTAACAAAATGGAATTTATTACATGCAGAGGCAAGTTGGTACAAAGTCACATTTTCTTAACCCCTTCCACTCAAATGCAGTGCTCCCCCTGCCACTGGCATCTCTGAAGTACCAATAGGACAGACCTTGAAAGGGAGCAAGACAAGGAGCTCCACCCAAGCATCCTCCCAGTCCTTCCTGGGCACAGCACAGCCCTGCAAACACCAGCTCTCATCTCCTGGGCAGGGACAAAGGCTGTGTCCCGTGGTAGGCATGCAAGTCCCTGTCCTCCCTTTCAGGCCAACCTGCATGCAACAAGCCAGTTGCCTTCAAACATCTCAGGAGCACCAAACAGGCATGATAATGTGAAGGGGAAAATTCAACACTTCAGCAAGAAAAAGAGACACTACCTCAACAGGTTTTGTTTTATTTAAAAAGGTCTGGGTGTTTGCAATATTTACGGCAGTCCTCAGGGAGATGATTGAATGCACTGGCAGCTGATAAAGTGGACAAGGGTGTACAATAAAGACATTCATCACACGCACACTTAAGCTATGTATGGTTTATAGCATACCTAATCAGTAGTCATCTCCCATTCTGTACACAAATGCAGTCTCCCGTCTTTCCAGGCACATTCAATAAATAACTAATTTATACCCCTCTGTGACCCAAACAATCCTGTCCCCCGATGGAAGAGTCTGGGAGAAGCAATTCAAATTCCTGCATGTTGAAACTCCAAGGGCGTGGGAGCGCTGCCCCATCCATCCCTGGTACCTGCATCCTGAACTCCCACAGGCTTCCTAGCAGTACTCACAGCCCCTCTGCCGCATATATTTCCGTCTGTGCTTACTTTATGTATCTGACTTTAGCAACGCAGACTAGGAAAATTATATCCTCAGAGATTCATTGCTGCTCTTCAGGTCTCCCAACCAATGCTACACCCTTTTTTACACTCAAGTGTGAGTCTTTTAAAAACATGAAGCCAGAGTCACAACCTGGAGAAGAAAGACTTTCTTTTAAGGCTGGTTGATCAGAAAACAGGAGACAAATACATATTTACAAAAAGTGAACACCATATATAAATTTGAGGATTTTTCCACCTGCAAAAATTCAATTGTGCCATATACAGGGAAATTCAGCTTGATGTAGGTCCCCTCTTTACAATTATAACTTGCCACATTTTTCTAATTTCTCACTCCGTATTTACTATTCTGTTTTGCTGCTGTACAGAGTTTCTTCTATTGCAATCAGCGTGGGTGTCTGGAGTGTGAGCTGTTAGATTTCTGCTCCTCCCCTCATATCAACACACTGGAGGTTATCACAAGCAGCTACTGTAAGGAGTCTAGTTAGAGGTTTGTAGGATCTCTCACAAAAAAAAAAAACAAACATGAAAGACTAGAAGGAAGAATGTTTTGTCTCTTAAGAGAGTTCAAGGAATGGGTAGACACATGATAAATAGAAAAAAACTGTGCAACTTACTTGTGGGTTTATAAATTCTATGTAAGAGCGATACACTAGAATGAAGCATTCACAGAAACACCATTTTAAAAAATTCAGTTAGTGAAAAACTTACTGGACTTGGAAAAAGCCAAGAGACTGTCACAAGAACTCTACACCTACCCAAAAGTAAAAAAACATTCCTCGAATTTTGTACACATCTTTTACCTGAAGATGTAAACAAAAGAGATCATGTTAAGAGAAATTTTTATTTATATTTTCTCTGTATGCTGCTGTATGCCAACCCATAATTGATCCCGCTTTGCGGACAATCACTTAAAGGTTAACATTCCAAGAAAATTAGAACTGCTTAGACCAAGTTGCAAAGCTATATTTTCAGAAAAGGTCAAATCATGGCATGTCATAAGGCACCACCATAATACCTTCTATTTTGTTCTGTTCTCACAGATGCCTCACAAAGCATTTCTATTTTATAGAAGGATGCACCCAAAGTTCAGATAAAAAGGAATCCTATAATTGTTCCTCTTTATTTAGAAGGCATTAAACACAAAGGATAAAAACACTGCATTTTTAAGGAACATCATGAAGGAACAATGCCTGCAGCTGATGTATTTTTGTATGCATTTTATCTACAAAATACCTGTATATATGCATTCTTCAAAGAATCTATGTAAATTTTAAATAAAAAAAATCTGTAATGCCTCCAACATCTCCTCCCTGCTTTCAGCAACTAATGAGTTAAAGATGATAAATACCATTAACAAAGAAAGAGGATCTTTCCTTTGTTTCCCAAAGAACGCGGAAGCCTGACTTCTAGTAATGTATTTTTATATTTGGCAAAGTTCCTTAAGTAAACAATTTTGTTTCTAGTTTATTATTCCTTAAAAAGCGTTTTTATCATCTATAGGACAATCATAAAAGTAATTAAAATCACTGTTTCCTATTAATGATAGTATCTGCATGTATTTGCCTCCTTACAGGAAAATAAGGAGAAAATATACTGTGTAGTCAACACCCCAAAAGCCATATAGTATTTCTGCATTCCACAGAGAAACTCCTACTGAGGTCAAGTTTTATTTTATATTTATTATATATCTAATTCCTGATTATGATTCAAGTTAAAACATCAAATATTGCGCATCTGAATCGCATTTTGGATGTAAAATTTGGTACTGATAATCCGAAAGGGGCTCAAATAAGCTGCTGATGCCACAAACAAAAAAGTTAAAGCCAACCCTGAAACCACACAATAGAAAAACTACAAAATGCACGGCTGGGTCCTACCACTTATGCTGGTTGATGTTCAGGTCTCCCATTGATTCTGACAGGATTATTTTAGAGCCTGGAGAAAAGTATCGTTAAGCACCACCAGCAGCTGTAGCATCACGCCCCGATTTCATGAAAAAGGGGCTGACTGTTACAGGTTTGTACAAATAGGTAACAGCTCTAACCAATCCAAGTATAAATTAGCAATATGCCAACAGAAAACAATGACTTCAGTAACCGATTTAAAACAGCGTCTTATTGTTCTCTTGAACCTGTCAGTTCCAAGCCTTACTGACCTCTTCTGTAACGAGAGCAGCAAGTGTCCTGGCAATTCTTCACCAAATAACACAGAAGTAACAGGCAGCAAGTTTTCCCAAGAAAAATAGCTCTATTTAAAAAAAAAAAAAGTAATTTGCAAATTCAGTCACTAAAATTACACACCACTTAATTTAGATAGCTTGTAAAATCTGCACATTTCAAGTCTAGGATATTAATATTATGCTGAAATTCAAATCAGAAACATAAGATCAGTATATTAAGACACCGATCTCCAAGTATAGTCTGCATCTAATAAAAAAGAGCCAAACTGCACATTTATATGTAACTCAATACTAATTTGTTTCCCCTCAAAAATGTATATAATCATTTTTATAATTTAATTTTTGACTCGTAAATTTTTCAGGCTTTATTAGAGAAAAAATATGTACCTAAACAAGTGTTGTAAGTATGTATGCTTTTTATCTCTGCCAGGCAGTCAGACTGCTAGCGTGCCCGTTCCCACCCAACTTTAACACAGCTCTGGCAGCGACCACGCAGCACCGCGCTGATTGAGGCGCCTGGCGCATCGCTGTACATCCACAAGGACAGGCGAGCTGATGCGCAGTACCTCAGCACATAGAAAGAGGGATGCAATGCAGCAGAAGGGGTTCTGAAAGTCTGAGGCAATTTTTATTTTCAGTTTTGAAGTGAATTTGGCGAAAACTAAGGCCCATCCACCCTATTCTGAATGCTGCCTGCTGAAGCCACAGAGCGGCTTATGCAGCCCTTCCAAAAAACTGCTCACACCCCTCTTGTTCCTTGCTACCGATGTGCCTGTCTTTCTGCAAATACCGATGCAACCCAGTTCTGTGGGTATTACTGCAGGAAAAACAGCAGAAATTATGTTTCCCTACATAATGCAGTAGTCTTTACAATGCAAGACTAGCACTCATTTGCATACTTAGTAACGGATGGAAAAAGAGGTGGGGGAAACATAACTGTTCTGTCTGTTCCTTCCAAAAGGAGGTACATGACCTTCCTCTGTTTCTAAACTTTTAACCGTAACACACAGCTGGTGTAAGCAGCTGAAAAGGATCTGGAGCCAGTAGCAGGGTTTTTCCCTTACATCTGTGACAAGGCAGCAGGAGTGCATACCTCTACATTTAAATGCACACAGCGAGGCTATATTGTAATACAAGCACACACAAGGACAGACGTTCACATCCCCTGCTTGCTTGGAGGCAATCCTAAACCTGCACTGATTATAAAGATTTTTTTGCCATGCACTACGAGCACTAATGTTTTATCACCACTTTCGGAGAGCAATCTGCAGTAAGAAAATTACAATAAAACGCAAGACATTTCAAGTTCCCCTGCGTGCAGTTCCCAAGCTGGGCACACAGCTACAGAGAAAACATGCAGCACTATCTATTCAGAGGCCATGAATACATTCAATTAAAACCAAGAGGCGCGATCTTGAAAGAAGGGGTACAGTGATTGCACCTTCCTCCAGTGGTTAGCCCTCCTGCCAAACGATGCAGTACATGAAATGCAAGCTGAAATATTTCTCGCTTCCCATGCAAGAAAGGAAAACAGAAAGCGCGGATTTCAGGAGGAGGGGAAAGAAACGCTTACCTTTTTTTCTTTCCCCTGCCCATTTGCGAAGCCAACAAAAGCAGCACCTGCGTGGGAAAGGCGTCTGAGACGGGAGTGCGAGGAGCAGAGGCAGGGACGCCCGGCGGTGCCCCTACTCGCAGCAGGCACGGCGAGGCGTGAGCACCCCCTCCGCAGCGCGGCAGGCGGCCGTAGCCAGGAGACAGAGGTGCTTAAATTAGAAAACCACTGCCGGAGGAAATAAACGGGAACCACAGCGACCCCCTCGACCCCAGCAGCTATCAAATCCGGGAAGATATAGTGCACATCTGTTTTACGAGGCCCCCGGGGAGCTCCAACTCCAGCTACTTACCCTGTCTGCATTATTAATAGATGTTAATGGCTCCATTATATCGAAGAGGAGCCTCTTCCTCTTTATAATATGGAAATTCCAAGTTAAAGAAAAAAACAACAAGAAAACCTGCACTCCGAGAGGCATCAGTCGGCTTCTCGGTCCCACCAAGTGCGGAACTGCGCCCCTGCCTCCTGCGCCGTCCTCACCGTGCTGATTTGGTAGCCAAAAATCAATCGAAGGCAGTCAGCAACCGCAATAAAGCAAACAGGCAGACAAAGACTTCCTGTCATAAGGCAACTCCTGAATACAGGGTTTTCTTTTTAATCAGGTTCTGAAATAATTCAGCTAGAGCACATACGCATTTTTAATGCGAGTGACGCACTGTACAGAACAGAATAAACCCACACCGCTCACATCTCTTCCCCCCGAAAATAAATGGCTTTATTTCTGCAGCAGAAGTTATCCATCACCTCACAAAGTATTATTTGGACCGACTTGATGACAAAGTATCCTCTGTCAAGTCTTTGATTCAGTTGATGAATAAAGGAATGTGATCCTAAAGCATCCCTAGGCTGTGTTTTTGTTAATGCACCGATTTCCTCAGGGTCCATTCATCCTCAAGGTAGGTGTACTGCAGTCAGGCACCAAAGTGTCAAAAGACCTTCCACAAAAGATATTGACCTATTTTAATCTGATCCATGTATAAATGCTACAGAGCTACCACTGGGAATAAGTGAACTAACGGCATTTTTAACCCCTTCATAGCAGCAGGATGAAAGGGTTTGCATCAATAATAAACACAACCTCCAAGACCGTACAAGAGTGTAATTTGCTCTAGCAAATTAGTGGAAGAGTTCAAGCTAAGAGCCACGCGATGTGCTACAGCTTGCTCAAAGAAACAGACACCTCTTCAGCGTAGTATTGCCATCAGATAATTTTGACTGGTGTTTATAAAACCGCAGAGTGCCAAAACAGACTTCACCCTGTCACCTCTCGCCCTGCCGTGTACGGCACCGACGTGAAACCGAACACAAACCCACCGCAGGGCGTGAAGCTGCAGAGAAAGCGCTCCCCTTCAGGACGGCAGCACCCCGGAATTAATTGCACGATGACATTTTTTTGCATACACAGGGGTGGGGGAGCACGGACGTGTGGAGCATCACCTTCTCGCGTTGCAGATGCACGCTGCAGCTGTTTGCTCGCTTTCGGCAAATGAATGCGAAGTGCCGCTAATTCTTCCAAGACAAATGTAAGCGATTGGCTTTGTTGCCGCTCGCCTCTGCGGCTTTTGAGACCACGCAAGCACGCCGCAGACACGAAATCACAGGGTCTGGCGGTATTAACTGAATTACAGGCAGCGCTGATGTGATCATCTTCATCTCTCTCTCGCGCTCTCTAATTATTTATCCAGATCGAGCCTGACTGCTGGAAAATTAGCTCTCTACAGGAGGTAACAGAGCTGAAAGGTTCTTTTTACCAAGAAATGATGGGCTGGCCTCTAGCAGTACATAAGCCAGTGCACAGTTGTAAGGAAATGTCACAAGATGTAAATTTGCAAGTAGATTTCTCTCCCTCGCAGAAGAAATAAGACATTCTTAGAAGATATGAAAATACTAATGCATTTATAAAGAAACACAAAATAAAAAGACAAAATAAAAAGCCACCTGAATTCCTGACCCTGAACTTAAAAGAATTTACTTAAATTGCAAAGAGATGTATTTTGGCCAGGTCCTCTTTTATGGCTTTGTATGTTTGCTCCCACTTCCTTTTCATAAACCAGTTGGTAGTTTTCACTTATGCGAAGATTTCACTTCTTGCCATCAGCTGCAAAGAGGCCAAGTTTTAGTCCTGATGCTTGGGGGGTATGCCTGTGTGTGACGACGACACCAATATTTTAGCCACTCTATCAAACCAACTTTGAGAAGAGTGGAAGAAGCAAAAGTGACTTTTTTCCAAAAATGATTTTGTAAGCTCAAGGTGCTCCTTTAGCATGGAACAATCTAAAAAAAAATAAGTTAAAAGCAACTGAACCTGTTTTTTTTTTTTTTTTTAAAGCAATTAAAACTGCCAAACATGGTGAGTTTAAAAAGAACAGCTTTCAAATTATTTTCTATTAGCAAGGCTGTCATTATGAGCTGATTTGCTGTACCGCATGCATATACAGATACACATTTTTAATACTCTTTAATGTACACTTCAGTCCAATTCTAGTCGCATGCAAGGCCAACATAAATTTTAGTGCTAAAGAGCTTTAACTTATTTGCCCATTTGAAGCATTATGCACACAAACACTTACACTCAAACAATGCAGCAGTACACACAGACACACTGAATTTGGTATCGCTCTGCAACTTAACCGGTCATTTAAAAAAGATGGAAGCAGATCAGAGGATGAACCTCCTCACTTGCTGCATTTGCAGCCCTTTCAGTAGTGTCAAACCTCCCCAAATCTTTTAATTGCACTGGGTGTTATGCATGCCAGGGATGGAGAGAGAGTAGTTGTCAGCCCACCTGACTGCAGAACAAAGAGCATTTTTTCTCCCAGCATTTGTTACTGATGCTTGAGCCACACCCTTTGGTCCTTACAAAATGCGCTCTCACATTCTCCTTTTTCCTGTTCACACGGAGAGCCATTTTCTCCCCAGCAGTAAAACATTAGGGACTCTCACGCTCTGGAATTACTGCACTCGGGTCGCGCTGGTTTTGAACCCCGGCATGTGTGTTTGAGGGAGGGACAGGGGCTCCAGTGATGCTGTGTTTGGCAGTCCAGGGAGCCCCTTGCCCCCCTTGGGATACTCAGTTGTGGCCGAGGGCACAGCCTCTGAGGTGGTTTCAGAGCAGGCTGGGTGCAAGGACAGAGGCAGAAAAGCCCCAAACCAGAGAAATGCCAAAAAAAAAAAAAAATGCCCTGCACCCAGCTCCTCTCCCAATCTTCCCCCATGATCAAAATGCTCAGGGCAGCCCCCACCCCGAGCACTGATGTGCCAGGCATGGATCCCCATCTCGCCCCCTGCAAATCCCTGCCATGGAAAGGTTATTTCTGTGCTGCTCCACGCAGAGGCCCTCTTTCCTCTCGTGTGTCACCCACACGCCAGTCAGGACTGCAGATCACAGGCACATGGCCACTCCACAAACAGATATAAACCAAAAAACCTTTTAAGTGAGCTATAGAATACCCAAAGCAGCCTGTTTTTTTTTTTTTTTTCCTTCAATTTATATAGCGAGGCATATTCCTGACTTGGTCTATTTATAAGACAAGCAAGCAAGGCAAGATGCAGACAATGTGAGAACAGGTACCTGTGAAACAACCTGTGTCGCTTCTGCCCATCAGAAACATCCCCTTCACCTCCGCTTCATACTCCCGGATTTCTGGAGGAAATCCAGCAACACTGCCCTGCCAACCTCTTCACAAAGCAGTAGCAACAATGCGGCTGTGTTTTCAGCAGCTCTGTAGCAGCAGGCAAGCTGCAGGCATCCGGACAGACCTTTTATTTCCTCAGGCACCCAAGTTACACATTCTGACCCCCTGAGTTACAAGAATGGTGTTTCCTCCCAAGTTTCAGGGCTGGCAGGGTTAAGGAATCGCTTGACTTAGCCTGGATTTCTTTTGGAAGAACCAGCACTACTGCTGCCTCTGAAGTTTGGTCTAGGGTTTTCTGTTTGTTTTAAAACAGGTTTTGTTCAGCTGTTCCTTCATATTTGATATGTTTTGACCCAACATTGTATGTCATGATTCAACAGCCAAACATACGCCCCAAAGATAAGCAGGGGTGCTCCTGAGCTGTAGCGTGACACAGCACAAAGAAGACCTGTCGCCACTTCAGCACTAAGCCTCCAGAAAAAAGCTTTAAGTCATACTATTCTTGAATAACCAAATACAGCTTTAAACAAAAATAAAATCTGTACCACCCAGGACATGTTGGGCTGCCAACTGCTAAGTGTTCTGGTGACTGTTTTGGCTGTGGGTGGAGATGCGTCCTGGATCTTCCTAGGGCCTTTGCCGCAGCTGCTCACGGGGTGCGTGTTCTCAGAAATCCCTGCTCCTGAGGAGCCTGGACTGGCACCCACACCTCTCCTGGGACACCCGTAGCAGCAAACTCTCGCACTCCCTGCTATTAGTGGCGGCACCACTGCATGGGGATGCCTGTTGCAGTGGTGGCACTGCAGGAGGACAGTGCAGTGAGCCGCCAAAGGAAGTAATCCAGGCCGGGATGTCAACTGAGGAAGACAGGCAGTGGATTATCTGGCTGAAAGTTTAGGCCAGTGGGCTTTACAGTTATTTCTGTGGCACTAACGATATACCTGAAGGAAAAACATGTCTCCAGGACACTGTATGTTGCATGAGCAGACACACAGCCCTCAAACACACAAAGCAGTATGGGGCACCGCAGTCTTAGCATGAACAGCAGGTACACGGGTGCTCAGCACTGCTTGGTGCTAACAGTGAGCCCGTGCAGTTTATCCACCGCGAGGTGACTTCCTTCCCACCAAGCAGTGGTACCTGCTGGAACCAAGGACAGAAACCAAGCGGACCAGCAGGAGCAGAATCACGCCACCAAGTACTGCGACTGGCAGCAGCATTAATCCTGTTGTCCTTTTTTTAAGTAATAATCCTTAGCTATTAGCAATCAAATAGGCACATTTGTTTGCACTGCTCTCGGTTCTTCATGCAAATTTCAATTCCCCATGCAAGAGTAAAGCTGCTCCTGTGGGTGTTCAGGGATGCTCCCTGCCTCCCTCCCAGCCTTCTTTCCTTCCTCTGCACTCGCTTTCCTACCTAAGGCCCACCAGCCCCCCAAGCTGCTTCTCAGCCATCCTCAGCGCTCCCGTTGCTTTGTCAGGAGTGCCGGACCGCCTTTTTCAGTCACAGTGATGACAAATGACAGCCTCCATAACCCAGCCAGCGATGCTGTCCAGGGGCAAAGCCAGACAGCCACGGGGCCTTCCTACTGAGCGTGCATCGCTCACAGCCCTACGTCCCATCTGCCTGACGGGGCCACAGCCCCTTGGCAGGCTTTGGAGTACACCAACACCCCCCACCCCTCCTCCAGCCAGCGGGCATTGCTTTCACTGAAGGGAAAAGCCTTTCTTTCCCCAAAAGAAGGCTGCACACAGGCCCGTACTCTATGTATTCCAGTATGCTCTGGTAGTAACAACCAGCTGGATGCACGCAGACACCCCGGGGATCAACCCTTCTATCAGGAACACCACCCATGTTTTGGGAAGGAGCCTGCAAGGTTTTGAGGGGCAGAAATTCAGGCTCCGCTTCCCACTTCACCCATATGAATGGGGTTACGGAGCAGGAGTAGGCTGCCTGTTTCTCCCCGAAGGATCACAAACACCAGACCTGACAGTACGCTCACAGGAACTCGATACACAGCGCTCCCACCACCACACCCAGTTCTTAGCTAGGAAAGCAATGCCGGAGGGCATTTTGAGCTCCTTCCCTGGCTCACTGGGACCTTGTGATCCATCAGCAGTAGAGATGTTACACACAACCACCAGCACAATACCTACTACAACATGCTGGGAGCACAGGTGACTTGCATTCATCATCTACTCTTCTGGTGCCTCTGCAGACCCTTTTCCCCACAGAAGGTTTCTGAGGGTAAATGCACATCTCAGCTCTGTGGCAGCCAGCAACACAGTTTCTGCTGGTTTTGGTGACAGCAGTGCTTTACCTCAGCCTGGTGAATATTTGTTTCAAGAGGCCTGGATAAGTCAAGCACTTTGGAATAAAGTATACCGTTCATGGGCAAGCTCAGTGAAAACCTGGAGCTCGTGCTACCAGAGTTTTTACCTGGCCAACTGCAACATGAGCAGGGACCAGCAACAATTTGGGTAAGAGCTCTTACTGCTGGAAGCACAGCTGAGATGACTGGAGGCAGCCCTTCCTTTCAAGATGCTCTCAAGCCACCTGTGTGTCCTTACCTTGACAGCTAGACAAAGGAGTAAAGTAATACTTTTCTTTCATTTGCGAAGAAATCTAGACTTTAACTCCCCCTCAAAAAAAAAAATTTGCACTTCAGTAAATCCTTAAAATAATCAATTTATTATTCACCAACCCCCAGGACAAACACTGATTTCCACCAGAACAAAGAACAGCCAAAACCCCAACCAGACCTAACCCTCACCAGGCTGGAGCCTCCCAGCCCCAGCACTAGGATGCCGGAGGAAGGTAACAACTCACCAGGACACCATGGAGCTTCGGTCCAGCATAGCACCTTCCTTCTCATTAAATCTGCATCAAACCCTAAGATTTGCCTTTCTTCATGTGCTACCCCTTTGCAGGGAACAGGGAGAAATTAAACCCGTTCAGCAAGGAAAATAGTTCTTTGCTAATTAGAAAAAAAAAAAAAAATACTATTTTTCTCTTTTCCACCTTCCTCATTCATGTTCTCCCCCTTTCTTCTTCTGCTTTAAAAAAAATTAAATTCCAAGCTTACATGAAACTAACAGCATACTGCTGAATTACTAAGGACCGCATTTGCTATGGAGGTTGAACATCCCAAGTCTACAAAAGCAAGTGCTGCTTTACATCAGCTAGGTAGGTCAGCATTTATTTTTCTTTTTTTTTTTTTGAAGTTGAAGGGTTTGCTCTGTAAATACAAAAAAAAAATGAAATGGGACTTCAACTGAAGTAGAGGAACTATATCCAAGAAGTCTTTTGGTTTATTAGAAAGGCTGAACTACTTCTTCAGAAAAACCTCAGAATTTGAATGGACTGGTGTGTGAGACCCGCAGTTAGCAAGCAAAAAAGAGCAGACTCCCAGCTATTTTTCCACACAGCGAGACCCGCTGGGCAAACAAAACTGTATTCGCTATTTACCTTGGGGCAGGACCCAGAGTCCTTAAGCAGGTTAAGGACTCCATTGTGTTAATCTTTACATCAGGCCAGTGTAACACACAACATATTTAACCAAAATCATGTCAATCCCTCTTTAGGAAGGGGCTGCAGCAGGGGGACGGGACGTCAGCCTCCTCCACCCTACACGCACGTTGCGGTACAATCTGCCGCCTTCCATAAACGCTGCCATTTGTCTTCTCTTTAGATGCATTGCAGGAATATTTCCATATAAGCCCTATTAGAATAAAAATGACAGTGTGACAAACAGCTTTGCAAATAGGTCTGCTGCTCAAACAAAGCACAGATGCAACACGCTGATTTTCAGAAATATGCTGTGTAATTCACAAGTGCTACTAGTTGATCTGAAACCCAGTAAATTTAGGCAGTCGCTTTATATCTTCCCCATCACAATACCTACTTCCTTAAATACACAGCTGAAGTAGAGCATGTGCTCTCCTCCTGCAACAGTTCCCCCAATCCCCTCCTTCTCCTCCCCTCCAATTTAGGCTGATTACAGGTTTCAAAATCTTAGAGATTCATTTTTAAGTTCCATTTAAAATGCTGATTTTTACTTGTTTCCTTTTCATCTAGATCAATACTGCACAGATGATAAATATGTACCGTTTACCATTTATACTTTTTCATCCTACCATTGAATATCCTAGAGTAAGCTTAGGAAAAAAAAAATCAGTTCCTGGATAGCACTTTACTTCCCTCCATAGCCTATTCCCTATTTAAATTTTTATCTATAATGATAAGTCTGAGTGGGCTCTATTAATGCAGACACCCATTATAACATACAGATATTAAGCGTAGCAGAAAGGAGCTGCCTCTCAAAGCATTCACTGCTCATTTTAAAGTTTGTCTAAATTTATGATGATACTCCAGCGTATCCATTATTCTTTGCAAAACAGTGCCTCAGCGTTAAGATGTCACCACATTAGTTTTCTATTCAGTCTTCACCGAGAGGAGAAGCCACCATTTTCTTCTCGACACATGCAAATTAAATTCTGTTTGTCTCTACAGAAAGTATAAGCCACAGAGAATTCTGCACGCCGGTGGTAAAACTGTCACCTAGCATTAAAAACAAGTATTAATTTGTAAATGAAATTCCTCGATCCCGTTTAAAGGAAGTAATTAAGCATTTAATGGGCTAACAAGCCAGCACAAATATTAGTTTTATTATTTCCAAGGTACCTCACAGCCATATAGAATTCCCTTCACACTGATGATCTCTGTCAGAACAGAGAGACCCTCGCACAACACGATTTTTCAGTAGGTGCACACATACTCGAGTCTTGCAGGAGCTGTACATTTTATTCCACTGCAAATTTAGCAACACAAATAGCTGCTCACACATCTGGGATTATTTGACTTGATGCACCTTGCACGCATCCCGCTTACAAAATGCGACTCAGTCTTCAATAATCATGCAGTATTTTCAGCTTTCAAGAAAGCTCAAACATTTTTCTAGCAAGAACGCTTAATAACGCTTTATCTCATTAAGCTAAGGTTTTAAACAATGCCCACATTTAACTTAAAGCACTAGCTTTTCTGTGATTATCTAGCAATTCCAACTATTCGGTATTGCAGGAGTCTTAGAGCGCAGCTTAGGAATTTATTTTCCAGCAGCCGCGTGAAACTCGTGAAGTTAATTCATTGCACTTCCAAGAAAAGAAGCCTTAAAGAGAATGAGACTAACCAATTCGGGAGCTGTAGGCAGGCTGTCCTTTTGCTCAAGGCTTAAATAATAATTTCATAAGTATTCTCCCGAACTCCAGAATAGCCACGCTGCGACACAAGCCACAGCGGAACAAGCCCCGGCTCCCCGGTAATGCACAAAAATCCCAACATATTGCAGGGCAGCTGAAAGACACGTTCATTAACTTTGTTGTCGTGTCTTTAAAAAGGTCAGGCGGGATGCTGACTGCCAGACAACCACTTTGGTTCAGGCATTTTTATTAGACAAAAGGCTTACAGTTAGCACTGCATTGTGCCCCACCCATCTGACTCAGGATTGTCATGTTTTCACTCCATTAGGCTGTAGGGCTGTACTACAGTCTTCTAAGTAAGCATCCCCTAGCACACCCGTGCATCTTAACCACACACTTCTTTTCCTCCTCTCCTTCCCTCCCAGATAATATTTTGGCAGGTCAGACACGAGAAGGAAAGCCCCATGAATGAAACAATGAAGGAAGAGAGCAGCACTGACCTTTTCCTGTAATAACGCCAACCATCCCTCCCTCCCTCGCTGATTTCCAAACTAGGAAGCTGGTTCTTTACAAATGAAGAATTACCAGAAGAAACAAAAACAACCCTCCTCCAAGGCGCCCACTCCCCCACACCAAAAAAACAGGGGAGGCTGTATTAATCATTTTTCCTGAAAATATTTTTAGCGAGGATTTTTCCTCCCTACCTTTTTAACAAGGCAGCCTGCATCGCCCTCGCTCTATCTGCATATGACATACTGCACAAAATGGTTAAAATAAGATGAAGCAAATGTTATTGTTTCCTCTCCCTGCAGCATGCATGTATATTGGCACTGCTACGCAAATACACAGTATGTGAAAAGAATGTTAAAAACTTTATGAAATTCCAGTTCTGAAACTTTCAATAAACACATAAATTTAACCGTCTAATTCATAAGAAGTGCAAGTTTCTAATGAAAAAGCATCACTTTTACTTAATCACCATTTACGTGAGCAACTTTAGGCAGGTTTACCTTAAAATTAAATACCAAATACATGCTATCAGAGAATACTGAGAACACTGTCAAAGTACGGACAACATTTTCTGTTTTCAAAGCAATTTTAAGTAATGCCATATTCTCTTTGGACCCGCTGCGTACGCTCAGTTCAGTTAAAACCAAAACTTGTACCCTTATTTGCCTTTTGAAAGGCGAGCCTGACTAAGAATAGCCAACAACAATATAATGCTAACACAAGTCAAAATGGAGCATCATTTAGCCTGAGGTACTGAAGGGAAAATAATCAGGTAGGGCACGGTTTTCGCAGAAAGGCCCGATCGCCCCCGCCTTCCATTTCTAAAACTGCTCATCTCATGAGCATCCATTATTTTTCCCCTCCACGGCATCTTTTGAGATGTATTTTGTGTCTCCAGACAGCCATCACGCATCTATGCGGTACTAGGAGTTTTCAGAAACACGGGCTTCTTTTGAAGGTAAAAACACAGGCACGCTAAGAAGAATAGTTACTCGTTACACTAATATTTCACAGCGTGTATTTGACAGAATCCTATTAACCCACAATTACTTAACCTGTGGTGAAACGTGGCCAACTCTTCCCTCGGAACAGGCATTTAATAGGCAGATGTTTCATGCTGATAAGGCAGTTTGCATTCTTATTCCATTAAAAAACACAATTTTCACGTGAAACAAGTTATATACATTACCGTACCTTAGCTTTGCTCTGTGGTTTTCATCTAGTCATTGAGTGTTGAGTGGCATTAAAGGAATCCTTGGGGTACCTACCTGCCGACATCTCAATGGCTCAAGAAAGGCCATAGCATTGCCGCAAATTAATGGAAAGATCTCATGCTTTCACATGAAAAGGTGGAATAGGTGCTGGTGATGTGGGCGCTGGAAATACAGGCAAATTCTTGGCAAGTTACTCTTTTTTCGGTACGAAAAGCGGAGTCTTTCAGCTATTACCCACAATGCCTCCCAACCAAAAAACATCTGCAATATGCTGCCATCCCGGTTTGTCGCAATCAACCCGCCTATTTAAAGAGGGGGGAAAGAAAAAAATCATCATCTGCCGAAAGCCACACAGACACACAGCACGCCTGGTACTTACGCGTCGCACCGAGCCGCGTGCCGGAGGGAAGCCCTGTTGGCGCCAGCCATGGTGGAGACCTGCAAGACCCAGGTATTTGGGAAGATGTTATTCACCTGCCTGGCGGGTTGGAGCCGTAAAACACCCCACCCTTCCCCAGACCTACCACCTAGGATTTCGCCCATGATGCTCTCGTTTTAAATGCGGTACGCGAGGCGCAGAGAGACGCGTTCCGGGTATTTTAACGCTAGGGCTACACCATCGAGAGGAAAGACCGCTTAAGAAACACATAAAACGCAGGGTTATGAATAACCATTTCCTTCTCGCTAAAGCTCCGTGGAGGAAAAAAAGGCTTTAAGACACACATTTCACACCTTCAGGAGGTGCTTGGTTAGGGCAAATGGTAGACTCGCACAGCAACGTTTGAAATCAAGGTCTCCTCAAACACTCTTTTTCCTTTCCTCCTTCAAGCTGATGGCCCCTCTCGGCCAATTCTGTGTGATTTATCTAGTTTACGAGAGAGCAGAACCACCCGTCCTGCCGCGTCAAGTGCTTTAACATCTATGCTAGGCAGGCAGCTGTTGCTGCAGGAGGAAGGGGCTTGTTGAAAGGAAGCATCACCAGCTCCCATCCTTTTTGGCTTCCTTCAGCAACACGGCTGTCTTACAACCGCTCTGGTGCGAGCGGCGCGGCAAAGCCACGTTCAGCTGGCGTTCAGGTCCTGGGACTGCTCCGACCTACAACTGGAGCCCAGATGGTGCCCAAGGGGGAGCTGAGCCCTCCACAGACACCCAGCGATGGGACCACCGCCTCCTGGGATGCCCAGCATCAGGGCTGGATCCTGACGGCCCCCTCCCTGACGCATCCCCCAGCAGGAGGTGGGCGCGTGGGGCGCTCCCACAGCCACACCGTGTTTCTGGAACCTTCCCCGATGCCCAACGTGGGCACGCTGCAGGCGGGGGTCTGTGACGGCCCCACAGCAGGGCTTACGGGGCAGCTCTCCGGAGGGAAACAGGGCTGGGAAAGCACCACGGGGCACGCGTTAGGGTGGTTCCACGCGGCCAGGGTGCGATGCTGGCGGGACTCCGGGGGATAACGGAGGGACTCGAGGGGCGGTGGGGGTGTTATAAACTTAAAGCAAAAAAAAAAAAAAAAAAAAAAAAACCCAAACCCCCAAAACCACAGCGGGCAGCACCCACCCAGCACACACCCCACAGCATGGGCACCGCGGCTGCCCGGAGGGGAGGCGGCCGCTCCCCTGCGCGCTCCGCGCCACAAGAGGGGAGCGCGGTGCCCCCCGGTACCCGGTGCCCCCCGGTACCCCCCCGGAGCCCCCCTCCACGGCCGCTCCCCCGCGGGGACCCCCCTCCCACGCCCCCCTCGCGGCATTTTACGACTTGCGGAAACTTTCACACCGGGAGCCGCTGCCCCCCCACCCCCAGACCTCGGGGACCCGCACGGCGCAAGGGGGGGGGGGGGGGGGGGCCCCCCCCCCACCCCCCGGGGGGAACACCCCCCCCCAGGGCCGCCCCCCCCCCGGTCACGTAAGGGGGGGGGGGGGGGGTGTCCCGTGCACTCACCCCGGGGGGGCCCCGCTGCGGCGGGGCGCTGCTCGCCCACCTGCCGGGGCTGGGGCTGGGGCTGGGGCTGTGGCCGGGCACGGCGGCGGCCGGCGGCCTCCCCTGCTGCAGGAGGCAGGCAGGGGCGGGGGCGGCGGGGCCGTATATACCGGGCACCCCCGCCCCCGCGGGAGGGGAGGGGAACGGAGGGGAGGTGGGGGGGGGGGAGGAACCAAACAGCGGGGTGAAAATCAGTAATTGGAATGGAAGAGAGACGTGAAATAGAGGGATGGGACGTAGGAAAATTAAAAATGAAATGCACGAAAATAATAATAAAAAATACAAGAATGAAATATACGAAATTTAAAATATTAAAATGAGGTATAATAAATTATAATAAAAATAAAACATCAATATCAATATATCATCAATATAAATACGTCATCAGTATAAATACAGTAAGATACAAACTAATGAAATTGAGTTTATTTTATAATAATCCCCTCCATCAGCGCACGCGGGTCGAGCCGGGGGTCCCCCGGCCATCGCTGCCCCCCCGCGCGCCTCGCTGCCCGTCAGGCCGGCCGCGCTTCACGCCCTGCGAAGGAATGAGTTTAATTAAAAATATTGACCCCGGTGTTATCTCTCTCTTTTTTTCCCGAAAAGCGCGAGCGCCGGGGCTGCGAATCCCATTAAGGCGTATTGGCAGGCTGCTTGAGGACGAGCCATGGCGAAGGCTGGCCCTACCTCGGCTCCTGGCGGTCGATACTTGGTGGGGGCTCAGCATGGCCTTAGGGGGGGCTGTGGGGGCTGTGGGTTGGCACCCCACTTGGATATGGGGTGCCCGAGGCCGCCAAGTCACCCCTTTTGGGCTCGGTGCCCCTGCTGCAGGCGCTGGGCCCGCAGCACCCCCGGGACCGCAGCCCTTTGGGGTGGCAGTAAGCACCGCCACACCGCCTTCCCTCAGAAACCCTCAGGTCGAAACGGGTTTAATTCCGCTACAAGGAGGTTGTAAATGTTCCTGGAAATATTTCCCTAAGGTTCACTCCTTCACAGCCTGTTTTATGGAGGGGTACCCGAGGTGGGCATGGGGCTGGGTTCCCCCCCACACCCCGGGGACGTTGGGCCCCCTTCCAGCAGCGCCTTTGCCATTTTTCCCCTGCAGAAACCTTAGAGCTGTAACCTTGCAGCTTACTGCCGTGCCATCCTAAGGCTGCGGTTCTCCTGCTAGAAATTTCTCACAGGAACTTGTCTCCCTGACATGATCCACTTACTGCTTTTCCCTTGTCAAGCGCGAGCTTGTTTTCCCATAAAAATAACAGCAAAGAGCTAATTCTGAAAGCCTTAGTCAGACAAAGCTCGCACTGAAATCAAGGGGAGTCTTGTCTCCCCGTAAAGATTGCAGGTTCAGGATCAAAATCATTATAATAAAACATTGTCACAGGAGCAACATCTCCCACTCTGAAAATAAACATCTTTGCTCCAGTTAGGTATTTCTGCGGCAACAGGAGGCTATTGATTTAGGAAAGCACTCCGGTGATGCACAGGCACTCCAAGCCCTCGGCGCTGAGAAGCAGCAGCAGCAGAGCCCCGGAGGAGCCGGCTGCGAGCGGAGCATGATGCCAGCCTCTGCTCTCCTGCTGCTGGCAGGACTCGGGGAAAGACCCATTTCACGGCCACACAGACCCCCCTAGCTCTGCTCCTGGTCCCTTGGGTGGATGTGCCCCGTGTGGAGCTGGTGGAGGTGGTCACCGTGCTGGGACAGCGGGGACGATGGCCTGGCAAAGACACCAGCACGGGATAGCCCTTGTGCTCCTGCCTCCTTATCCTCTTGCAAGAGTTCAATGGAGGTTTCTGCAATTATACCGAAATAAGAAGAAACCCATCCGTTCATCAGTAGCCCGGACCAATTCATCAGGAGCACGGAGCGTGCGAGAGGGAGGAAGCTCACACGAGCAGCCTGAAGGAAGCAGGGGGAGATTCATCACCATATTTCTATAAATTTCCAGGATTTCTGTAGTAATGCAATCATCCCATTATGCTTATGGCATAAGAATACTTGCGGAGTTATTTCTGAACAAAAGCTTACAAGTGGTTAAACTACGGAAAAGAGAAAACTGAGTCTTTAAACAGTGCGAGAAAGTGTTTCCAAAGAATCTGACTTTAATCCCAATAAATACCAAGCTGCGAATAACATAAGGAGTCGATTATTTGAGTCTTGTAACTTATGGTATGTAAAGAAGTACTTGTTGCCTGATAGAGCATGGAATTAGGTTGGTGACTTCAGTCGGAAAGGATCCGGGCCAAAAATGCGAAAAATTAACTTATTTTTATAGGAGGCAGTGAAGTATTTAGCACTGCATCTGTATCCTTACAAGACATGGAAAGAGTTAAGGGTTTTAATGAGTGATGGTCATCAGGAAACAGCCTGTGCAGCCCCACACCAGAAGACATCTCTAACAAAAAATGGCTAAAATTGAGTCCACAAGCAAGTTGTTGCTTTTTTTTTTTCTCTCTTATTTTATTTTATTTTACTTTCCCCAAGGGAATGTGAGCATGGTGTTTCCTCACTCACGCGAACAAATTTTGACGTAAAAGAAGCTGAAACAGCGCATCACCCCGAGAAAATCTCAGACGCTCAGCCTGCAGTCAGCTTAACACAAATAGCTGCCATAGCTGTGCTGAATGGGGCGGTTGATCAGCAGCCCCGCTACGGAGGCTTGGAAGTCCTGGTATGAAATCTATTCATCGTACATCCCACATCCTGAAAAATGGCAATATATGGGGCTGACGTCCCGAGATGTGCCGATACGGCGGAACTCTGTTCAGTGCCCGTTTGTGCAGGGAACAGCTCCCTGCCCAAGTGTAAAATGCCCCAGTGCAGTTGGAGGGTACGGAAAAAAGTAACACGCTCTGGATCCGTACATCAGTTTTCAACCAGATTTAGTTCCTGTCCCAAACTAAAGAGGTCAAAGTGTAACTCAGACTATCTCCCCGTCTATTTCCCTGCAGCTCAGGCCTTCGGAGGACTGCTGGGTGCTCGTGCCCCAGCGAGGACCATTTTTGGACCCCTTGCAGCAGGTGTGGGGCAGCAATCCTCCTGCAGAGAGGTGCCAGCCCATGCGTGACTGCATGGCTGCAGCGTGGACGTCCTCTGCCGTGCCCCTTGCCCGCCATCAGGGAAGGATGGAGCTGGAATTGTTGCCTGTACAAAAAGACCTGCAAAAACTTTAGATTTCTCTGGGTTTACAGAGGTGAATTGGCTGAGTCTAAGGCGTTGATACTCAGCCCTTCCACTGCAACTGTCCATTTAGGAAAGGATAGGAGTGGGGCCATGAGTCCTACCACCTCCTTGTTACCTTTCAGCCTTTGGTCTAAGATCACTCCTCCAGCTTTTCCAGGGTGTACAATACTTCCTATAAGAAAGAGCCCTTTGTAAGGTACCGCCGTCCCAAATGCAAATCCCTCACTGAAAATGGGAGCAGTGGGCAGCCTGCAGGCTGCCGGTGACACACAGCTTGAGAGCTCCTGACATCATAAAACGTAGTACAAGCTGTCAGTGTTTGCATCCAAATTGAGCTCTCTGAACAAACATTTTGGAACTGTTCATAAACAACAGGTTCCAGTAAAGATGTGACTAATGCCATTAGTCATCACAACCGGACCTTTCACATTGCCACAGACATCGGAGGCAAAGTTCCCATTGACTTCAGAAGGAGCAGGTTATGCTTGTGACAGATTTACTGCCCTTACCTAACATGTCAAAAACTTCAAGGTCCATCAGAAGACCACGTTATGTGAATTGTTATCGCATTAATAGCAGAAGAAAAGACCGTTTTGGAACACTAGGAAGCTGATATGAGTGTGGTAATAAAAGAGTGCATTAAATGATGATGCCTCTTTTGAAAGGAAATTCACAGGCATCTGGGGCCATTACCTTTCATATCCCGGCAATCAGGAAATTAACCTTTAGCCCTTCTGTGTTGACCTTCTCTCCTTTCTCTTTTTCTGTCATTCATTCTTTTTTCCTAATGACTGCAGAAGATGGATACGATCTGTGATTTACACCTCCGAAGGCTACCCGCTGCCTCCTCCCGATACCTTCCCAAGTGCAGCAACGCCTCTGCTCACTCCACTCTTTGCACAGTCACAGCATCACTCAGATTTCACTCCACCTCATCCTTTCCAACACCTGAAATGAGCAGTTTACACTTCATTTATTCCAAACTCCACGTTATTTAATTGGGTCTGACCTAGGCGTAAATCTTACTCCCATCTTCTGCTGTCTGTTCTTCTGGAGGAAAGCAAAGCACTGGAGATGCTGAAAGCACTGGTTGCCTCCTGCTTTAAGGAGATATTGGACCCTTTGGACTTGAATATGAGGTGGAGGTACACAGGTGGTATATGGAAAAACAAAACCAGGCAATAGGAGCAAGAGTCACCTGTAACACCTGCACCTGGTGGAGGTGGATGTGGGAATGATTGTTTCCCTTCTATGTCCCAGGGAGATTGTTCAGATACAACCTGAGGTCAATGGATTTCAAAAAGAGTGTGAGAACATCACTTCTAAGCATGGAAAAGGTGACTATAATGCCAGCAAACAATGATTACAACTCTATTCAGGGCTATGACGATGATTTACAAAATTTCCAACATGCCGTGAGTTAGCAATATTAGCTTTATCAGGACAAGACCCAGGAGAGCAAGGAGTGGCCTTTTATCATGAAAAAAAATATGGAAATTCTGCCTGAGTAAGGTCTGAGCAGCCTTTGCCTGCAGAGAAACCGAAAGTCCTGAGTCATCACACTGAATCGCAAGCTGCCGCCTGCAAACTCAGGCTCCGAGTTCCCACCTATGTTCGCTGCACACATTGCGGATGAAGTGGTACTGACACAGCTGTGTTTCACCGTGTGCCAAAACGTGAGTTTCTGCTACAGTTTTCCTTTCCCTCTCTGCCTTGGTTTGTGCCTGTGGTGTGCACCAAGAGCAAAGGTGCATAAGTAGTCCTGCGGCTGGCATGCTCAGGGATACGTGCTGACCTGGTCCTAGACTAAACGACTTTTTATTTTTTAATTATTATTATTTTAAACCAAAGGTGGGTGGGGAAATGTAGATAAGCTCTAGGTCTCATCCTTTCATGAGATGTGGATGAGACACGTACCTGGCAGCTAAAAAGCACCGCTAGGTCCCCCCCTTGAGCCCGGTTAGAGTCACACTGGTCCCGCTCAGCACCTCTGCGGGCACCCCAAAGCTTTGTGCTGTTTTAACCTTGAGTGCTACCTTTCCTCCAAAACCAGAGAAGTGTTTTCCCAAACAAACGAAGACTGCATAGGCATCACCTGTAGCCCCCGAGGGCTGGTCCAGCTCTGCAGGTAACATCCACACTAAGAAGAGGCAATTTTTACCAGGTTATTGAACAGGAATGGGCTTGGCTTCAGGTACCCTGGAGCATTTGGGGAGCTGGGTTTTCACCTAGCGTATGTGCCAGCTGCTCGAGGACCTTGCTTCCTCCCCTAGCTGTCTGGAGACGGAGGGGATTTGCTTCCCGAGCCGCGCTGCCGTCCCTCAGCAGGCTGCAGCGGTGCTCAGCGGCACACGTGCGAGGGACAGAGCACGCCCTGTCCCCGGGCTCCTGCGCTCGAGGGACGGCGTGTCAAGGAGCTGGTAGCAGAAATAAACGCGGGCAGAACCCCCTGCTGGTGTCCACAGAGGCTATTTTTGGAGGAGCTATTTTAAGGGTTGTTCTCCCGGCGTTCCACATCCTGACATTTCAGCACATTTCCCTCACCTACCGTCTGCGTTAATGGGTTTTCAGCGACAGATCATCCCTATCAAACCACTGCAGTGATTCTTTACGCCCTATCTGCGCTGTACACACCGTGTCAGCAGCACCTTTTATTTATAAAACAATAACTCCAGGAATAAAAGGGGCGTTCCCGCACTCCCCCTGCCCCCAGCGCTTCAGAGCTACAGCATCCTTTTAGTATTCACTGCGTGATGCCTTAGCCGAGCAAAACATGCTTTGTGCAGAAACTGTTTAATAAATAAAATAGAAAGGTGCTCCAAAGTGACCCACAAGGCAGGGGTAATTTCATATGCTGCTCTTCATGCTTTCTCACTTACTTCTGCTGTTTACAGATTTTTTCTTCATCTGTTTGCACAGGGAATAGATGCTGACGTTGCCCTTTTCATGAATAAATCTCTTTCCAGCATGTCGGCCAGCACAATAAAAAAATTATCAAACAAATTAGAGCCTGAACCTGCAACCTTTCCTCATGAAAGGAAAACCTATTCCTGGGCCAGCTCCTGACTTGCAAGGGGCTTTCTCCGTAGCAAGAGCTGCTCACGTGGGCTGCACGTACAAGGTCTCGGGATTTTTGTGCCGCAGAACGTGACTGTCAGCCAAGGCTGGATGCAGCTCAGCAAAGGGAATAAAGGTGGATGTCAGGGACCGGTTTCAATTTCCCCTTCCCCTGCCACCTGGTGCTGGCATCTGTTGGAGGGGCCAGCGGTTGCTGTAACTTGTGTCACAGCTCAAGGTCTTGATGGTATGTTTAGCCTCCAAAGCAAGACTTCTGTTTGTGGTAGCTCTCCCAGCACAGGGATTAGGGGGTACCATCTGAGCTGCTGAGGAGCAGGTGGAAAGCAAGCAGGGGGAGATGCCTCTCACCCAGCACACAGGTGTGCCGAGGAACCCATTACTACAGGACATGGTGCCACCGAAATTACGTGGGTTGCAAAGTAGACAAATGGGAAGAAATCCCAACAAAGGCCATTAAATATGAAGGCAGCACCTCAGCCTCAGGTCCCTTTGGAGCTGTCGGTGTCTGGAGGCAGAGAGAAGTGTTACCCTGCCTTGCTCCTCAGTTTTTCCCGTTCCTTCAGCATCTGCCATCAGCAACGTAGGCCTTGCTGTGGCCTGTTGCATCTGCTCTCGTGATCAGAGTCAATGCCACTGATGGCCAACTCCAAGTTACGGTATTTTCAGTGTAGCTGCATACTGGTAAAAAACAAGGAGCAACGATAGCGATATGGCCCACAGTGCCCTGTCTACCATACGCTGAGCTTCCCTCTTCGGTGGGGAAGCATTCACACACGTCCTTGTGCAGATGTTGGGGGACTTGCACCACGCAGGTGTGTATGGTCTGCATCTTCACCTGCCCAGCTGGAAGTGAATGCCCCAGATCCTTCCCCACGCAGGACAGGTGCCTTCTCCAGAGTTTTTCAGCCCAGAGAGCATCCTAAGGACATTTGCTCCTTGCTCCCCAGCTCTGGTACACCTTTTGCTAGGTTCCTGCTCAGCGTGGTGAGGAACAGCCTCAGTTTTCTCACCCTTTTCAGAAGGAGAAAATTCTGTTCGTGGAGGTGGCTCCCAGTTCAGAGGATTGCAGGCCTCTTCAGGTGTGTTTGCCCTGCCAGAGCTGAACCTGGGCTTGTGGACACTAGGTGCCCATATTGGGAAGCAAAAGGATGGAAAATACACGTACTAAGGACTGTTTTTGTAAATGGCCAAAGTGTATTAGTTGCAATAATAAAGAAGTAAAAATTAATAACACTAACCCAGGCTCTCAGCAGCCCTGGCTCCCACTGTGCTGAAAATGGTTTCAATGTAAGTCTTTCATGTGCTGGAGCCTACCAGATAAGCAAAATTCTTCTTGGTATCTTCCTTTACTCAAGCTAGAATAGTCAATAAAGCCTTTGTGTTGTGCCTGGCTAGAAAATGACAAAAACAACTGCATCGCGAGCCAAGAAAAACCTTGTAAGGGTAAAGAAGATAGGATTTCGACTAAACAGCAAAAAATGCACTTGGGTATGAATAACTTCATAGGCTCGTGTGTGCAGCAGACATGGTGCTGCCAGCTAGTGTCTGCCGAGTGCATCCAGCAGCAGTGAGCAGCCTGCGGAGACCCATTTTGAGATGGTTTTGTGGTTAGTAGAGTTTAAAAGGCTATCTGAGCAAAAGTCCCACAAAATAGTTCTAGTTTTACAGAGCCAGGGATACAAGGCAGAAAATTTAAAAGAAAAAGAAAGAAAGAAAGAAAGAAAGAAAGAAA
>NC_048894.1:43860315-44050649 GCF_011077185.1 Oxyura jamaicensis
TGAAAGAAAGAAAGAAAGAAAGAAAGAAAGAAAGAAAGAAAGAAAGAAAGAAAGAAAGAAAGAAAGAAAGAAAGAAAGAAAGAAAGAAAGAAAGAAAGAAAGAAAGAAAAGCCAACAAGGCAATAATTTTAACAGTTGCAGCTGATGGATGTATGTTGGGAGTGGAGGCTAACTGAAGAATCATTCATGCTAATATCCAAAACCTAAACAAAAAGAAGTCTCCTCTGTTAGACACAAGCCAAATACTTTTCATCACTGCCCTCTCTTTAAAAAGTGGTGAAAGGCTGAAATCCCACGGCTGTCTTCTGCATTGCTGTCAAAGGCCTTGAAGCAGGGAAGACAGTCCAGGAGCAGGGTCCTCAGAGCCCCCTCTCTAGGAGAGAAACAGGCCCCCAGCTCTGGCTTGCTGTCTGGAAAAATCTGCCTGGCTGAAAAATCAGCCAGGACGACAGCACGAGAGGTGTTTGTCTTGGTGGCTGTGTCTTAGGCCAGAAAGCTGCTCCCGTCTCCCCTTGTTTCCCCTGCCCCTCTGTGTAACACACTTATCTCAGTACGAAGCACAGGATGTTCACGTTACCCTGCAGCGTATCTTTCAGAAAGACTTTAATAATTCATCGGGATAATTATGGAGGAGGAAATCCATAACTTTCTGCAGCAGTTTGCTCCCAGTGCCGGCCAAGCCCCGTGCTAAAAATGTGTGCCACGTTTCCCATTTGAACGGGTCTGAACTCACCATCCAGTCTGTGATACTTGCTGTCCCTTTCCTCCACGAGGTTTAAAGAGCTCTTTAATACCCAACATTCTTCCTCCCTTAGAGTGCTTATCTGCTGTCTATCAAATCATCCCTCAGTTCTCTTTCTGATGAGCTAAACAGATTGAACTCCCAGCCTTCCATCAGAGAGCAGCGCTCTGTTTGTCGCATTGTTTTGTGGCTCCTTCCTTCATACACTTGCTGATTTTTCAAAATACTGCTGGTAACACGGATGTCAGAAAGTACACTCTATATTCCCCATTTGGTTCCACTGGTGCTGCATACAGACAAGTATTTATTTTTATTTTTATTTATTTATTTTCTAAACAGCCATTTCATCCTTAACCATTGGGACTTGTGGATTTCTCTGAAGGACCCTTTCCGGGCTGCAGACGTCTACTTTCTGGATGCAACCAGTGTTTGCTGCTTCTAGCTGTGTTGCAGTTCAGCTAAAGAGGCTCTCCAGTCTAAGCCACCTGGGCTGCCCTGTGCACATCTTCTGCTCGAGTTTTGACCCTCTGAATCAGGACATGAATGTGCAAGCCACAAGGGCTCTGTTCAGTCTTGTCAGACTTACCCGGAGGATGTCTCAGCCCCATCACCTATCTGATCTCACTGGAGCTTACTTTGCTTCGCTTGTCCCCATGGTCACCATGTCTTTCTCATGGTGCTGATCAGGAGGGACCTCAGATCCTGGGGCTGGCACATCCAGTCTTTGATGTGAGGACAGCTCGGTGACTTGCTTAATCTTGGCCAGTTCATTTTAGTGTCCTTTATACTGTGGAAGTCATGCTTTGCTGGGTGGGCATTGGTAAATGTAAGCTTTTTATTTATTCCCTTTTTCCTGCACATGAGAATAGCTGGTGTACACAAAGTGCATGAATAACCAGGGCAGGGTTGGGTAATGAGAACATCGCACTATGTCCGTGTCACCCAGGGAAGGCTCTCTTTAAAAAAAAACACAATCTCCTGGGAGTCTAGAGGAACGCTGCAGGGCTGGTGGAGTCAGAGTTGGTTTAGGTCTCTGGGTCTCAGGGAAGTAACTGGAGTGTGGCTTGGGATTACAGCTGGAGCAGTACTTTTCAGGAAAAGAGGAATACTTCATTTTGTGGAAAACCACAGAAGAGATAATGAGGGAATAAGTTTTTGAAAATTTCTGTATTGAAAGCTTTTCAAATTCCATTAGTTAAACCCAAGATATCTCTTCCAACATACAGGAGGTGATTTGTGTGAACGTGTTGGTGATTACACAGTCAATGAAAGCCGCACTTGAAGCAAAATCTTTGCTAGTGCCATTAGGGATAATGGCATCAGGGAGAAATCCCAAGCAGGGATAATTACTCAGAGTTTAGTGGGCCTGGTTATGCAAGCTGCAGAAAAGGTAGCGAGCATGAGTACCTTGAAGGAGGGACTTTTCTTAATGATGGTTTTGTTGCTCTATCACCATCATACATTTATTGTTTGCAAAAGAGATGTGTGTGCTGCTTATTTCCCTGAGCTGGTATACAATAAACAGAATAAATAACGCTTACAGAGCTGAAGTGAGGAAAGACAGACAGGTCAATAAATCACAAAGTCATTAAGACTGGGAAGCAGATTTTGTGCTGGATTGTGAAATGTACAGGAAGCCACTGAAGACTTCTGTGTGCAGGGATGAGTCCAGTCAAGTGCATATTAAGAGACGAGCCATCACATTTTAGAGATTAATATTTACTGAGTGGACATCTTAAAAGAAGGATCTACAGGAGGCAAAACAAAAGCGGTGAAGAGGTAATTGCTTGGCTTGACCATTTCCTTTGTAACAGAGCAGGCAGTTTCCATAGGCAGTGCTATTTGCCAGTTCATTCATTCATTGGGCTGTGGGAGTCGTGGAGAAGAAAGAGCTCAGGACAGTGCTTTAGGACAGCCTTGGTCGCTCCACTTTATTCAGCTGAGGCAATGGAGAGAAAGGGGGTGAGAGGTGTCCCAGTCCCCAACTCTGGAAAAGGAGAAAGCTCCTTGTGCTCCAAAATCCCTACCAAGTGGACTAAAGTAGGGTAAGTAAAGAAGGTGTCTGTGCTTATGCTGTTTAGCAGGTAGGTTGATTTCCAGCTCTGGTGGAGGTGTCCACCAGGTACAGCAACAACAGAGCCCGTAAGGCATCTGGGTGCTTGAGAGAAACTGGTATTCACAGTTCACACAGTTCTTTTCCTTCTTAAAAGGAAATGAAAAGCAACAGCCAAGAGGGTAAAATGCTTGCAGGTGGCGTGGAGGTTAAGACATCCTGCTACACAGTCACAGTAGAGGTATTACCAGCTATCAGAAAATATTTTAGAAACAAAGTAAAACAGGCTCAGAGTAAGAAGCTGGGTGAAGAAGGCTGTCAATAAAGTGTTCAAAGGTTGTGTTCAAGCTCGGAAAATCAGAAAGAGTATGAGCTCTGCAGTCAGATGCAAAGCCATAGTAAAAGAAGCCAAAACATATTTTGAGGAATAATTTACTAAAAGGCATAAAAACCAATAATAGAGCCTTTCTCAACTACATTGGGCAGAGGCCAATTGCCAGTGAGCACGTAGGGCCAACAGATGACCGTGGCCTAATGGAAGCACTTAGGGACGACAGGACCAGAACAGCAAAGGCAAATGAGCCCTCTGTGCTAGAGAGGAGCTTCGGGAAGCTTCCCATGCCAGAACATTTTGTTACCAGGGCTGAGCGAGAAGCTGTCTCAGATTGAACTGTCAGTGGAGGAGGTTTTAGAGCAAGCTGATGAAATGAACTGCAGCAAATAACCGGGGCCAGCTGGGGTTCACCCCAGGCTCCGGAGGAGAGTCTATTACCAGACTGCTGGACAACCAAGTGCGATGTGTAACCTGTGCCGTCAATCAGTCATACAACAGGAAATGGAGGTGTTAAATAGCACGCCAACTCTTTAAAAGAGGGCTCTGGGAAGCCACAATCGTGTATGTCTGCTTTCCATACCAGCAAATTGTCAGATGGTGTAATGAAACAAAGTCCAGGTGTAAAAGTTGGATTGAAACAGGAGGGACGTGCTGCTTTGCAGATCAATCACAGACCTTCAGAGGAGTTGGTAAGGCTGTAGATGGACATAGCCCTCTCCACGCAATTCATTTGGCTCCTCCAAAAGCTGATGACAGGTCTTTCACCACATGCTCTGCAGTGTTTGGTAAAGCACAACACGCACTCAGTTTTTTTCTCACCCTCATGCGTCAGCTGATCCGAGCTCCGCAGGGGCTGGAGGAGAGGTGAGTCTCTGATCCATGGCTCCTGTGTGTCCCACTCAGGGCTCTGAATTTTAGGTCAAATATCACCATCTCTCGGGTCTTCTGGTGGGGCAGAGTCAGAAAACATCATCATCGTCGTCTCTGACAAAGTGCCTTAGCTTTAACACAGACCACACTTTCTGGTGTATTATCCCTACTGTGTTCTTGTATTTGTTGGACTGCACCTCCTGCTGGAGGAAGGATCACAGGGTTACCAAGACCTTTTTGAATTCTAATCTCATCCTTTACATCCCTCTACCTTGGTAGGGAAATTTTGACAGCTACTATCTAAACACAACTTTCTAAAACAGCTTTGTGCTCACCATGCAGAAGTCTCCTCATGTTGCTGACAGTTCCCAGCCACCTCTGACCAACCTAGCTTCTCTGGTTTGCTCATTTTTACCTGAAGAATTCCCATTTTTGAGCCGAAAGCCTGGCTGCTATGCCCTGAACGGGATATACCACCCAGGAAACTTGGAACTGTTCTTCTTTGCTGGTGTTTACCCTAATTAGGGTAAAAGCCTGTTGTTTGAGGTAATAGAATCAGCTGATAACTTGTTTGCAGGTTTTAAAAAGATGAAATCAAACAGGGAAGCCGGATGTAGATTTAGAACTAAATTTCTGTTTTTGCATTCCAACAGTACCGATATATAATGTGATGATTAAGATGGAAGACGAGAAAATACATTGCTTTGAAAAGTTCAATCAGTTATTTCCATAGGAGCATGTCATGGAATCAAGGACACTTGATTTTCCTTCATTGTTCTGCATAACTGAATATATTTGGGTGATTATATCTGAATAATCAGAATAACAGTCTTAAAAACAAAAACAAAAAAAAGGAGTAGTGATAGCAGCACATGATTAAGTGCGGCTTGTTTCTAATCTTGTGGAAAATGAGATTTAACAATTTTTGGAGTCCTTTTTCCCATTGATGAACTAAATGCAGATTTACATGACTAATGTCTATTAACAAATGTAAATTCCCTTTGCCTCAATGGGAACCGACAATGGGAAAACAAATCCTTCCTGTAGCCCATTCTGTCATATGAATCGAGTCTATGAATGGTACTATTACCTAGTGGGGTATCGGTGCTGGTGGGACACATAGCAAACATTAATACAATAGGTTTTCATCTCTGAAGGCAAATGTCAGCATCAATTTACCTCTGGGCTAAGTGAGACCCCCTGAGGGATCTCGGCTCCACGCAGAGGGTCACAGCATGAAGCCATTGCCCATGTTTTAGTGTTTTAATGGAGGTGAGAGCAGGCTGGCAGACACAGCAAATGGCCAGGGAGTGTGGGACAGGGACCTGCTCCAAAGCAGGACATTTTCTGCACCTGGAAGAGAGAGGCTGAGTGATTAGAACTGAAGTTTCTGGGTACCTGGGGACACTTGTAAATAAGTTTCAGTAGCTGTTTTCTCTGTTAATAACACAAAACATGTAAACACACCCTAGATGGCCATCCATCAGAGAGACATTTTACATCACATATGTTTTATGAATATTAGATAATGGAGGAATGTAACAAATAGTCATTTTTGTCTTTCTCTTGAATACCAAATAACGGTTATTAGTATCTGTCAAATAAATAATGTGAATAATTTAACAAGACATCAGTATTGTGGAAGAAATGATACCCCATTCTATTAAGCTTTGGAACCAGCTATTGTGCAGAGATAATAAATACATGGAGTAGCTACAGCAATTATGTCCTAGAAATCTACTTCAAGTGTTAAGAAAAGCAAACCATTCGGACTCTCCCCACACCACGCTGATGAAAGGCTAGAATACATAATATGGGCACAATCTCCAGCTCTTGTCAGCTGGCATAACTCCAGCTGTTTCAGCTGTGCTCTGCTCACAAGCACTTTCTGCAGACCTGCCCTGCTCTATGCAGTAGTTATGTGCACGCACACTTTTTCAGCTCCATTTCCTTAATAAAATTCTGCATGACTGTATTGTGTCCCTTTGCCCTCCCTGCTATATTTCAAACCTTTTTTTCCAACAAAATTTACCAAAGGACTTGTGGACAGGTTCTACAAGTTTTCATGAAAACGGGTGACGAGGAAGGGAAGAGGGATCCTGGCGATGAAGCCAGCATCTGTCTACGCCTTGTGCAACATCAGCTAGACGTCTCAGCCCAGAGACACAAACCTAGAGGAAATCCAACTTAACACTGTCAGTCAGAGAGCCACTTGTAAAAAGAAAAGCAAAAGCTGAAATCGGAGATCAAAAGGGTGTCAATTATCACTTTCAGGCGGTGCTCCTGGAAGGTGTTGGCCTCCTGCTGCAGAGCAGGGCACACTCACCTGTTGGCAGCTCCGGGGCTGCACATCAAGTCATTAACAGCTACGTGATTGATCTTTCTAGATTCCTGCTTGTGGCTCATTATTTAATTAATTAAAATTACTTGGAAAATGTTATTATTTCAAATGACTGTTTAGGACTACAAAGTTTATTCTAATTACAGATGACTTTGGGGGGTATTGCCTTTTACTAAAAAGGCCTGCTATTTTCTGTGGTAAAATGTGCCTTTCTGTTTCCAAGAACTTGGGAAAGAGTTAACTATTTGCATTCAAGTTTTCTGTGCTGGACATTTACTGCTCACTGATTTCACCTGACACCTTCCTGTAATGACTGCGTAAATGGGGTGAATAGCATTTTTTTGTTTTGTTCTGTTACAAAATCCCTTTGTGATGGTGGAAAGCCACAGGAACAAAGCCTTTCAGAGGTGACCATTTGCATGTTGCAGCACCCAGCTTGAAATCTTGCGATTGGGCTTGCGGGAGTATTTAGCATGCATAGTCGCATCTGAAATCAATATAAGCTATTTTCTGAGTTGAAGTGCTGTAGAAAATATGATATGCTGTGAAATGATAAGCCTTAGGTATTTCACATCTTCTACCCTGAATTAGTGGGTAGTTTTGACTGTACACTCTGTGTGTGTCTCAGTTTTCTGCGCGTAACCATCTCCACTGATAATTCGCCTCACCAGCAGCACCCTGGGAGTTAGTTAAATGTTCGTGAAGCACTGATACCACACGCTGCAGCAAAGCCCAGGAAGGCGTGAATAATGCTGTGTTCAGAGCAGGGTGTGAACAGCGTGCAGTAAATGAGACAGACATGCATTGAAGATGAGGAGGAGCAGGATCTTGAGGAGCAATTAATGAGGGATGGGTCAAGGAGGAAAAAAAACAGTATTGTAATGAGATAATTAAGGATGTTTCATAACCCACATACCCATAGGAACTGGTAACAATTGCTCAGAAAACCATTAAAAATTACGTGCTTGTTTAGGAGCTTACATAACACACTTAACCAATTGTTTTGGCAACTGTAGAAATAAGGTCTGAGCGCATCCTATTTGTCTAAGACAATGTGATTACATCAACATCAGTATTTTCTACCTGATGAAAATCTGGCATGCCGTTTTGGCATGTGCGTTCTGAAGAGCACCAAGACACCAGCTCTGCTTCTTCTACCATCCAGTGCCAGATGGCCTCCCGTAAGTACTGTTTCATACATAGCTCACTGGTGTGGAAAAGGGGCAAAAGCTAAAACCCACCATAAGAAAAAAGGTCAAAACTTTGTGCAAGATTATTGCATGAAGATACTGTTAGCCTATGGGCAATTTTAGTTAATTATCCAGCTCCTTTTGTTCATCTCAATTAGCCTGGACTTTTATACAATATAATAATAATAATAATAAAAAAAGTAAAAAAGAAAAAATAAGTGAAAAAGAATAAGAGTGAGCACTGTATAGATATCTTTACTGAGATATGGTGGGGTTGAGCAAGGGTTTCTTTTCCTTCCCAGCAAGGGTTTCTTGTGGACTGTTCTGAGAACATGAAAAAATGAGGCAGGTGTAAGATCCCCTACCAGATTAACGTATTTTCTGCTCAGTATTCAGGGGTGTAAAATAATTGCTGACTTAACCCTGTTGATGGTCTGTCTCCAGTGACATATTCATTCCATCCAGTAAAGGAGGCTAGAGACCTGGTGGGGCTGGGGAGGCTGTAGATTTCCCCTCTCATAACAGCTTTCACCCCAAATGGTGGCATGTTGCAGAAATACAATCTGACAAAATAACAATATTTTTCCAATATCTGCTCAACGTACACAAAATACAAATTATTTTGAAATAAATGAATAGTGTGGAAAAGCAGCATTCGATTAAATAATTGGTTGTGAGCATCCTTTCTTATTAAAATGAAGCAATTGTAAATAATAGAATGATATTTAAATGAAATGGTATGTGAGGGGAGTAAGACAAGAAACGTTTGTAATTGCATTATCTCTAAGTAGAAAAAAATAAAAATTGTAATGAAATAGTACAAATGTATCTTGATATAAAATTGAAATGTTTGATCAAGACGATGAATATGTAAAGGCTTAGCTCTTATTATCAAGGAAGTTTCAGCTGGCTGAATGCAATGTTCATTAAACGTATTAAAAGTTTATAAACAGGAAGGTATTTTTAAAAATACAAATTTAATATAGAAGGTATATTTTAAATATTTAATGCAACAATTGCACTGTATTAACAGTATGCTCTTTATTTCTCAGATTAAAAATTCACAGGGATTTTTATGCCTCCCATCTTTATTTTACACAGCTTTATTAGAGTTATTCTCTACATGCGATCAGAAGCAGATGAGGAATGCTAATTACTTATATATCCATAAAAGAAAACCTGCAGTTTGCATTTCAAATGCGTTATATACATCTAGATAACACCTCAGCACGAGGCACTGGGGGGAATTGCGCAGTACTTCACCTAGGCCACAGGGCAAAGCCTCGCTCCCCTCCCACCAGGGATGTCTCCTCGTGGGCCCACCTCTGCCCACCGAGAGGCAGGCCCTGCAGCAGCGGGGTGTCCCTCTGCAGAGCAGGTTAGCTGGGGATGAAAGAGAAGCTGCTACCGTTCTCCATACTGCCGGCATTTAAAATGCAGCTCTAACCTTTTCTGGGCTCGCGTGAAACCTGGTGCTGCTTGACTCTACCCTCTGGCACGAAGCCCCACAAATTAGTTGCCTGCAGTGAAGAAATCCACGGGGACTTGCTGAAAATGCTTCCCTGAAACTCTCTCTCTCTCTCTCTTTTTTTTTTTTTTTTCCCTCTTCTGTTACCCTTCGGAGTAAGTTTTTGACTATTTGTATTTTCACCTGTGTAAGTACTCCCTGCAGAAGTGTGGGCTCTGTGGCAAAAAGAAGCATGACCACCTGGTGAGGAGGCCATGAGCTGGAGCCCCACGAGGGCGAGCAATAACGGGGTCATAACATGCAGCACCGTGACCACACTACACCCAAAAGTCTAAGAAAACTTTTGATGAGGAAGAACAGGAAGGATATGAGGGCCTGCACCGTGTCAACTCACACTTTGGGATTTGGCCATCAAAGGAAGGGCAGGTGCCACGGGGCCAGGCTTAAGCTGTGTTTTCCAAACAAAGTACCACTAGAGTGCAAGGGTGGGTCAATCATAGGGAAATCCTGTAAAGTGGGGCTCAAAGCTTGTCCCACCCTGGTGTTAGCCCCTTTGAATTACGACAGGCTGAGGAGTGGACCAAGTCCTAGACCTATAGAACTATTGCTGGAAGTGCTCCTTTACTTTTACAATGGGTAGGATGAAGACTCCAGGCCAAATATCTTCCCTGGCTGAACTCTCAAATGTTCCCCAAGCTGCATCAGTGCCAAGGTGTCTCTGAAGTTAAGTTTCTTACTATAGAATCCACCCAGAAGCCAACAGGGACCCAGTGCAGCTCTCTGGGGCATGAAAAAAAAAAAAAAAAAAAAAAAAAAAGAATGGTCACAAGCCCCTGGCTATTTACAGCATGGGGCACAAAAAGCTGTTCTGCCTGCTGGTTGTCTCTTGAACTTGTGAAAACCACTCTGCCCTGTAGGTTGCAAACCCAACAGAGGCTCAATACCAAACATCTAGAGTTCTTGAGTTCTTGTGACTCCTCCACCAATATCTAAGCGATACCATCTGGACTGAACATCAGTGACACTAGAAACTCCCAACTGCTGGGACGTGTTGCAATTATCTTTTAGAGAAAGGTTTAATACAAAACCAGCCAAGACAAGCAGTATTGGTGACCTTCATGTAGCACTTACCCATCTGGCATTCAAAGGTCATCTTTGCTGATAACTTCACAAAGAAGTTTCTACATTTCTCATTGCCCAGGATACCTATGTAATACTTAGGAGGAAACTGTTTCGGAAAACAGCTCTCCTGAGCACCACTACCCTGCTTTGTGCTCTGGAGTGTAACAAAGCAGAGCTCACATCTAATTTCAGGCACTGTTTTTCTCATAAGAGAACTGATCCTTGGTCACTCTGAAGGCAGCAAGGTATTACCCATAGCCATTTATTATTTTTAGCCATGGAAAAATTTGATAAACTAAGTGGTTTGATTGGCGCAAGACCCATTGTTCAAGCAGCAGGCTTTATCACATGATCAATTTAAAGACAGAGAAAGAAAATCCTAGCAAAAGCAGAGTCTAACGTGGATACTGATAGAGCACTGTCAGCATCTACAGTAAATGACTCAGAGTCTGACAACCAAATTTATTAGAAAGAAAGATCTGGGCTCCGATGGATTCGGTCTTGCTGAAAAATTAATGGATTTATATGTCTCCTCTGAGCTTTTTGAAACATTAATACCTATTTTTATTTATATTACCTTTTTAGTGATTTTAGTGATTTTACTTTTACATATGAACTGTACATAAATATTGACCTTGTCAAATGTCCACTCTCTTCACTGGTGAAAGGACCCTGGCAGCTCGCTGGGCTCCATGTTTTCTGCTGGACATGGAGAGGGTTTCCAGCTGATGTAACTGTATTTTTGCTCCACTCACACAATTAGTTTAAGAATATTTTTGTAGAATAATTATCTGAACGTAGCATGACTTAACAGAAGAGTGCTTTCTAAAATCAGATGAGTTGAGCACAAAAAGTCATTTGTACTAATCTGTCTGAAACTAGGGGAGTGTGAAATGTGCCGTAGAGAGGAATTATCATTTCTCCAATATTATATGTCTGGAAAAAAGTACCTGTTTATTACACAAAATAAAATCTATTTATAACAAAACCTTGACTTATTCTCACTAGTTCCTGGCTAAGTAAACGTATTATTAATTGTGCATTTTTGATATAATTTGAAAGGGAGGAGGACAAACTATCTCTAGCACTGCAGCCACTTAACTGTAACAATCACATTTTCTTTCTAATACAGTAAGTTAATTTTTAAAGTGATCTACAGAGGAGCAGATGGGGGGAACAAATTATCTGTGGGTATCTGCTAGTCCACCAAGGCTCAGACCACACAGTGCCTGGTGCCAGGCACGTCTATCTTGCGGTCCTTCCTCCCCATCTCCCCCTGTTATCTTACGTCTGGTGACCAGAAATAAAAAGACAGCTTCTGAAGGTGAAACCTGACTGGTGTTTGAGGTGGTGTTGCATTGCAATCTGCTTTGTAAACAAGCTCTCGGCTGGGCTGCAGCTTCCCGCAGCGAGGCCCCGTCTCATGGGTCTGTCTGTAAGTGCAGCGTGCCTCCAGCAGCAGCAGGGGAAGGTGGGTGCAAAGAAAAAGCCGGGAGAGGAGTCCCTGGGCCACAAGTCACAGGGAAAAACACTAGAGTAATTATCTGCTGCCTCATCTGTGTATTTTGTTTCCCTGCTGTCAGGTGAACTCTTGCCACGCAGGATGCAAAATCCCCACTGACTTCAGTGGGGATGCGATTTTGCTCCAGGTGGCATCATCCTTGTATTTTCTCATTAATTATTGCTCCACTGCTTTATCTGTAAAAGCACTGAGCAGCAACGCATCAATCATGAAGCAAGCCTGAACTGCAGCTTTTCCACGTCCTGTGATCTCAGAAGAGGCAGACTTCGAGGCTGGACACTGCTCTCATGGCTGAGCCAGCGGGCAGTCTGAGGCTGCTTGAGAGACATGCACCTTAGTCCACAGTCTGTCATGTGGGGAAGCATTTTTAACTCTTCTTATTAAAGGAATTTACATCATAGATAGAACTGATTTTGAGAGGTCTGGATTTAGAAGTGCAGGAGTTTGCAGGGGAAAAATAAACCCTAGTGAAAGCTGGTCCCTTTTTATATACAGTGAATGAAAGAATTGGCTACTAGCAATAGTAGCATTGTATTTATCTGACAGATTTGGTTTGGCCAGATTTTCCTGGCACTCAGGAAAGCACTGGAGGAAAGGACCCTTCTTTACGGGGCAGTGTGTGCATGCACATCAGCGCTCTGCGGCGGGATGGAGTTTTGCAAGATGCGGATCACGGAGAGGAGAAATGACAGAGTGCTATTAGGCATCAGTGACGTTTCTGGGAAGATGTCTTGGGAGACAAGTATCAGCGTGACAGCCACCAACGTGCTCAGCCCCTGCTGCCAGCAATGTCCCAGTAGCACAGGTACCTCAAAGGCACCTCCTGGCAAGGGCGATGGCCGTGCCCCTGGCTCCGTGTCACAGGGCCTGCTCCTTTGGGACTGGCAGTCAGGGATCCTGAGTCATGGTCATCTTTAAACTGCCTTCTCCAAAGCTGCCCAGAGTGCCCATAGGTGCAGCAAGCTGGGTTTGACCAAAAAGTGCTTTTCCCCCCAACCAGGGAAACATCACGAAGTCTGTTTTGGCCCTGAAACCACACAGTCCAAGCAAAACTGAAACACCCTCTCTGGGAAAAATGCAGTGATCTCAGCATCTTAGAGCTATGTGAAGAATTTCATACCGATGCTGGGAACCCGTTTCAGTTTCATCTGTATTTTAAGAAGCATTTGGTCTGAGTCTACCCACTTCTGACTACTCCCCTTAGTCCTCAACAGCCACCCATGCTCCACTCGTAATGCTCCATGCTTGGAGATGCAACATACGACTTGGTTTGTCTTTAAAGGACATGGTCTGTCTGAATGGCCCAGCAATCTATGGGCCAGACTTCCTAGATGAAAAAAAATATGTATATATGAAAAAATTAGTCCCATATAAGGGGAAATGGAAATTTTAAATCTCAGACCTTGCTGCTAGCTGTCTGCAGGCTCCCTGGACCTTCACCACAGATGCAACACATTTATTTATTTATTTATTTGCATTCTATCCTAGCTGAGAAGCACTCTTTAAGGTAAACCATGCCAAGTGGCCACTGTCTGGGTGGGTTAGTAATTATTCACCCTGCCAGGAAAGGAATCTGTTAACGCAATCGTAGATCGCATCGGTGGGCAACATCTGTCACGGCACTGCATTGGGTTGCACTTTATGCATGGCAGATCAATACATTTGTGTACGTAAGTGTGTGAAACAGCATCAGTTCTTGGCAAATGCAATATTCATGGAGGTGCGGTGTCACAGGTGTCTCTCCCTGTCTCCCCACGGCCAGAGCAGAGCCTGCAGTAAATGTGAGACTGGCATTCTCATACCTTGCACCTCGGCTGCCCTGTAGTGATGATCCAGGAGAAGAACAGGGAAGTACTGACCAGTTCAACATGCAACCATTTAGCAGAAAAAAAATAATAAATGGGTGTATCTATTGCAATCAGAGCTTGCGACCAGCTTTGGAGTGGTGGCACTGGGCAATGGCAAGAAGAAGTTCCTCAGGGCAGATGGGAGCCCTTGGTTCAGTGTGTCTTCACCTCAAGAAGTGCTCTGCCTGGAGAGGGTAATGGGCTTTTTTATTGGCCTTGTTACACTTTTCTGTGATTTTTGTAATTACTCCTTGAAATAAGTAATTACTCCTTGAAATAAGTCTTCCATCCCTACTCTTGTGCTGCAGAGAAGGGGTTTCTCACCCTCCTCGCACCACCCTAACTCCTTATCCCACAGCAGTGTGAGGACCAAGCCCCATTTTGTGGCGCTTTTGTCATCTCTCCTCCTTCATCCTGTGTGCCACAGAGGCTCGGACCAAGGAGCATAATGTTGCAGGGCTGAGGAATGTTCCTGGTCCCCATGCAGCCCATCCCAATCATTGCTTTCTGGCCTCTCTCACCCATAAACACTAGAGCCCACATTTTCATACTCATGTCCCAGTAACATTAAATGGGAATTGGATGCTCAACTCCCTGTCAGGAGACAGGGACTTTCCACAGTGTCCACTCCCTTTTTGGACCTCCTTTTTGCAGGGCAACTCCCCTGGGCACCTCCTTTTTGGGGGGCAGGTACCTCAGCCATCACATTTAGGAGATGGGGCTTTCCCTTCCCCGACTGAAGGCACCAGCAGCTGCAGGGGTTCAGCCCTGGCTGTGAGCTGAGGCCTGGATACCTGGGGACAACGTGGGGTTGGGCATTGCCTTCACTTGCATGCCTGCCCAAAATTACTGGTTCCTCCACCACATAAGTTAAGAAAGGTTGATTTCACCACCAAGATGGATCTGCACAGAAGTAAACAGGAAATAATAGGCATCACATAAGGATTTTTGCCTCTGTAAATTTGATTTCTGATGCTGTTATGTCATGAGTCACCACAAGAAAGGTCTAGCTTTTTTTTCTCACCACTTTGCATCGCTTCTTCCACGCCTCACTAAATCATTTTAGAATGCAATTTGGTTGCTCCAGTTCCCAACAGGAAATACAGCTTGCAGCCCCTATCAGTTGCATCCCACTTAGCCTTTCTGAACCAGCTATGGGAGTAAGAGAGTGAGCCCATGTTATGGGTGCCAAATCTCTTAGTTTATCATTAAGCTGATAATACACTTCACCCTCATTACTATTCTATCATTAGGATCTAAGTGTTTTGAGTGTTTGACTAAGTGGCTGTTTTTTTCTCTTCAGAGGTATATGAGAGTCTGCCTCTCAGCAAGGTGTCCTGAAAACCTTTTCTTAATGAACAAGTGATTAAAAGGCTTAAGTGCAAGCTAGCATCCAAAACACAAGCTGCATTATCACAGAACGAGCCAGAAAAATCTAACCCTCAGCACCACCAAGAGCACAGAGGCCCTTCAGCCAGATGCTCTAGATGCTCTCATGTTTTGTCTCAGCAGTGGGCAGGATTCCCTGAGCTACCTGAGCTGTGGCCCTCTCCCATCATAGATGCCTGGCTTGTCCTCTGCTGTGCACAGCAAAGCCACCCCAGGGCAGAGCTGGCTTTTCCCTCATCCCCATGCATGTCCTGGTTTCTGTCTCAGTGCCCTGCTCTCGCCAAGCCTGCGTCTCTTTTGGCTTGGCTGCCAGGAAAGGCACAGCCAACAAGTGAAAATAAGCCAGAGCCCTCAACGGTTTGTGCTTCTGTGCTGTCTTTCACCAGGTCAGATTTTAATATTTCACACGGAGGTACAAGAACACACAACCCAGGCTGCAGCATCAGCATCCCTTCCCATGGAGTGGCTGTGGCAGGTGAAAGCACACCCCTTCTTGAAGGAGCATCAGCCAAGGGAATGCAAAATCCCCAGTGTGAAACCCCAATCCCTTAGAAATCAATGGAACTTTAGCCAGCGGTTCCAGCGGAGCAACCACTCATATTTCACCTCATTTTTCGTACCCAGTGTGAATATCTTGCTGGCATACCAAGGCTGCTTGCTCGGTGCTGCTTCTCCGAGGGCTCCCTCGGTGCTGCCCTGTCACTGAGGCAGCCCATGCAGTTTTCATCTCACGTCCCAGCCAGGTACAGGATGAAGAGGAGGGAACAGGGGTGCTTGACACACTGTGTCTGGACCTGAGCAGGGCACTTGCACTGATGCCATGTGTCCCATCAGGGCCCTTCTGGTGGCACGGTCTGCTTATGCTCTGGGTGAAGGAAGGTGGAGAGATAAAAATAAAACCCTCTCCCTCCCTGACATCTGGTAGAAATTTCTCTTCCATTTGTTTCTATTTCTGTTCTTTTCTCCTCCCATTTATTCCAGTAACTGAAGCAGCAGCGTGAGCTGACATGATCTGTCATTACCTAAGTCATTTCCAATGACACCGGTTCAATTAACTGCCCTCACAGACGTCTCCACACTCCCGACAGTGAAGTGCCATCTCCCCGTACACAGAGAAGCTATCTTTGGGGATGGGGTCAGCTCTGCTGCCGCTGGGCCATTGCCTGGATGATGTGTTGTGAGGTGGCTCCGTCGTATCCTATTTCTTGGTGACCCCAAAAGATGTGGGCACAGGGATCGGACCATCTGATACTGGGGACAGCAAGATGGGAACCAGGGGCCTGGTCAGGTGTGGGCCTAAGGAGTTTTGATGGAGGAAAGGTCAGTCGGTATAATGCAGGTCATAATAGACTGGACCTTGGTGAACTTCCCCTTCCCATGAGGAGAGGAGGGCTGGGGGCACGGTGCTGGTCTATGGGGGACAGGAGGATCCAGGAGAAATGTGTTGTTAACTCCTCGCCCTGTGGAAAGGCAAGGTGGGGGGGGAAATGGAAGGCTTGGAATTAAAAGTCTGACACCTTGCCAGAGAGATGATGACAAAAATCAAAAGGGAAAGCACATTTTATTTGCAAAGTTCAAGAAGGGTATTACAATCAAGAAGAGGAAAGCAAATTGAAGCATTAAAAATAAAGCACTTGATAGGAGCTCTTTGAGACAGTGGCTAGGAAGCGTTTCGCTCAAACTCCCCCATGACACCACCATATCCATCCCATTTCCACCCCCATTCTCCAGCTGCAGCCCCGGGATGTGCTGTGTTGGGTTGTCCTGGCCTCCCATCCCCACCAGCAGCTGGACCACGTCTCACAGCCATGAGATGCCCATCGGGCTCTGGGTTTTGTGCCACCGATGTGTCAGCAGCAGGGAGCTGTGCCTGCTCCTCCCAGCCCTCGGCCAACACAGCCGCTGGAGGTGGGCAAGGGGCGGCGGTGGGGCCTTCTGCTTAGTGCAGCTTGGAATAGTTTTGGCCAGGAAACGTCTCAGCCCAGGCTGCATTGTAGCTGTTGAGTTTCACAGAATCACAGAAGTGATAAAGAATCACATGAAGAGATAAAAGCTGGAGCATGAAACAGCCCCATGCGAGGCAGAAGCACATCAGGGCAGGGCTGTGCCACGAGGAGGGCATGAGAGAAGGTTCAGGAGATGCACCAGCAGTGGGGAAAGGGTGTGCAGGAGGTAATTACCCACCCTTCCAGGTCTTGGGAAAGGAACCCATGGGCTCTTCAGATTGGAAATTACCAGTCTCAAAATAAATTTGAATATGTAGAGTTCAGATTGATGAAACTGAAATACATGAAAAAAACTCACCTTTTCAACAAGGTGCTCTATTGATTTAAATAATTTGGACAAGGTGATGTGGGCTTCAAAATAAGTGAATTAAGAAAACCTGTTTAAACAAATATTCAACAAATAGCCCCATCAATGCTATGGCTGAATGCAACCTTTGACTCAGGAAATCTCTCACTTAGTAAGCGCCAGAAGACAGAAAGATGCGTGACTAGGTGATCATGGTGGACATGTTCATTTCTGGTTGTCCTGTCTCCATGCCTCTTGCTCTCCTTTGGAAGGAAGAGGCTGGGCGAGGGGACCCCTTGTTGGAGTGAGCTGAATTCTTCCATCATATTAAACGTGTCCACTGATTTTAAGGGTCTTTCATCAGGGGCAGATGAGATATCTGCTGCCTTGGCTGCTGCTCCCCAAGCAAGGCAGGTTTTAGTTTTTTTTTCCCCACAAGAACCATTTGTACTGTAGTTAACATCAATGGTCATAGAAACAGGGGGAGGAAGCGCATGCTCCTATAAAGGGCTTTATGGCTGAAGGGAATAGGATTAGTCCTAAAGTAAAAGCTTTATTAATACTTAACTGCTTTTTATCATTTAGTTTGGCTAATACTGTTTGCCTGTACATTTCCTGCATTTTTGCTTTTTTGTTCATATTTATAGGCATTTTAATGGGACTAAGCAGGCTGAAGTATTCACTTATTTAGTCGTATAGAAAATTGGTAGGTTTTTTCCTTGTTCTTGGAGCCTGTGTGCTAACCTTACTGGGCTTCAGCCTCACTCCACTGGGGAAGGGAGCTGGGGTGGCTGTTTTCTCCCTGCTCACTAAGGGCACTGCTCCCTCCCTGGTCGGGATGCTTGCACACAGCCCAGTCCCTCCTGTCAGAGGGATGTTGTGCTCCTGCGGTGAGCCGCAGACAGAGCAGGAGTGGAGGATGCAAGCTGCGCTGCAAGGAATCCAGTCCTGCTCCTTCTGGAAAAATAGAAATAAATAACAGAAATGGTGATGAGGTTCTACCTCTGACATCCTAGCAAGTGTGAGTCTTAATAGCCTTGACCAGTATTTTTTTTCCTGAATTTGGATGGTTAATATGAATTGCTGGTGTTCATACAGCAAATTTTAAGGAGACCACTTAGCAATCCTCCTGCTGTGTTGCAGACCAAGGGTGTTTCTGGGCTTAATTCACTTTCAGGACTTTCTTCTGCTGTGTGAGAAGTTCAGGAGCACATTTTTCTGCTGGCAAGCAGAAAAGAAAAACCACTGAAATGCATGCTAGAAAGGCACTCCCCTTTCTACTATGTACATTTCTTCTCTTTGGCAGTCGTGCAGGTGAGTGCATCCCATTCCCTCGTGGAGGACAAGTGTCTGGGTCCCTGGTGGCCATCTGGCCCTCGTGGTAGAGGAGCCCACCTGATGTGGGTGCATGAAGCCATGTCCTTGGGCTTGAGACTCAGCTGCCATTTCACGAATGAGGGAGACACAGATGTGTGCACACACACGGGCACACGTGCATACCCCTCCGTCTCCTTGCTCAGCAAAGAGGGGGGGCAGGGCTTTGCCAAAACCATGCAGAGAAGGGGTAGCTATGAAGGGGTGTGGGAGAGAGCTGGAGATGGAAACTCACGGCAAAGCGAGGGGAAGCAGCCGATACATTGTGAGATACGGGGAAGGGGAGGAAAATGGAAGGGCTGTGGGGTGGTAGCAGCCTTATCAGGTTTTTCTAGCCTCAATCTAATTAAAAGAGATACATAATTAAAATGAAGCAATTAACCATTCTGTAATTAAATACAAAAATAATTAAGTTGAAATTGAACATGATAACATCCAATTGTCAGGACAGGATTTATTTGTACTTTAGTCTGATGAATTATTTTCAGTGTGCTACTGATTGCATTCCCAAGGAAGGAAATCGGGCCTCTCCGAAGGACACAGACTTCTACTCCATGTTCTCTAAGCTCATTGAAAAACCAGGCCATGACACAACAGGTATGCAGACCACAGGTCCGTATTTGCAGAGGAAGGCCTGCAATTTTTGCCAATGCGCTAAGGATTTCATGTTGTAAGCAGTGCTTTCCATCACACTTATCTGCAAGTATCTGGTGAAAAGCACTGTGTGAAATGTAAAGCACTTTGCTCACTGCACCTTGGTTTTATTGCTGCAGAAATGGCAATGTTGTGTAGAATTTCGGACGAAGAAATAAACAGATGGACACAAAGTCCATTGCCATGTACCACGTAAAGGAGCAAATTTACAACCCCGTTTTGATGGGTAGGCCCTGATTCACCAATGTTTATGATCCTGCTTATGTTTCATTGTGCTTTTGCATAAGGTGTTTATGTGCCTTGCTTGATAAGGGCATTAAAAAGTGTGACTACAACTGCCCAGGTTAAGAGTAGGTTACTTATTCTGATGTCTATGCAAAGATTTGAGTGCATGAATTTAGACTTCCCACTTTGAAGAGGGGATCAGAAAAGTATTTTCCTTTTTCTCTGAGCTGACAGTGACAACTCAGCATCACTCATCTCTGAACAAGGGCACGTCTGGGTGCCTTGCTTGTCTTCGGTGGAGCTGCAGTGATTTATGAAACAACTGAAGTCATCTGGGCAAAAGACAACAAAGAACACTTAGAAATACTGTAAGGATGGAGATTCATCTTTCATTTGGACATTTTCAGCTAACAAATTTCCTGCTGGTGTGGGGACTTAGGACATGAGTAGTGTCCTTCATTGCTCCTTACTTGAAGCCTATTGCTATTTGTGTAGCTTCTGGTCTTCTGTACTACAAGTCTTGTGCCTGCAACAGTGACGGAGCGAGCCTTGCTTGGCATGAACATAAATTGGAAGTGCTGTGGACTCTTCCAGGTGAAGCATCTATTTCAAGCAGCTGCCTGTAACCGAGGGGAATGGGGACCTGTGGACCTTTCTGCAGTCTCAGTTCTTCACTTTCAGGAAAAAAAAAATACAGGTATGGATTTATCTGTGAAAAGAATCATCTTTGTTAAGATCACAGGAACTACCAAGTTTTTCAGCTTCATTGGAGATGGGATACTGGGCAAGCCCAGTGTCAGGCACCTCAAAGAGAGGCATAAAAAATATATATAAAATAAAAAAACAACCACTACAACCGTGCAGATGAATAATTTCCTCCTGCTGCTCACATAGTTCCTTAGTACTCAGACTGGCAGAGGACACAAAAACAACTTAGTACCTATTCCAGAACTTGCTGTCCAATTTAAGGAGCAAAGTTGAAGGTGGGGGGTAATTAGTAGGAAATCTGTACTGCAGAGAGGAATCCAGCGGTGATAATGGATGTAAAAAGTATGGTGCTGAAGAGTCATATAGCTCAGAAAACACCTATCATATAGTATGTGTCATCTCATTGTTCAGGAAAATGACAGTCCTCCCCCACGAGGCTGAAAATACACTGCTAAATTCCCTTATAGATGCCTCCATAATGCTGGAAAGATGGCAGAGAGGGGAAAAAACTCATAAATGAGAAACAGAGATAAGGTTGAACAAGCTGATTTATGGGGAAAGATTAAAGTTAGCACAGCTGAATGGCAGCTCGGGGGAACATAATTGCTGTCCCCAAGGACGTGAGGAATTGGGCACCAAGGAGCAAGGAGAATCCCCAGAGCCTCGCCGGGCTGGGGGAGGTACAATGGGAAGAAATGGGTGAAACCAGACAAATGAAAAGTCATGTAGGAGCACGAGAAATGGTTCCTTGCCAAGAGATTTCTCAGAGTGTGAAATCCTCTCCTAAGGGGACCTGTGAATTCTTGGGTTATTTAGGATGAGACTAGAAAAAGCACTTGAAAATACATTAAAAGGCACAGATCTGCATCAGCAGCGGGTTCAGCGGGTAAGTCTTTTCAGCATCCAAGCATTGGGGATTTATTTCTTTTTGGTGATGTGGAGCTATTGGTCTCCTTTCTTCAGTGCTTGCCTCAGAGCTGAGTCATGCCTCGAAGGCAGCACGACGGGGGGACCCCCCTGCCTTATCCACTTGCTAATTGCACGGCATCTCTTGTCTTCCACTTAGCCCTGCTGGCAGCAGCTAGGGGATGTAGCAGCCTGCTGGCACGCGGGGACAGCGCTGGGGGACAGCCAGGGGGATGCATGCAGCAGCAGCAGGAAAAAAATAACTCCCCACCTTCACTCCTGCAGACCCCGACCTCTGCCGGGGGACCAGCACAGCTAGCCCAGAGTGTTCGGAGAAGTTAGTGCGAGCTGTTCAGTAACGAAGAGCAGAGTAAATAAAGCAGTTTTATTACGGGTGACACCAGACTGCAGAGTCATTCCGGGTACATCGTGATGCTCAGGACACAAATTGATCCAGCACATAAAGTCTCTCTAGAGGCGATGGTTAAAAGATCTTTCAGAAGCCAAACAGAAGGAGGGTATTGGGGCTGCCTTTTGTGCTAGAGAAACAAATCAGGGCTCCAGCCATTCTCCCATTTGTTGCCTGGTGTTTTGTTGCTAATAGAGCAGAGCTGGCTGGTTGTGCTTCTCCCAGGCACGTGAAGAACCCCCCAGAGGCAGGGGCCAGGCCAGCCCCTCCTGTGACAAGGAGAGGGACGAGATGTACCGTGAGACCTGGGCAGGCAGGGGCTGTTTGCTGCCCTCATCTCTGGGTAGGCAGAGAGTGTTCACAGCCTTCATCTGCACGGAGTGAAGGAGAGCAGCCAGGCAGTGATTTGTGCCTCTTTGCCCTTCCTAGCTGGGCTTTCCTGCTTCTAAATTTTTAGATGAAATAGGAGGAGATGGTGGAAAACATTAGCAGCATCACAAGGCTGCTAATCTCTGTGCAGATGCCTACTTTTTGCACCCTTTCAAGACGATGCTTGCCCTGTTTGCTGTTTGGAATGCCCAAGAGCACCCGTCACCAGCAGACAGGCTTCTCCTGGCTGGCTGAGAAAAAAGCAGCATAAACGTGTCCACGGAGCAATGGTGAAAAATTGCCAAGGCTCAGCCAGCTCCAAGGGAGCTGCTGCTGCTGCACGGTGTGGAAGGGGACCAATGCTGGCCAGCATCAGCTGTCCTCTGTGTGCTGGGGCTCCCATCAGAGACCCAGTGACCTTGTTTTCCAGAAGGTGAGAACAACTGGTCTCCCTGGGTTGCTTGCCCATCCTCAGACTGCTAAGAAATGGCATTCCAGTCCTTCGGTGGTGCTCCCTCATTTTTCTGTTAATGCAGCACCTTTTGCTTTTGGGAAAGGCACTTGAAAAGCATTGCTAGGCACAAATAAAAATACACCAATGCGGAGAGGCAGCAGGTGACGGAGTGCTGCAGTCTCCTCAAAGCTGGGGGACACTTCTGCAAACCAGCCCCCGGGCTCCTCAAAGATGCTCAGCTCCCTGGGATGGGCAGAGGGAAAGAAACCTTGGGAAAAAAAATATCTTTGTTGCCTGTTCTGCATCCAGCCTCATCTACGTCCCCCTCCTCCATGGCCAGGCTGGATAAGTGCAGTATCGATTCACCACTTCAGGATTTGGGGGCGAACGGCTGCGCTGCGCATCCACCGCACTGTCTTATCATTAATGCATTAGGGAGCTGAACAAGCAATAAGGGCAAATGGACTTCAAAACACTGCGAACTGTCTCCACACGGCGCAGGCTGATTTACGGCAATTATGCCTTGGCAGCATCACCCAGGCCCATTAAGCCCCGCACCTGGCTGCAACTTGAACCCTCCCCTGCTTCTTGGGGGGCTCGGCATTAGTCACCCTGGTAGTGCCACGATCCCTCTTTCTCCGTGATGGAAGGCGAGATGTAAAATAACGTGGGGAGGATTAACAAAAAAAGTTAACAGGCTGCAGAGCACAGATTGATCCCAGCTTCAGGGTCGGATAGAGTTTCAGATACCACAGTGCTCTGCTGGACTCCGTCCAAGGCTGTAGGGTAAGAGGCTCGAGACAAAGACTGGAGCCATCGCGTTCGACTCAGGTCCTCGCTGTCTATCTGCTTTCTGTTTCATTAGCAGAGACTGACGGGCTGCTCAGCTGTTAATTTCCTTTCCCCAGTTTTGAACTTTTATTGCTTTTTAAGAGGTGTCTGTTTGTGACACCGTTACATCCACAGGGCAGCTGGGCACCGGTCGCTCAAGGAAGACGCAGTGCTGCTGGAGCCGAGCAGGTTGTGTAAAGTAACCAACATTTTCCCCCTGAGGGAGGATGGAGCATCCTCCGAGGACCTGGGCTCAGCAGATCTGGATTTGGCACATGGGAGTGTGCCGCACATTTGTTGTTTCACCTGGGGTGAAAGTGATAGCAGGAAAACCACACCAAAGACAAACTGGGAATGGGGCTGTGCTGCAGCGTTGGTGCCTGGAGAGTGCATAAGAAGTCTCACGAGTGATTCTGTCACAAACCTGGATGGACACGTATTTTTTGGGGGGGAAGGAGGCAAAGCATTTCACCACATAGATACCACCAACACAAAAGACCATCAGAGCACTTAAAATTTACTCAGTGCTCCAGCAGAGTTTATGGCCCAAGTAAAATTTACCAGAAAAATGTCAGATGTCAGTGGATTGTATTAAATGTAAATATTATACAACTCTCAGCTCTTGTCTCTCGTTGCGGCTGGGCACGTAGCTCCAGTGGTTCCCGTGTTCGGGGGGTGTCCCTGGTGTGCTGCTGCTCAGCGGGCGTGGGAAGGTCTCGGTGTGAGCTCCAGCATCCTGCACCTCCCCTCCCCATAGCACGCTGCAATGGTTGCAGAAACGTCTCTGATGGTGGGGATGACACATGATGAGCGCAACCCCCCAGAATCCCACAGCAACCCATCTGCTTAGCAGGGAGGGTTTCCTCTGGTATTTCATCCCCCGTGGGCTCCCCTGGATGTTATTGCTGGATTTTGGCTCAAGCTGATGGTGGCGATGGGGCCACACAAAAAGGGGGGCACTGGCTAAACTGGGGATGGAAAAGGCACCTTGTGGGGTTATAACCCGTGGGGTTATAACCTGTGGGGTTATCCTGGGGGACAACCATGCAGCGTTCTCTGCTAACTCATCCCAGGCGAGCCCGGGAGACATCTGGCATGCTGACACCGCTGCCACACCGCTAATCCGTTTTGCCGGATGTTTCCCCCATTTAACAAATTACTGCTCATTTGGCCCGGCCGGCGGAACTACAAGGCTTTTCCTCGTGAGGTGCTCAGGGTGTGTCGGAGGGCTCGGCGCGGCTCCTTGGCATTCAGGCGTCCTGAGGAGCTGCTGTGGTGCCACAGCCAGGGGCTCGCACAGCCAGCAGGGCTGCCAGCTGCAGCAGAGGCTGGGGTGAGCCCAGTCTGTTTGACTGTGTGCATTACTCTCCTGGTGGGGAAGAAGCACATGCAGGAATTTACGGTTTTGCTTGCTCCTCAGAACATGGGAAGGGGGAAAAAAACACACACATCCCTGATCGCTTCTTGCTACAAGTTGTGCCTGTGAGTGCCGTTCAGAGCTGCAGCGGATTTCAGCGCGCTTCTCCCCGGAAGGATTAGCTTTGATAAGGCTGTTCCTAAAAATCACTGTCCCGCAGTCTCCAGGAAGCTGGCTGGTACAACGCGTCCGTGCACACAAAGGGCGAGAGCCTGGCCCATTCACACGGCGAGATAAAGGCGATTCAGAGTAGCGCCTCTCCTAGAAAAACCACAAATACTACAGGCTTCAGGATGATCTGGGTGGCCCTTATGACAGCTTAAAATAAGTGTTTCTGGGATCTCTTTTGCAGATAGATAGAAATATTTTCACTCTGAGCTTTAAGCGGTGAGTTTGCTATTTTGCAGTTGGGGGAATGCACGCCAGTATTATCAGGAAACAGCTTCTGGAAAGCAGGTTTAACTCCTCTGGGCACATTATCAGGGATGATCCTCAAACACAAACCCTATCATGTTTTTCTAACACAAGGGAGACGGCCTATTAACAGATCGTTCCTGTGTTTTCCAGGAAGCTGAGCAAACAAGTTGATATTAGGAGGAGGGAGGCATTTCCTGAATGAGTGGAACTCGTCTCCCCCGTCATCGGTCCAGATCCACGCTACACGTTTTGCTCTGAGAACAGATACCTCTTGTGCAGACGGAAGAAAACACTCCCTAGAACAGTATAGCGAGATAAGCACACGCAACTCCTGCCGCTGCTCACACCGAGAGGAGGCTCCGGGTGCTTATCGGAGACCTTGGCCCCTGTGAGAACTGCAAAATGTTTAGTCATAGCCCGACTGTTAAGCGCTCAGGAATACAAAGCCTACCAAAAGTTGTTAAAATAATTGTAAGTGTTATTCACATCTTTGGATCCGGCTGTGTGTGAATGTGTTTGCTTTTCCCCTGGCAGCGATAGCAAACGTGGGAGAATTTCATACAGGAAACAACAGGTTTGGGGCTTGTGTTTCCTTCTAACACTGCACAGGCTTAGGAGAAAAACACCGTGAGCCCCCGTGGGCACCACAGCTCCCTTGACAGAGTAAGAGCCTGTTTTCTTTCCAGCCGTGTTTGACAAATGCAATGAGAACACTTTGCTTTCAATCTGCTCAAGCAAGCGATTGCTGCGGCAGTGAGAAGATCTCTTTTGATGGACACAGTTGAAAGGTTAGCAGTGTTTATTGATTTAATAATTCTCACATTCTTTCTTGACAGATTATCTTTCCAGAGACGTTAGCAGAGGCAGAGCCCAAAAATGCAGGAGAGCATCTCCAATACATTAGGAAGGCAAAGGACAGGGGGAAAGTGATAAATCGCCCTGGTCCTGACCTATTAAGCCTCCAGTGCAGATTGGGAGATAGAATAGGAAATCCATGTACCTATTTTCTATAGGGAATGTTTATAAGGATGCTGTTTATGTCGACCTTTCCCACCGAGGTTGTGCATCACCTCGCATCGCGTGTTGGTCCGTCAATCAGCAGCGCGGGCAGCAGCTGGGGACAGATCTCCTCCACTCAGCACCTCCTTCCTTTGGGAGCTCACTGACTGGGAGGAGTTGTTTGTTGCCCTTTTCTGAATCAGGGCTTTTCTAGAGGCTGAGGAGCGGGGTTGCAACCCTGAAGTACGCTGGTCCTGAGCAGCAGCAGCTGTGAGATGCCTGCAAACGCACCGTGGATTTACCCAAAACAGACTCACCAAGCCCACAAAAGGGATGAGAGCCTTGGCTCTACCACGTTGCTGTCCATTGACAGCTTCTTACCATTTTTTGATTGATTTCAGAGCATCAGAGGGAATTAATCAATGACCCCTCATAGACTTTACATTCTGTCAGCTCCTTACCAGACCAAAAAAAAAAAAAAGGGGGGGGGGGGGGGGGGCGGGGGGGGATTTGGGGGCTTGTAGCTTGCAGGGAGGAAGCTTCACACATCTGGGGAGCTGAGCAACCGTTTTGGGAGCAGGCAAGGCTGTGTGCCCAGCAAGGAAGTTGCTCACACCTTCCCAGCACATCTGGCCTCATCCCGTTGTCACTGCGATCGGCCTGAACAGGTGTACTGGTGTCAGTGGTTTCACTGGTTTGACCAAAACCCACCCAGGACCTTTTCTCACTGTAGGTTTGCTGCTCTTCTCAGCAATTTGTAGCTGACAGGTCTTCAGAATTGGACTGGGGCTGCTCCTGCGATGCACACCGTGCCCTCATGGCCATGGGTGTGCCGAGACCTTTAATGGGTTGCTAATTGCTCTGATTGCAAGTCAAGACCGAAGAGGAGGTGTTGGATTATGAGCTCCCTGGCAGACAAGAAGATACCAGTGGAACATTTTCGATGAATAATTCAGCAGGCAGGGATGGGAACAAGTCTTCTGTGTACTGGGGGGAAGAAAGCAAGACAAAAGATGAAGAGAAGGGACGACGCCTCCGACATGGGAGAGGCAGACCCTAGTGGGCTTGGGGTTCAGCCCGCGCGTGGTGGCACAGCCTGGCTTTGTACAGCAGCACCCGAGCTCCAAGCCAGCCCTTTGCATGACTGCACCACACCTAGTTACAAAATAGTTGGCAAAGCGGAAAAAAAAACCTCTCTCTCTATAGTGATTGCTGTAACCAAGTGAAAGCTTGCAGGCCTAGATTCCCATGTGGCATAAAATCCTCCAAGTCTATTCAGTCAAAAGAGTATACACAGATCACAAGCTAGCAAGATCACAAAAGCTAGGACAAGGATCTCGTTTTAGGGGAAGACATGAATAGTTTTTGTTTGTACATTTTTATTTATTTATTTATTTTTGTTTTGTATCAGTACAGTTGCAAGGCCTCTGCACAGATTTGTTTCTACATTGTGAGGAGGAACCTTTTGCCAGTATGTCTTTTTTTCTGTCTCCAGACCAAAGGGGGATGTGTAAGTGCAAGTCCTTGTGCAAGGCAGGTGTATTTGTAGTGGGGCTGCTCTGGTTTCACGCAGCTACTTGAATGTGTTAATAATTACAGCTGTGCAAAAGTTTGTCCCCATCTGTGATGGACAGATCCTGCTGGAGATAAGACTTCGTTTTTCTCTCTCTTTATAAAAGCCTTTTACCCCTCTCATCTCCCTTCATCAGATACAAACTTCATCTCTTCTTTGCCATGGAAGGTGTGCTGCCTTAATTCAATGTTAACAACAACAGCAAATATTTTTATTCATAACACTTTCCACAAAATAGCTTTTTTCATACACTGTCTCCTTTCCTTTGCAAGAGAAGAAGTAATTGAGAACACCCATGAGAAGGACTTACATCCAGAAGCCTGCAAATAGAAATATGCTGGTTACTTTTCCAGTGGGGAGAGAGGTGATTGCCTGAGCTATTAGAGCAAAGAGCCAAGGTATAAAGAAACAAATGGAAAACAACCATGCCAGGAGTGAAAGGCTTCAGCCCAGTGTCCTGGACCATTGCTGGATCCATTCCAGGCAAATTTTCCATCTGTGAGGGGGTTCAGTGATGCAGGCTTTGGAGGAGCAGATTCACCAGGCTGCTACAAAGCTCGCACAGGTAGGTGGGTCTGTGTACATGAGCTTTGGCACCAAAGGCTGAGGAATCTGCCCATCACCTGCTGCTAAAGGCTCCCACAACTGGGGGGGAATGCTGAAACTTTTGTTTTCAGCTCTATTTTCTCTAACGATTCAAGTGTGTAACTCAGTTTATGGTCCCTTCCGTGGTTTGTTTCCTCCTCTGCAATCAAATTCAGGTGCTCATTCATTTGTACAAAACAGTCGTCATATCATTTGACACTTGAGGTCTTAAATCCAGGATGTGGACTTTATTTATTTATTTATTTATTTATTTAGCCCATGTGAGAAATTGTCCTAAGTTCCATGTGATTCTACTCACAAGCAAGTGCAAAAAAAAAAAAAAAAATAATAATGAACAAACAAACAAAAACAATTCCCATCTTCATTTACAGCTACTTCTAAAGAACCTAAAAGCCCACTAAGACAGAGGCTGGATACCTCTCTCCTATAAGCAAAGATTCTTTTTATTTGGGGAGCCTTTTGAACCAGTGAATCACAGTGAAATCTTTGCTCTTCTATTGAAAAACATCCAAGTTGGCCATCGAGTGCTTTCTCCACACAAATAAATGGATTGCTGCAGCAAGGTGCGTTGCAATCATTACTCCTTAGCAGAGCGGGCGGCACAGATCCCTACCATGCAAGGCATGGATGCAGATGGTGGCTGGGGAAATGCACAGCTTGCACTATGCAGTTGTGGGGCTTTCTTTGTCTTTGTCTTTGTCGAGAGGCTGATAGGCACCACAAACACCCTGAAAGGCTGCGGGTCAATTTACCATCTCTTTCTAGAGGGTTTTAAGCAGACTCCTTAAGAGGGTGATGGATAAGCTGGTAAATGTGTGCAGCTGTTGATAGAGCTCACCTCTCTGTTGGTGTCTAGTGTAATTTGAGAACCAGTAGGAAGAAAGAGAGGATTGAAATCCAAAGCTTCGGTGCCCACCTGCAGTAACACCACGGTTTTCAGAGGATGCAGCGTTCTCACATCTGCTCCATTTTCAAAAACGGACACAACATCCGTTCTTCGAACAGCACTGAACATTTTCAACATCCCTCATGCTCCTTCTTAGGTTCATAAAATATCCTGGGATATTTGCAATTTGAGTTCCTGCACTGTCCTCAGAGGGTTTTCTGCAACCCAGCCACCAACACCTGACCTCTGTGTACTTACAAAGTCCTCCATGGTGGCAGGATACAATGCTTGTGAGTGAAGTGTTTGCAGCATGGGGGGCATTGAGGAGGTCAGAGAGTGCCCCCCATTTTCTAGAGCTGGATGTCCTGTTTTGGAGGCTGATATTACTCAGGAACATCGTTCTGCTGATTCAGCCTGAGAAGCGCACAAGCATGGCACCAGCATAATGTTGCAGTGCAGGTTTGAAGGCTTCTTTCAGGTGCTTCTTTATCATTTCTACCTCCACAATGAAATACCATAGGTTCCATAACATTTTTCCATATGCCAAGTATTATTTCTGCATATTGAACAGGAAAAAATGCTTCTTTTCTGTGGACACAATGGGCATACCCCCTTCCAGATAATATGGGAATGAAGCTTCAGCACTTAATTTTGCTCCAGATATAAATAAATTCTAGAAAGAATAAAAAAGGCAAACAAACAAAAAACAAAACCAACCAAATAAATAAATAAATAAATAATAAAAACATAACCCTTATTAAATACATCCTGTGGGATATGGCCTAAGGCTACAGGGGAAAATCACATGCACTGTCTCAAGCATCTTAAACATACAGGAAAATATGTCTTCGCTGTAGCTGCATCATCTTTCACTGGTTCTGAATTTGAGCTGTTAGAAAGGATTGTGTGTGCATGTGTGTTTGCAGAAGGGATCACAGGGATGATTGTACAATAACGAAATATTAAAGAGAAGGCTTATGTAAAATCTGGGCAACGCCAAAGTATTCATGATGCAAATGAGCTTGCAAACAAAGCCCATCTGCTCTGCTCCAATACGTTTCTGACAATTGAGAGCATTATTTATCTGGTCAAATAGTTTTCTGACCTTCCTCTTGCCCCTTTTCCCTGAGGAGATAACCTTGACCTTTTTTCTTTGCAGAGAAATCCTGAAGAGCGGCTTCTGAGAGAAAACCCATTGGAATAAGAAGATACACCACACGTGCCGTAAAAGAGGTATGGCAAGAGGTGCCCAGGTCTTGCTAAGGATCACAGAGAGCTCTTCCACTCCTGAGAAGAAAGGGAGACATGTATCTTCCAGGTAAGGCAGCAGGCAGAAAGGATTTAGTAACAGTCGTAAAGCAATTCATGTCTATGTGGGACAGCCCAGGGAAGCAGGGCACAGACGGGGCGACGCTTGGCTTGCGATGTGGAGAGGAGGGAAGACTCACCACCCCGGCGGAGACATTTATAGGAATATAAAAAGAAGGATAAAAAACAAAACAAACAAACAAACAAAAAACACAACAACACAACACTTTTAGAAGTCTCACAGCTGTTAGCGCTGATCTTGTACGTGACTCAGAGGGTAGACTGTACACTATAAATGGAAATGGGTTACTTACAATTTGACTGATAATGTCTTAGTTTTTGTAAGAAAAACGTCTTTTGAATAAATACTATAGCGGGGTGGCAAGCTGTACCATATGTTCTTTGCTGCAGCTGACTTTACAATACGTCTCAGCTCCACTTTAAACTATATAGCGCTGATTGCATTGTAGCTCCCGTGTCCTCTGCAGATAAAGTTATGGAAATATAATGATTGCGCTTCAGATACAGCCCGGTGCCGCCTATACTATTTCAATTCACCAGACAAGGGAAAAGCACCTGCTCGCCTAGGCTTTCCCCCTTGTTTACTGCCTTCGGCACCGCAGCAAGGAGAGCTTGCAGGTTCCGCAGGGAGAACAAGCACCAAAAATTAATTAATTAAATAAATAAAACCATGCCTGCTGGAGCTGTGATTTGACTGTGTAGTACCTTGTGGAAAAGGATGGAGGCTTTGTGCCTTAACACAGGACGGGGACCATAATGGGTGCAGATGAGCTTAATGCAGTCACCCAGGTACCCCTTCAAACACGGAGCAGGCACTGGAGAGTCAGCAGAAAGCACTCCAGCCCTCTTGAGGCAGTATCCTTTAAAGACAAGGAAACACCTTACTGCAAGGTACCTAATATTACCCAGAGATAAGTACGTACAAGCTTAGGTCAGCATCTGGATACCTTGCAGTCTCTCACTATGGAAATACCAAGGGTCCTCCAACATTTTGACACAACTAGAAAGCCCGCCAGGACTTTATTAGGATCCACTCATGGAGTCCTGGGCCTTGCACCTTCACTAAAGACTGATGATTAGCCTTGAGTAACCACTCAATGGGCTGTTCGTGCAGAGCACTAACTGGGAAGAGGATGGCAGGGAGAAAACCTGGATGGTGCCCTCCACCTTCAAGGAAACCAGGTCTGGAAATGATGGTTGTTGCATCCCAGATTCATCTCAAAATGGCTTATCCTTTGGGAAACTCCTCGGAGCATCTCCTGCTGCATCTAAGTGCTGACACTGTTCAAAAGAGCTATGGCCTGGCCAGCCCCACCATGACTATTGCCCCATTAAACTTGATACTGAGAGAAGGCTGAAGCCATCCGAAATGCTGTGGTGATGTCTCCCAGCAGTGGCTTGCAGGGCCTGGGCTGGCTGAGCCTGCCTCTGCCAGTCTCTGGGTAAACAAGCTGGCAAGATGTCTATTTGCACTTGAAAGGCTGGCTACTTATTGACAATTTCAGGAAAAACAACTTGTCATTTTAAAGCCATTTAAAGCCAGCTTTCTCCCTGAAGATTTTGATGCAGTGTCTCTGGTGGCTACTTGACCAGCAGGGCCTCCTCACCATTGCTTTGCAAGCGATATTTTAACATAGAGCTGGGCCGAAGGGTTGTCAATGCAGAAAGCCTGTTTGCAGAATGCAACTGGCCTCAGTCCTGGGCTGCTCAGGTGCCCCAAAGACTTTACCAGCCCCATGTCAGGCCGGGAAGTGCCGTGAGACCAGTGGGGAGCAGCAGACATTGCTCTCCAGCAGTGTCAGGAGTCCCCACATCCCCGTGCCTTATCCTCTGCACCTTCCTCCAGCACTTATCGCTGCCACTGCACTGCCTTCTGAGCCAGATCTGGGTAAGTATTCTTCCTGCTGCCTCCACACTCTCTCTGATTTTGTGCAATTTGTCATTTATTTTTTGAGCCATTGTAGCCTGGGGACCATGCTCACCTGTGCCAGCCAGGACTGATCAAAACCCCAGGCAGGACAGGCGCTCGCTCGTGCCATGTTTATCCAGTGCTGGCCAAGGTTTCCTAATGCCCCAGCTGCAGAGGCCACGTGCCTCCAGAAGGTGCCTGGATGATGTCCCCACACATTTGCTTAAGGCATTAGGCACAAATTACCTCGGGTATTCAAAAAGAGATTGCACCAAGGCAGAGGACCTGATCTTTCCGCATCCTCCTGAGCGAGGCTGCCTTGGAAGGTTGCCGTTTAACCCCCACGCTGATTGCAAATCATTTCATATAAAACTAACAGCGAACAAGCAGGAAAAAATGCTGCAAGAGTCACTGGGAGGTAATGTCTCATGCATCGCAATGCTGTGCGCTTCATTCATATACATATACATCAGCCCAGATGCCTTGTACCTACTGAATGCTTTATGGGGTGAGGAACGCACAGGCAAGAGGTTGAAAGGAAAATGTAATACCACATTTAAACAGTGACCTGGGGACTCGCAGAGATAATCCTCAATACTCTGGATGAGAGGGCACAGGAGGGGGTGACTCGGACGTGCGGGGCACTGGTGAGGGGCTGGGAAGGGCAGGGCTGGGAGAGGCAGCAGGAGGAGATGGCTTTGAGGTTGGGCAGGCAGGTGGAGCCAACCCCTGGCAGGATATTATAGGAAGGAGATGAGAGGCAGGCGAGTGCCAGCAGCTGGCGAGGAGACCTCTCCTGTCTTCAGCTGATGGAAGCTCTCAGGAGTTCCTAAAATGCAGAGAAATGACTTTGGGAGCAAAGGAAAAACAAAGTGTGGGGGGATAATGCAGCACACATAGGATGCAGGGGGAAGGCACCACTACCACTCACTACCTTGTCCATGGTTTGTGGAGCCTACAGGTCAGAGAAGGGAAGGGGTTTGCTCCTCCAAGGTAGGACCATGGTGTCCTGGGCATAGTTGTGGTGCTGTCCTGGTAAGGTAGAAGTAAAGAAATCTGTAGAGAGCCCAGTCCTTGAAATGCCTTTACAATTTGGGGCCAAGGCCTGAACTGGAAATTACAATTTCAGCAGAGCTGCCCACCCTGGGGGATACTGAGGCTGGTGTCAGCCACTAGAAGAGAGGGACCCAGACCAAAAGAAAACTTCTCTATGGAAGAGAAAGGATCTGGGATGAGGTTGGGCACCCATCTCTCTAGCATGTGGCTTCATCTTTCTGCAGCACAAAAAGGAGAGAGCGGGTGGGGATGGCACTCACCATCCAATAACCATCCAATGCCACCAGCAACACGGAAAATGCAACTCGTCCGAAGTGCTGGTGGGACTCCAAGCCCTCAGCAGCGAGGAGAAGTGACCACAAAGCCACTTTGTGAGGATGATGCTTTCATTTGCGAAGTAAACTTGCAAATATTTAACAATGAATCTGTTTTCTGGCAATGGCAAAAATGCCCTCTGAAAGAATGAATGTCCATCTTCTAGAGAAGGAAAAATATTTTAGGGACCTGCTTACTTTAAGCAGTGAGTTGTTTCTGTCTGTTGTGAGATAGCAAGCTGTGATCCACTCTTGATGTGCAGTAGATGTGATTTTATTGCAGTTTGCAAGTAATTAATGCCCATTGCTCACTGCTTTACGCAACTAGGTGCACACATTTATTTTAATATACCTCAGATGAACTAAGGTAGGGAGAACAGTCCTTATATCAGTATTCATCAAATTTCATCAGCGTACTTACATTCCTCCCTAATTTCTTTGACAGGCACACAGGAACCTGCCTAGACTGGGAAAACAAATCCTGCAGGATACAAACGCTGTTCCAGGCTGCTGTATGTTATTATCCAAACACCATTTCTCTCCTCAAGGCTTGTGCCAGCAGCCGTGTCTCACCAGCATTGATGGAGCAGCCTCTGGAACGGATGGTTTGGGTCAGCAGAGAGGTTTTGCAGCCACACTGCCAAAGGTGTTTTCCCTGTTCCTCATCCTCAAAGGGAAGGCTCAGTCTGGAATTGACTCGTTTTGGTTACCCACCACCAGGAAACTCGAGTATAGGGAGGACGGGAGCCTTGTTTTGCATCACTACCCTCCGAGCTCATCCCTTACAAACCCTGCCCTCCTGCTCTGCGACAGCGCAGCGCAGATGCATGTTTGTTGCCCGCTCTCCCATCATTGAGACATCATTTAGTATTAAGACACAGAGGACCAGGGGCCTCAGAAGCAGCGAGGGAAGATTTACAGCACAGTTGCTGTCAGTTGCTTTGGTCTAATTAAGTGGCTCCTGCCTCCCTGATGCAGTTCCAGTGCGGTGGAGCTTGACTTGCTGGGTATTAGGGAAGCCTCCCGGCCGCTCACTGTTACTAATACCTCCACCCCACTGAAATAACACTGAGATAAGCTGTAAAAGTCTGTCATTGAGCTCTCACCCCTTTGTCAGTAGATGGGTGCCTCCTTCCTTGGGTGCCCATGCCCAGGACAGCACCCAACACATCCCATGGGGCAAGGGTGGCCGTGGGGAGAGGGATGTGGGGCCAGATGCTGCTCCTGTGGGGCCACCCCTAACCTCAAACCTTTCCTTGGAGATGCAGGCGCTTCTCTGCCTCCTTGTCAGAGGAGAAAGCGGGGTACTGGTGGTAGAAGAGAGCTCGGGAGAAGAAGACCAAGGCAGCCATGGACCCAAGAGTTCTTCTCCCCATGGCCCCATGTTTCTGGGCAGGGGCTCCCTCCCCAGTTTGCCCAGAGCCACTCTGCCTCTCTCTGAATTTCCAACACCTGGAAGCAGAACAGCTTGCAATAAGCAATTCACACAACAAGCTCAGCCTGTTTTCTCACGTCAAAGAAATAACGAACAGGTCATGGCTTAAGTAAACGTGTCTATTAGCCTCAGTTGTCTGAATTATTTTTGATTATGGCTTATTATTTGCTTCTTGTTAACAAATTGGCTGGTGTTAGTCATCAGTGCACATGCCACCTAATTGGCTGTTTACATCATATGTTGTTCTCCCTGTTCCCTCATTGGGTAAATTAAATTTTATTAAACAGCAGCCTTCTTCCTCTCTGTTCTCTGTTTGCAGATGATGCATGAACATTTGTAGCTACTTGGCAATTCTGTCGTGAGATAATAAAAGAGCTTTTCAAAATGCCAGGAGAGGAAATCCAGCGTGAATACTCACACAAATATTTACTTGTGCTCGTGTTTGCGATGTTTTATTGTGTAATGGGTTTAATGATGCTATTTATCAAATAATTATGATTGCTCTCTTTAATGATTTCAAATTTCACTGAGTAATTTCCAGAAATATCTATCAAAATTAAAAGAAAATTCCAGAGTACTAAATGCATAAGATAGTAGAAATCCTTACAAATAGCTAGAGCTAGACGGTGCTCAGACAGCACCTAAATGTGTGTTTCACCACTACGTTAGAGGAGTGAAAACAAGCTCAGAGGTGCCTCGGACACAACCAGGAGTCAGCAATAACAAACCTCCGCCTCCTCAGCTTGGCATGCAGTGACGTGGCTGTCCCTTCTCCAGGTGAGCTGAGCAAGGGCAAGCACACGTGGGGTCCTGCTGCTACCCCAAGACAAGGCTGTGATACCAGCTATATTTTAGAAACCGGAAACATTTTCAGGGGATGGAAATGTAATCATGCAGTTCCCTTGAACCAGAGCTTCAGACCATATGGCAGAAAAATGTCCTACTTTATATATATATATTAAAGAAGGTGCTTTTCCAGTTTTCCAAGCCACAGCAATGGTTCCTGTGGGTTTCTCCAGCCACGGAGCTCACCTTGTGCCACCACTGATGGCTGCACAGGTGGGGCTGCCTCATCCCAGCCTTGCCCTATGGCCACAGCCCTGATGCCACCCTCTCTGCCACCCTAGGGAAGAGGATACAGGACCTGGTGGTGATGGGGACATCTAAGACACCTCAGGCTTAATGGTTGGACCACCCCAACCACTGTTACTCTGTTGAGACCAAGGCTCATGGAGACACTATCCATGACACTTTCCATTTCTTTTCTGCTGTGCATTACACACCTGAGATTCCAGCATACACGGAGGTGATTTCTCACTGCTGGTGTTACCTTTTTTGCAAAAGAAGAGCTACAAGGAAGCCTTTAATCTGAGAAGTATTCAAGACCACACAAACGAGCACAGTGAAGCCTTCCTGAGGTGGGCAGCAGCTGTGCTTGTCATGCTTTTCTTAAGAGGGCCTTTAAGGAGGTGTTCCCAGCACAGCGAGGACGAAGTCAGTCTCCACGCTCAGTCCCTTTCCCTGGCAGCAGAGGGCTGGACATCTTCCAGCGGCAATGACTTGAAAGGCTCCATCCATATTAAGTCACTAGGTTGAAAGTGAGGGGCTGCCAAAATCTCTCAAAATCTGTGGGATCTAACCTGCACAAAAGAAGCAATGAGGACACGTACCTAGCCAAGTCTGAATGGATGCTTGAGGAGCCTTGGAGCAAGAGACCATCTCTAAAACACTCACGTTTCACTGAAATCAAGCACACTCAGGTGTTGCAGGATCACAGTCTAAGAATTCTTCATCTGATTAAAATGGAGGTACTGCCTTCTTCCAAATTGCCATTTTGACTCATACACCATTTGAATGTGCCATGCCAGCCTGTATTTCCAAGCAATGCAGCAAATGGGGATTCTCGGGCAGTCAAATTCCCCTTCGCTACTTCTGAAGCACCCAAATCTTCGAAGCAAGAAATATTTCCTCCAGCTGTCCATGCATGAAGTTGATTTATGACTAGTTTTCTGTTCAAACCACTGTAATTTTGTGAAATGATAGCAGTATTGATTCTAGCAAGAGTTTCACTTTGCTGAAACTACCAGGGCAGAGGGACTAAATGGAGCCTTGGAGTGAATAATATAGCTTTCCACTTTATCAATTTCATCTGTTTTGCTCCCCACCTTCACTTAACAACCTACATCTCTTCTTTCCTTCCTTCTTCTTCCTTTAAGGCACTCGTCTTTTGCTGCGCCTCACAGCTGTACGTGATGGAGTGTATTTTCTTACCTGGGAACTCTGAGCACCAGCAAATACAGTCTGAGCAAGGAACAGATTGCCTGAAATTGCAGAGCTGTTCATGTTACTGCATCGTGGGAAGCTGGGAGCTGGAGCTGGGGAAGCCAAATTCTGGCCCCGAAAGATACTGAATTATGAAGGTGAATAATGAATTAATTTATTTTTATTTTTTTATTTTTTCAGAACGAAGAAAATATTTCCGACTTAGATTTATTTATTTATTTTTAAATTAACAAGTGAACAAAAGTATTTGCTGAGGTGAGTGAGAAAGTTCTTTAGTGTGGGCTAGATTCTGCTCTCAGTTACTCTGATAGGAGTTAAGACAAACTTTACAGAATACAATGAAAATATCTGGGCATAAAACTGGTTGAAGTCAGCAGTAAAACTTCTACTAATAGGCAAACACTTGCCTATGTAGGAGAGAAACAGAGAGAGGAGTTTGATGAGATTTTTGGACCAGTAACCTCAACAATATCCTATATTAGAGAATAAATAAAAATTATAGATTAAATGCATGCACATGTCATCCATAGTCCTTCTGTGCAGGTGTTGCTGTTTCCAATTCCAAAGTTGGAATGAAAAAAGCAGGGGATACAAATGCTTCAGTGGCACTATTAATTCAGCCATAGGCACAGCGTGTACGTCAGCATAAATCTTCAGCCACCCAGCCAGTTACCAAACTGCTGCTTCTGCATTTGCTTTCTATGCAGTTACTTAAGAAAGAAATTTCAGAAGACCAGAGGGATGTAAAGGTGTTAGGAATAAAAGCCACTCGGAAAAATTAACAACAGGCTAAATAAGATATTTTTCTGGGCGGGCACACATGCAGCACAGATTTTATTTTTTGTAAATTCCTTCAAGCTCTTGGTATCGAGTTTGCAAATGGACCAGTCAAGGCTCTGCAAGCACATTAAAAGTTTGAGGACTTAGAGGCAAACGCTCATAAAAAAAACGTGACAAGTAATGTAGATGGATTTTAACACATTCAAGCACTAGTTTGGATTGTACCATAGAAAAAAACAGTCTGTGCTTAGAATAAGGTTAGCACCTACTGCAGTGTACAAGCCCAGGACACATGGGTTGAAGCAGTCACATGCTGTGTTTCTCCTGAAGAGGAAGAAGGGTCAAGAGCCATTTAAAGACCTAGTTTAAAGGTTTTACCTGTTATTTGTTGGGCTTTAGAATTTTTTATTAGTGGAAGACTGTGGGTTTCTCATCTCTCTGTTTGGTGTAATTTATGATATGAAAACCACTAATTGAAACCTTCTGAGATCCCACCTGGGAAGCGTAAGCCTGGGAAGGTCACCCATAAGGAACATCCCCTAAACCACCCCAAATACCCGGCTGTAGCAGACACAGGGGGATGCTCTCTGATGCTCTTCCTCCTCAAGAGCCGCACACTTGGCAAAGTCACCCCTCCAAAATAAAGCACGTGGCAGGGACGCACTAGCAAGGGGATGAGACCAGGCCAAGCGGGGAGGTGGAGGTGGGTTGGTGCCCCTGTGAGGGTGCCCTGTGGTCCCTCAGTGCCGTGGTGGCCATGAAGCTGCCCTGGGGAAAGGCAGTCCCTCAGCTCCCGGTGTGGAAGGAAAACCACATCGTGATGCAGGAGGGAGAACACTTCTTGAGAGTCAAGCCAAGCATGAAATTAATATTTCCTTTACAGTTAAAAAAAAAAAAAAAAAAAAAAAGAGAACATGTAACATGGGAATAAATGTATACTTGAGGTGGAAACAGGCTTTGAATCTCCTGCCAAGAACAGGAGTGCTTCGGCTGATCCATGCCTGGCCGTGTTAGATAGCACACCACCAAAGAGGTCCGGGCTGAGCCACACCACTACATGGTGACACCCAGCCTGCAGCCAGTGTGAAATTCCTGTTGGTCCTGTGCTCTCTTTCCCCTCAGGAAAATCTCATGCACAAGGAAGAGGTAGGGCTCGTGCCATTCCCCAAAACCCTACTGAGTGGATTATCTCCTGGCCCCATCACTCTGAGCACTGCTTGCCAGGCAATAAGGTGCTAAAAGACACATAAAAGGACACAACCTGCCTGTTTACAAAGCAAAAAACTCTCTGGGAGGAGAGGGCAGGTGGGGTGAGGAGTCACCCCATACACCTGGAGTCCCACCACACTAGTCCCTTTCCCTAGCACACTGCTGTTTCCCCCCTCCTTCTCTCGGTGCACCCCAGGGCATTTACATTCCATGACAGCTCTTTGGTTTTGAAGAAAATAACAATTAGGGAAAAAAAAAAAAAAAAGTAGAAAAAGTGAAGGAAAAATTCTCCTTGATTGCTGACACGGTGACGGCAGGACCCCTCCCCTGCAGCAGCACTTAATCAGCCTGCCACTCCTGCCCCCAGCATCCCGTCCCCCCAGGCAGCAGGTTCCCGAAATCCCCTCATCACCAGCAAATGGCCCTGATGATGGCACAGCGGGTGCTGAGCAAGGCCGGCTCCTAACGAGGGCAGGCAGCCCCATGGATGGCACCGGGGATGCTCAGCTCTCAGGCGGTGATGGCAGCACGCTGCCAGCCCCCTCGTAGCTGCTGGTGGCCTGAAGATGGGGGACAAACACCAGGAGATCAGGGGAAAGGAGGTGTTCAGGAGCACCTGCTAATGGGAAGATGGACTTTGATGTATCATGTCCATTCGGGGCCCTATTCCCAGTTCGAACCAATCTTTCCAACTTGTGGTAGGAAGGCACAACCCTAATGCTTTCCCTTTGGCTGCCGTGCCACAAACACCAGCGTTGTCCCGTGGCCCACGGGCAGTACCAGGGTTAGGTGGCTGCCCTCCCAACTTCCCTCGAGGTTACGTGATTATGGTGCCCGTCTCCCCGGGATAAACGCCTCCAGTTGCTCAGCAACCTGCACACCAGGATTCAATTAACTCTGATTACAACCACAGGCAGCACAGATTGGGCCATGCCGTGAGAAGGAAGCCGAGCCCTCCCTGAGGGCTGCCATGTGGCACGGCTCTCTGGGGGCCACGTCCTCCCCTGGTGGTGGCACCACCGCCACCCAGCCTGCAGCACCCAGGAGACTTGATTTATGTCTCTGGAAGCATTTCCCTGGGCACAGGGAAGGAAAGCAGGGAGGAGGAGGAGGAGGCCCAAGTGCTGAAGACAGCTTTGCTGTTAGGCCCAAGTCCTGGCGCTTCCTCTGGTGAAGCCAAAGAGATTCAGTTCTTGGCTCCATGCTCCTTGCTGTCACCTCCTCGAATAGAAGGGAATGGGAAAGTTTTGAGGCATAGCTCCACAGCTCATGACCCACCCCATGGGGACTAGCAGGAGGTTAAACAGGCCTGTCTGCTGCTTGTGGTAAAAACCAGCACCAACAAACAAATTGTAAAGCAGCATCCTTGGAAGCACACTGGGCAGCTCTTGGTTCTCCAGAGGAAGAGGATAAGGATGAGGATAAGGCAGGCAAGAGCTGCAGCTTTCTTCTCCCCTCGATCCCCCAGCCAGGAGAGTTTTGCCAGCTCAGGAGGTAGGAGCATCGTTTATGGCAGGAATTGGCCCGCAGCAAATGATTGCTCCCAAAGGGGAGCAGGGAAGGAAGTGTTGGAGGCTCATTACATTTAATGTGATTACTCTGGACTTACAGCAGGGTATGCGACAAAGGAATTTGGACTTCTCTCTCTTTCTCCCTCCCTGCCTTGGCCTTCAGTGATTCAAGGACCTGACCGGACCAGCCCCTAATCCGAAGGAGCTCTCGGCAGTTTCTCCTTCATCAGGGACATTCCTGGTCTTGTGCAGGCAGAGGTAACATGGCAGAAAATTTATAAATCAGCCCCAAATTTGGCCAAGGGTGCTGCTTGAGACTGTGGCTGTTATGTGAGCATGCAAACCTTGAAGGCTAGCAAAGGTTTCCCTTTGCCTGGGACCCACCAGCACACCTGGATCACCTGTAAGACAGCCCTGTGCACTGGTGTGGCAATCCTGTCCCAGCATGAGGAACCTTCAGCTCCCATGGCTGGGGAGACCTCCTGCTGGATGTGGTGATGGGTTACGCAGGCAGATCTCCTGGGTGGTGGTGGCGGGTGGCCACCTGCCTTCAGGGGAAGCATGTGGTCCTCATCCATCCCTGCTCACAGCTGCTTTTTAGCATCTGTTTTCTCTCTGTCATGAGTGTCTTGATGTTTCCTGACAATTTCACCTTCCTCTTTCTTGCGCGTACCCAAGGGAAAGCGCCTTTGACTCACAATCCCACTTTGTGATGACGCATTTTGGTTCTGCTGCAGTCTGCTCTGACCACGTGCCTCAGCATCGCATGTCAGATATGCCAGAGCTTGCAAGGATTTGTCTTTCCTAGCAGTATTCCTCCTGAGAGGTGTCTTTGTACAGTCCGCCTCTCAGACAAGCTGCTGTGATCTTGCTATCCTCATAAAGAAGATGCAGGTCCACGCTGGCCTTTTGCTAGGCATTCCCACTGCTTACATTTGACTTTCTCTTGTCCATTGCTGTACTTTTTGCAAATATCTCACACCCCTGTTGGGCATTTGTTCCAGCAGGAAATATTCTCTGGGGCTTACGTGAAGCTGACCTGTCTCCAGAAGTGCAGTGTTTGGTGCTGCCAGCTCTTTGGTTTGCTCGCACCCCTGAGCAGCCTGCTTTAACCAAAGTCCTGCTCTGTGTCTGCTGCTCATTTTCTGATGATGGAGGCAGCACAGGAGGTTTGGTCCTTGCAGTCTGGCCATGGCTCATTTGCCTCTTCCAATCCACCCCATGACTGACCCTGCTCCATGCTTGGCTTGGAGTGCCTGGAGCCTCCCACTGGAGAGGTAGGGTCAAGCTCTTATTCCACAGAGCTGTCTGTCTTGTACCCTGTGTTTCCCAATGTCTGGGAGGTACCTAGTGCTCCACGTATGCATGGCCCCCCCATCACAGTGCTTTACAGACACCTGGAGCAGCAGCTGTGCTTCCTGGTGCTTCCTCCCAGCTGGTGATCAGGCTGCACATCCTGCACACCCTAAATTGCCCCACTATAACCAGCCACCTCCTCCCTGCACCTCTGGGCTCAGGGTCCTTCCTCTGTGGCAGCACACAGCACTGCTAGCAGCTCCACCAGCCCTCAGCACGTCAGGACACACAGAATGAGATGCCTCAGGTGTGAGATGCCACCCACGTGTGTGAGCCACAAGCCAGTGTCAAGTCTGTCCTCTGGTTCCCTTTCAGGAGTGAGCATCCCCGGCATCTCCGATGCAGATAAACCCAACTTGCAGAATATGAAGGACTTCAGGTCCATTTAAATACTTATTTGCTAACACAAAAGCGAGTGCCCCAGTAATTTAATATGCTTCTGGAAGTAATTGGATAGAAGTTCTTTGTTTCTTTTCCTCCTGTCAGATTCCATTTGTTTAATTTGGCTGTCGTGACACAAAGTGACAGTGCCCATGCTCCATTTCTGCAGATAGCAAAACTCCGGGATTCTTCTTTCTGCATTGCTAGAAATTTATGTATTCTCCCCATTCACTCGTACATCACTACTGTGGCAGATTACTGACCCCCTTAAGAATAAATGCATTTTAATACAGCTGACCCAGAAACCTCCCAAAGGGGAGATAAAGCGTAGCTCCGAGAACCAGCTGAATTTGCTGTAGCTTAGAGAAGAATCAGAGAAGGGTCTGGAGCTGGCACTGGCTCGCTGCCACGCCATTTCCTATTAACAAGCCTCCCTCCATGTCAACATTTCCTGCTGCTCAAAGCCATCTCGTCCTAGGGCTGCGCCCACTCGTCTCTGGGGGAAAGGAGACTTTCACGCAGGGCTTTCTGCAACGTTTTTCTGGAGGCAGAGAGGTAGGGCAAGACCAGCCTGCATCCCTCTGCAGAGCAAGCAACAGGGCTGTCCCAGAGACTGGGCACGGCAAAATTCAAGGACAGGCACCCCTTCAAGCTCAGCGTCTGCAGGGGTGAGAAGGGGAGGGACAGAGCTGTCTGCAGGGGTCGGGGAGGTGTATGGCACGTGACGCCTCCCGTTGCGTTAGCCTGGCTGGCAATGTTCCTGGCATTTCTCTTTAAAGATAATTTCTCAGAAGAAAGGAAAGACACCATGAAATTGCAGATTCCAGCTTGTTTGGAAATGTGAAGCTGCAGAATGCAGGAGAAAAAAATGATCTTTCTCTTTAGGGAAGTCTTTAGATGTTTCTCTCAAATTTCATACAGGAAATCTCGCTCTGTGTTTCCAAGGCCCAAAGGACCTGTTCAGCTCTAAGGACCCTGGGCCAGTAACACTTGTCTTGCTTAAAGGTTTCCAAGTCACGCAGTTGGGTCTCTGTAGGTGTCTTCAGTTCAGAGGCAAAATCTTCCGATTATGGCAAATTGACGGGCAGAAATTCATCTTGTCTGAGATGACCCCAGCTACTCATCATGTTATTCTAACACCATCCCCAAGTACCAAAGGCCTTGGGGGCCTCATCTCTGTGCATAACAGAGCCTGTTGTTGATGAACTTCCCAGGCAGTGCTACTGAGGTCCCTGGGGACTCACCCCAACAAAGCGCTCTCCACCCACCCTCAGAGGGATGTGGTCTTCCAGGCCAGGCAATGAAGACTGGGTAGGCTCCTCTAAACCATGATTCCCGTCCCTGCTAGGGGGTGAAAGCCAAAAAGTGAAAAAGAGCTGAGTTTTCAGAACTCAGGTTGATTTTGCAGCATGGGCAGAAAAATGCAAACAAGCTCCTCTTGTTTGTAGCTGAAGAGCTGCTCTGGCAGCCCTTGAAATAAAATAAACACGGTGCAATATGGTGTTGTTTGTACAATCAGTTTTCTATGAAATGCTTCACTTTAAATGGTTGTGGGGACCTGGATAGTGTTGATCGTGCATGTGAATTCAGGGACTATGCAACAACTAGGGTAATATTTCTACTAATGCCTCATCAGGGAATAAATCAGGCTACAGAGAAAGATGTATTTCTGGGGGCCTCTATCCTTCTCTCCCATACAAACAGGCTCACATGTATGCATATATATACATATAAATATGAGAGTTTATTTAGATCCGAGGCCCATTAAACAACCTGGCTTTGAGACTCATGATGAGATTAATCGGGCACGTTAATTACACATGCCTGAAAATTACTTAGCAATTATACTTGAAGTTACCAAGAATTTCTGTGATGAATTACCTTAGGATTTTCATTCTGAAAGAGGCAAGGACAAGGTTAACAGAGGTCTAGCTGGAAGACAGTTGAGCACTTGACAATTATCCCATGCTTATATGGGAGCTGCTGTGTATTTCCAGCATGTACTGCTGTCATGAATCTTCAGACCTGTTGCGATGCAATTATTTCTGTTTTCTATAATATGAAATTAATTCTCCATGATGGTTTGGGATTTCCTGCTCAAATCCATGCTTTTTGTTTGTTTGTTTGTTTGTTTTGTTTTGTTTTTGTTTTGTTTTTGTTTTTGTTTTTTTCTTATAAGTGGTCCAGAGATGGATGAAAGTTTCTGAGGTCCTGGCAGTGCCTAGGGTCACTGCAGGTGGCTTGTCCCACTCGCTTTTCCTTAGGCACCAAGATGTGCATAAAGATGCCAGATGTCAGGCACCTATTCGGGGAATTTCCATGGAGAGGATTAAAACAGATCTGTTTTCAGAAATCAAAGTATTTAAGATCTTTAAGGATGCAGTGCAGAGGGCTGCCACTTGCTCACAATACCTGAACTAAGGAGAAGATGGAGGGCTAGCCACCATTTCCTTTTGTTGGCCTCATGAAGGCCAATGTGGAGAGGGGATCTCAGTCCTTTGTGGGATGGTTTCAGTGGTGGGCTTGCCATACCAGGTCTGCAGAGCCTATGTAGAGGTCTCCTGGTGCTCAGACTGGACTGGCACCCTCCTTACAGCAAGGGACAGGCAGAGCTGGGCCTTCACTGGAGGTACACTGAGATGGATTTTGTCTCCGGTGCCTGTGCAGTGGGAGCAGAGGAGAGGTGGGGCTGGGTATAATCTCTGCAGCACTTAAGTTCCCAAGCAAATATCTAATTAGAGAAATGTTTGGCTTCAATAATAAATGAGCAGAATATCAGGAAGCACAAGTACTAGTGAAGTACATCTATGGCAAGGTCTTTACAATGGGGGCATTTTTTGGCCTGCCCTCCTATTTAGGATCTTCATGCAAGTGGAAAAAACATGTGTGCAGCTGCTAAGGGTAGGGCACGACTTTCTTCGCTCTTGCTCTAACAATTTGGATGCACCCATCGGCAAACCTACCCTCATCAATTCTGCATCTTCCTGAAAATGTACTTTTAAGCACCTTAATTGCATTTCAGAGATAACCCTGCAGGCAAAGTGACAGGAAGAGAAACCATATGGAGCAGTTTGGCGGTCGGGCTCTTTGTTTTAAATCAATCAAACATCTGCGGCTAATGTAGCTTTGGGCTGCTCCTCAGGAAACATTAGCCCTATTAGTCTGGGCTGGCAGGAACACAAAATAATATATTTATGGACAAAGCACATGTGCATTACTGCTGGAGAGCAAGCAGAGGAGGAGGAAGAGAAGAACTGTGGTCAGCACTTTGTCTCCTCAGGAGGTCAGCCACGATGCGCACCAAGAAGGTACGTGGGGGTGTTTCTCAGCCCTGTGATGCCCACCTTCCTGCCTGATGCACCCTCTGGGCCTGCTACACCAAGACAGAAGGAGAAATGCCACCAAAAAGCAGCTGTGCTGCTTCCTTGTTTAAAGGAAGTGAGGTGGGAGGGCATGGTTGGGTGTGTTGACTTCATGGGCAGCGATGGTTGAGGAGCTCTGAGCAGTGGGGCTGGCCATAGGGTGATGTCTAGCTCCCCGCTGCTCTCCCCACAAGACTGATTTATCCCACCAAGCAAAGCTCATCACTTACAGGACCATGTAACATACAGTGTTCCCTTTCAAATCTAGACAGCCTCCAGGTGGTTCATCCCATTTTCCTCCCATATTGTGCAGCAGCGGTCCCGAGGAGGAGGTGGGAAATGGGAAGGGTAGCAAGGCTTTTCCACTTAGGCTGTCATGCAGAAAACTACATGCACTTTGCATGTGTATCTGTAAATGAGAGGCAGGAGGACACACATCAGGCAGCCAGCACCTCCCCAGTGCATCCTCCCACCTACCCATTCTCAGTTCCCTGGGAAATGGAGCACCACAGCTAGGAGGAAGAAAAGCAAAAGCCTTGGGGCTGTCTCGCAGCAGGTCTCTGCCCCAACACAGGAAGGTATCTTCACTAGAGAATCCTTAAAATGTAAGGGAATACATGGTATGATTTTAATTAACACCCTAACCACAGTTTTGGGCTTCCTTGTTTCTAATCCCAGACTACAGGGAAAACGAAAAATGCCTCCTATGGCATGGAGAGGGGGTAGAGGTAGAACATCCACACTGGTAATTTAAGGAAAAGTATGTCATTGGCATGCTTTGATTATGCCAAAACAAAATGCTGTAAACCCTAGACCCATGGAAATACCTACTAAATTTAAGAAGAAAACACAATTATTGGAAGTAAGGAGCTGTGTATTTGGTAGGCTTAAACAAACCTTGACTCTGCCCGTTAGTGACATTGAAGCAACCCTGTAACATTTTGACCAAGATTTTAGTCCGACAGTAGATGATCCTGTTTTCCAAAACAAAATCTAGTTTATCCCTTTTTATTATTATTATTATTTTTCTGATGCTATCAACAGTGGGTAGACTTGGGGGTTTGGGAATGCCCTAATAGTGACTTTCCAATTATTACTAATGTTTTATTTCATCTTTGCATCACTTCAGATTATAATGACAGATGCATTTAGTATTAGTGCATATGTGCTAGTATGTTGAAAACATCAGATTTGTACAGCAACTGTGACATGCGAAGAGAACACTAGAGTATGAAAGAAATGAATGTCCAAGATACGGAAAATACCAGTCTTACTTCGGTCTCTGGTCTTTCATGACCATGCTCATTTATGACCCCAGTCATCCCAGGAGGGAGCTCAGTTCCTCATGAAATGGGGCAATCTCTGGGACAGCAATTATCGCCTGTCCCCTGCCATGAGCTGACAAAGCTTCAGTTCTCAACAGCAGGGGAGGAACACACCCACAGACCTTTGAAAGCCCATAAATACCGCCTGTGAGAAACACTTTGTCTGTAAGGGAAGGCTGGAGAAAAGTCTACACATTTATTCTGGTGCATTCATGGGAAGAAAGAATGATGTTAAATTTATCTAAGGATGTATTTTTCAAACACAGGCAAATTATCCAATTTATTTGCAAATTATTAGAAAATTCATCCCCTACTCAAAAGAGTAAGTGCTGCAATTCTGCCAGAGATCCACTGTATCTGTACCAGTCCCTCACTACCTTCTCTAAGTGCACAGAAATACTGTAGTCACCGTCAGCATCCGCATCATGAAAAACACATTGGTTTGGTTTGAACTTTTCCCAGCACCACAAGTGAATGGTTTCCTGAAGTCATTCAGAGCTCAGGTGCTTCAGGAAGAAAATGAGGGTCTTAATATTTACATATTATAAAATATAATCATCAGCTCTACCAAAGGGCAAGTTTTTCTTTCATGGTCTATGCTTTGCAGGATCTCCTTTTTCAAGGAAAGAGTGTGGAAACTTCTCATTGGTGATGAACGCAATTCAGAGCAAGGGCAACAGTCCTTCCCCATGTCACTGCTTGACAGCCCAAAGGCCTCTCGTGACCCCAGTGAGGTGATGCTGCAAAAAGGGATTTGGAGATGAGTCGGTGTAACTCCAAGTTTAGTTTGTCCTGTTGCCAGCTGCTTGAAAGACTTCAGTGCTGGACCAGTGTCTGAACTGAAGGGCATGGAAAGATTATTACGCAACTCACTAACAGTGAGGAGAAACCAAGTCCTTTGGAGTAAATGGCATTGCTTGTTGCTGTTGGAAGGGGAGGTTGTGGTTACCTTGGAAATGTGTGCACCTTATAAGTGGAGAGATGATGGGAAATATGGTGACCATGTACTTTTGAAGATAACCTCATAGAAATCCAGTCCATAGATTAGGTGTGGGGCAGACCAGGGGAGGGACACAGTACTTACGGGTAGATGGGGTCCAGCTTTTCCAAATATTGAGCCTGTCTTTGGCCAGTCCTGAATGCAAGGAAGACCTCAAGGGGGTATCCCACCACCTTCAGACCCCGTTGGACAAAACCAGTGGTTTTCTCCCTCACAAGAAAAAGGGATGCACAGGGCCTGTACCAAGTGAGCTTTGGCATGCGGCCTTCAGGCTGGGCCCCCTTTAATTCTCTCCCCTTCGTTAGCAGTTCATTGACGAGGCTGTGCTCCTCAGGCTGGCTGTGGCAGCCCTTTGCAAACAGGCGGTGAGGAGCCGTGCCCAGATCCTGCTGTGGCTCTCCAGATAAGGTTGCTGATACTGGCTCTTTGCACCTTCACCCCCCAAAATGGCGTTGCCCTTGCAAAGCCCATTGTCCGGGAGCACAAAGAGCGGCCCTAGCCTTCCCCTTTGGTATGGGATCAAATGGCATTTGTTTTCATTTGCTTTAGTGGGCTCTGTAATTATTAACCTCTCAAAAGGGCTTAGCGATTATTGGTGTGCAACTGCGGAGCCCCTCGCTCAGGTAAGGAGCTCCTCACGTGCCAGGGCCTTGTTTGCTCCATGGCTCCCCGGCCAGATAAGAGACACGCTGGACAATGGGGATGCAATAATCCTCCTCACACCCCTCTCCCTGCCCCCTGCCCAGTAAATTTGATGCATGGTGCTTTTTGTTTGCCTCTCACGAGTAATGAGCTACGTTGTCTTCACTCAGACCCAGGCAGCAGTGATAGGCACACATCGTGCAGTGTAAAAAAGACGTAAAGATTAACCCCGTCTCTCAAGAGCACGTGCCTTTGGAATAGTGCTGTGGCAGCAGAGAGGAGTATTTCTCTTTAAGCTACCTTTGATTAGGGACACACATTTTAGGAGCGTCGGCCTGCCAGAAATACGGTGTTACACAAGCTCTCCTCACCCAGCCCAGCATCCTCGAGTCTTGCTTTTCTCTCCCAAGGTCATCTTGCCTTTATGCAATTGCACAGCCACGGCAAGGACTGAAGGGGTAGAAAGACGGGAGCATTTTGAAGCACTCCCAGGTGTGCAGGACCTTTAAGACCATCCTTTTAACTACATTCATTTGAAATACTCTCCACGTTTTGCCTCAATTTGGCCACCTTTTGGGCAGCCTGTATCCAGCGTGGGGCACCCAACCCCGGGTGCCTGCAGGCTGGGGCTGTGCAAGGGGGATGCTGTGCTGGTCCCTGAGCCCACATCCCACACACACACTACACAGGGCACTGCTTCGGTCTCAGCCCGTGTGCCAACAGGATACATGCGTAGGGATTAATAGCAGGCCGAAATGGCGATGGTTTTCCAGGGCCCTCTGCTGACTCATAGGACAGAGCTGAGCCAGAGAGGATGGGGGATAGAAATCAGGGCCCTGACGAGCTCCCTCACCAATTATCTATTTATTCTATGCACCATATTCTTCTCCTGCCTGTTGGCAACGCAGAGGATTCATAAATGATGATAATAAATGCAAAATGACAGCTAATCTTAATTGACCAAAGCTTCCCTCAAAAGCCTGGGTCTCGCTGGCTGTAATGTGCTCTAAATGTAAAAATGTAAGAGAGGAAATTACTTTGGTGCTTTTACTCGCCTTTAATTGCACGGTGTTCGTGCTGCCAAGCAACAAAATCAAAGAGGACCCCAGTGACGAGGGGGATTTCTCCCCTGGAGTGGGACCCCTGTGGGGCTGGGGCACTGGGGGGGCACAGCCCTGGCTGCCTCCTGCCCTCACGGCTCTGCCTCACAGCACCCAGGAGCAGGGAATTAAGGACAGAGCTGTGCCCCGGGGAGATCCTGTCACCACCCCGGGCTCACAGCACGATCAGACCCCAGGGCCCCAGTTTTCTTGATTCTTGGGTGGGTGGCACCTGGGGCAGTGAAGGATGGGCACACGTGAAGGTGAAGGGTGGGGGGCACATGAAGGTGCGAAGGGAAACAGGGAGGGGATAGCGGTGTTTTTGCAGATCCCCCTGCTCTGGTATTTCCCCTGCTACCTCCCCGCCTGCCGCACCAGCAGGGCTGGGTTTGCACTGCGGCACTTTCCTTAGAGCATCCCGGAGACTTGAAGCCTCCTCCTCCTCCTCAGTCCTGGCAGCATGACTTGCAGCTTTTCCTAAAACTGGCAGGCAGCCTCAGTGCTTTAAGATGGAAAGAGCATTAACCCCTTCCCACCTTTTTTCCTTCTGTTCCCCCACCCGGAGCATCACCACTCCATTCACTTGGGCACCGGCTGGTAGGAAGGAGAGGGGAGGAAACAAAATGAATAGGATCCTGCCCTGGCAGCCCCATGGCTCGGGGTGAGGGGGCGCAGCCTCACGCAGACAGCCTCAAGTTTCCTTGGTCCGAGGTCACAGGACAAAATTTTTGGCATCTGGTTCCCCAAAAGGGCAATTATTGAAGGGTTTGGGCTGGTTGGCTGGGGCAGGTGTGAAGCACTTAGTGGGAGGAAAAGATTTGTTCTTCATGCACTGCAGGGAGGAGATGGAAGCAGATCAAAGGGCTGCAGGCTCTGGAGGTGTATTGGGAAGTTCTGATATTTTTTGGCTCTGCATATGAGCACCCTACAGGAGTTGTGCAGCAGGGATCCTGAGTCCCCTTCCTATTCTGCCTGGGGTTTGCAGCATGAGCGTGTTGAAGAACACCACATTTCTCTGTTGACTTTCAGAAATACATATAAATTGTTTGCCCCAGGAAGCTTTGCAGGTACAACAAGCTTTGGGGCGAAATGCATCGCATTTGCAAACCCACCCATCAGCCTGGCTCCCAGCTTTGCACCTGCGGTGGTCCAGCTGGGGTGGGGGTGAGCCCCCTGCCCTGGCAGGAGTCTGGGGGATGCATCGCAGAGAGGTGGTGGGCGAGGAGGAGGAGGGATCACTGTGGGGAGGCGAGGCCCGAATGGGCACACCGTGCTTTCAGCTTCTTCTTCTGCAGACGTGAATCCCACTGCCGCGATTTGAAGACTTTGGATTATTGGGAGATAAATTTAGAATAGATCTGAAAAGTAATTGAGAGCCCTAAAAATATCCCTCCATCCAGAGACTGTAAAACCAGGAGGGAGGAGGAAGGAGAAGAAGTGACTGTGGGGTGGGGGAAAACAGGAATAAGCCATTATCGGGTCTGGCAGCCACAACAGAGAGCAACCCTGCAGCCCTGGGGCACGGTGAACCTGGTCTTTGCCCATCCCTCCGAGCTAACCCCGGTCCCCACCGTAGAGCCACCAGGAGGGACCGATGGCAGCAGGAGGAGGGGGACGTGTGCTGGCGCTGCAGAGGTTTCCTGCACGCTGAGCATGAGCTGCGGGGAGAAGATAAATGCCGGCACTGCCTCGCCTCGTGCCGAGCCCTGCTTTCATAATCTCTGCTTTTTAATATCCTGTTGAGACAAGCTGCCCCTGCGTGAGCGCCGGGCGGACCTGCCGAGCGGCTGAGCTGCTGTCGGCACAGCCTCACCACGGGGACGGGCACCGGGGAAACATTTGTGGGAGCTTCCCAGCCAGCTGCACCCCATAAAACTGCCCAGCCCCTCTCTTGGCATCTCCCCTGGCTGTCCCTATTCCTCAGGTGGGATGGGCACCTCCAAGGCATTTGTCTCCCAACAAGACCTGATGCAGCAGGGAGGGTGCAACGGGGCACGCAGGATGGATGGGGTGCCCTGGGCATCTCCCGTGGGACTGGCACAGCAAATTCCTTTTAAATGCCACCACTGGTATTTCAGTGGCCTGTGATTCTTCCTGGGCACTGCAGTGCTTCCTCCTCGGCAAAAATCCCTGTTTTGGAGGGAGTCAGATGTCTGGCAGCATGTGGGAGTGAGGAGACAGCGAGCAAGAGTCTCTCATTTATTTACAGCAGAGTCCCCAGTGATTAACACTCAGGACACGGCGCGTTTTCAGCTTTCCCCTTGAACCACGAATCACGCCCTGCTTCTGTAACATGCTGTTTTTTTGGCAGACGCTTCCTCCCTCGTGCTGTCTGCTGCCGTGCTCCCACCTTCCAGCCAGAGGAGGGACGCAGGGGACAGCCACCCAGCCCGAGCTGGACTAGGGGGCAGGGGAGGCCACCACTGCCTGCACCACGGGTACCCCTACCCATTATGCAGGGAAAAAATAAAAGACAAAAAACCAGCAACACTTCATTAAGTATGTAGCTCGGACCATTTGTTTCTGTCACTTTGGGCACAACCGGTTCTTTGGAGCAATTTTTTTTTTGCCCTCCCCTCCTGCGTTGGGGTCACCTTGCTGCAGCCGTGGCCCTCGGGGGCAGCAGGGTCTGTCCCCACCAGAGCCGCACCAGCCTCACCGAGTCCCTCCTTTGTGGCTCTGTCCTAACAGTGACATGCAGTGGCGGCACGCCGCAATGGAGGGTTGAGATGCCACCGGGCTCGGCCAGGGCTGCTGGAGCAAGTTGTGAGTGACTCGCACTGCTCTTGCTGTCTTCGTCCACCTTCGTGCTACACCCTGTGCCCTCATCTTTGGGGTCTCGACACCTGCCCGTGACGCATTCACAAAGCCAAGGTGAGTTTCTCCCTGCTGCGCTAGCAGGAGGGGTGAAACCTGCTTAGCCCCGAAGCGTGGGTGCAGCCGTGCCCTGCGCACCCGATGGCATGCCAGGCACGTGCCTCCGCGCTGCTCACCTGCTGCTGCTCACAGATCGAGTGGCTGGTGTCTAAGCAGCCCCATTTCAACCCGCAATCAAATTATGGAAACAAAATTGGAAGCCAGACTGGAGCCACTTTCAAAGTTGCCCCTTCCGTCGCAGTTGTTTTTCCTCTTATCACCATTTATTCTCCTTCTGCGGCCAGCCTGTAATAACACAGGAGGTTCATTTGCACCCCCCCCGTCTAGTCTTTTTGTGTGGGCTTTATTTCTGCCTTGTGAAAAGACATCAGGGTAATAAAACAATGGCACAGTCAGTACTACGGAGCTCCAAGCTGATGGCACCACGCTGTTCCCTCCTGCTCCGCAGCCCTCCCTTTCCTGTATGAAAGGGGACGTAAAACCCACAAATTCCTCTTCCACCTTCATCTTCCCCCCTGCCAATCCTATAGGCATCCACACCTATAGGGCTGACTTCAGGGGACTGGGGTCTCTGGGGCGAGGGATGCACGGCCCCAGCTAGGAGCTGGCTTGTGCTCCAGGAGCTGCTGGAAATGGTTTTGTAATCATTTGCCTATTAATTAAAGATGTGACTCGATCCGAGTTCAGATTCATTCACCTGGCTGCATGTTCATCTCTTTCCGGATATTGCCAGGGAGAGAAATAAACGCAGCTCCTCACTCACCCGTTAGCATCTAACTCAATACTGGGTTTAAATCCCCTTAGAAAAAATAAAGCTGTAGTCAACCTGCAGCGGGCAAACACTGCTGTGTGGTTAATAGTGGCTGTCCCCCCGAATTACTGCTGAAATCTGCCAGATTTATTTATTTTTAATAAAAAAAGGTAAGTTTATGCAGCATTTGGGTGATTCTGCCTGCATGTCGCACCTGAGTTATTTTTTTCTGTGCAAAGTGTAGCCCTTCCATACAACAGTGGCCCCTTGTGTGGCCAAAGGCAGCAGCTCCGCGCCTGGCTCAGCGAGCCCCGTCTCCCTCCTGGCAGGTACGGGGGGCGATGAACCTCAGGCGGCTGCAGGCAGTCATCTCCTTGTCGGGGGGGGGGGGGGGGCTCTGGGTGCGGGATTTGCATCCACTGAGCTCTTCAGCCTCGGTTTTAGATTTGAGCTTTGAGCGAACGCAAATGCCTTTAAATGAAGCCAAGGCAGAAAGGCTGCTGGATATTAGGCACGTATTAAAACCTCACGAAGCTGGGAAGTGATGGTCCCACCTTGCTCCACATACAGCTCCGGTGATTTACACATGAATGAGGGGAATTCAAAAGTACAGAAATAGATCTGCTAATGTATGGAGATTCTGCTTCGCAGTAGTTTATTCTCAAAGCACATCTACCTCCTGCTGTGCATTTGGGTAACGCTCCGCCTCACTGCCCTCACCCAATTTCTCCCCCCAAAAGGAGTTTCACCTCACTAACTTTCCTCTGCAAGCAAGGCATAAAATATATGTGCACCATGTACCTAGCTTTCACTGTCACCACTTTCACCTTACTGCTAATTAATAGCACAGATTATGATATATAGATATCAGAAAACGTGTAATTTTCCGTACAGTGCCACGTCCTTGCTAGTTGTGATAGTTACTATTTTTACAATATGTGGCAAGTATTTCTAGATTCTATATTTCTACTGAACAACCATTTTACTAAAATATTTTTGATTTTTTGGTGGGATGCTGGATCTGAACACTCCCTGTTAAAAATAGCACGTGTGTTCAGATGGCAAGCTTTAGGAGGCACATCCAAACTTCCCGTGGCCCCCACATCGTGGATGCAAGCTTGCCAGAGCACCCTTCAGCTGGTGCTGCAGGCCTTCCCCTTACCTCGATACTCCTCATTATTGTGTGGCAGTCTTGGCAGGTGCAAATAAAAGTGGAGAGAAGGGAGCTTGGAGGAGTAAATGCTAGCTTGCCGCCCAGTCCCAGTGGCCAGAGAGAAAGCTCTGGTTAAGACAAAGATTCATCGTTTTAGGGCGGCAAGGAGGAATTAATTACCTGAGAAGACACTTCAGCACTTACCCGGATTACAGATGTTGGCAGCCTGGGGCTTTGCCACCTCCCCGCAGGGGCTCCCCCGGCAGCAGCAGGCTCCCTCCTGCTCCAGCTCACCGCTTCTCACCCGCCTGCCGTGCTCAAAAACAGCAGACTTGGGCTGAGGGTGAACTGGCCCATGTAAAAGGACCCAATAAAATGGCAGGTGCTGCGATGAGCCCTGAGAAACTACCCGTGTAAATTCTCACCCAGAGCAGAAAACGGTGCACGCTAAGGCTATCAACTGGCGTTTGGACTAGCAATATCCCTGCAGTTACTTCTCCTCACCGCTCTATTGAAAAGTGAACAGGGCTTTTCATTTTTTCTACAGTTACCTCCTCTTTTTCCAGTTAATCTTTGAATAAACCTGACTCTGGTGAAGGGGAAGTCCCAGGTGTGAACGGCGTACCTAACTCAAGAGTTATGCAGAGGTAGCAGGGAGAAATACTGTGAACACACTCCATACCTCACACGAGTTTGGTTGATGCAGTCTTGTTATAAGGAGAGGGCTAGAAAAGTAACGTGCCGAGCACCCTTACCTGTTTCATTCTCCTGACATTTATGGGGAAAACGTGTTTAGGAGTTGCCCATTAGCCTGATGCTTCTGGAGGCTCCCGTTTAAATAAATGTTAACAGTGTAGGCACTCCTGAATATGTCTGCCCGTATGCCGATTCCAGGGGGGGTTATTGTATTTCATCTTGTCTTACTCCCAGCCAAAAACCTGAGCAACGGTGATCTGCACGAGCTGGAAAGTCGAGGAACCACCACGGACTCCAGAGGGCCTTTCAGCCAGGCTGTCCTACCAGTTCAGCACAAACCTTAAAACAGAAGCATGAAAAATGCAAGGTTTGAAAAGAAACGCCAGCACGGGTTTAGTCCAGGTGAAATAAGATGATGGAGATGATGACGTTTCTCCTGTTTGGACCCATTTCCAAGCTCACTGCCTACACAGTCACACGTTCTTCAGTTGCACTTGACAATCAGATGCAAACAGGGACTTTCCTGTGACGGTTGTGAATGCTTTACTATTGAGTCTTATCAATAAATTACTTCTCTGAAAATCAAGTTTTTTAGAACTAAAATCTAATCTGGCAGGGTTCCATAAGTAACAAGATGAACTCAGCCATGCAAACAAAACATCACTAAGTTACTTTAATAAATTTTTATCACAACAACGTTAGGAAGAGCATGTCCTGGAAACTTAGTTAATCTTGGATTTTTATTAGTATTTTGGACTCTTTTTGTTATGCCCTGGCCTCTGACACAAAGCTGTCTTCATTGTGATGCTAGAACAGGACAGATCTTTGGGTGTGCTTACGCCACTGATTCTTGTCTTATTTTACAGCACTCTAATAAAAATAGCACCACCAGCTGACGGTATTCTCTGCAGAACGTTTAAGAAACTGGTCATCACACTGAATCAAGAGTGTCTGCAGAAGCCAAGCTTATTACCAGGCAGTAATTAAATGGTCTGGCTTCCAAGTCTTTTCATCACATGCATCATTTGCTGTTCAGCACCTTTTACAATGCCTGTTACAGTAACTTTATTGGGTTATGCTGCATACAATAGGATATTCAAAAATCCCACCTTGACCATCACAGGTTCATCTAACGCTGCCTGGAAGACAACCAACAAACATTTTCTTTATGTATATGATCAGTACGCAGCCACTTGTACACCAGTACTTGCCTCTTCAGTTAAATATCAGAAACCCTAAGAACATCGAGACATTAGAAGAGAAAGCTTTACTACATTTTAATGTATTTTGGGTGCTTTAGCTTAACTCATTAATTACTCTTGAATTCCAGAGCTTAATTACACATTTTTTACAAAAGCAACATCATGTCTGAACATGAACCAACCACAAGATTTTAGAGGTGTTTTTATTTTTTTTATTGTGCAAAACTGAAGCAGCAAGTAAGTCTTACTAGTACAATGAGCTGAAAAAGCAAGGGATATTTAAGAGAATGTTCACATTCAATGTGCAATTTTTATCCCTACTTCCATCTCTTGATGTGGAATCTAGAATTCCCATCATTAAGTGCTATCTGAAAATGCCAATATCTCGCTTCACCTTTTATTATTTGGAAGACATGCAAAACGTATTTTCCATCGGGCCTTTACATACAATTTGAACAGCTGTTTAAGTTGATAAATACAAATTAGACATCAAAAGGGTGAAAAAAATACATACCAAAGGGATCCACCTAAATGGTGGCATGATTGATAATTTATAGCTTATATTAAATAAATTGTTATTCTGATTTTCCATTTGAACTCGAGAATTCAGCAAATAACACAGAATTTTGTTTAAAAATCTGGCATCTTCTAAAGTGAAAATTCAATATTTAATTCAATAATTTATTTTAATTAAAATCTTTAGCTTGTGAGATATCAAGTGCTAGCAGTCGAGGCAGTTACAAAAACTGTTTGATGTTTACATAGCACCATATAGATACAAATCTCCTTCAGAAAGAGAGATTATGTTCAGCTGGGAACATAACCTGAGTATTTCCTGAAGATTTTAGGCATCTTTGCCTTCTTTATCATCAATGTGCACCACAATTAATGTGAGCAAAAATGCACAGAATTCCACTCAAGCCTTAAGATGGTGCTATCAATTCGATTCTCTGTGTACAAAAGTATTAGGAATTCTTCAGTAGTCAATTTAACATTCAGAAGCAGATCAATAATTCGATGTAAACTCTTTGCTAAAAAACAAACCACCACATAATTTGGCTTTAAAGTGACCAAGTATTTTGCTTAATTTAATTTACTAGGCTGGTAAAGAATTACTAACAAACTACATTTTCAAAGAGATGCGGAGGCTGGATTATCTCCAGTTTCAAAATACACAAAATATCTAACTATATAAAGAAATCTCCAAAACGTACAACTACAATTTGTTACAGTGGTGTTGTTTGTTCCAGTAAGAATCCTTCCTATAAGGAGGTTGCATGCTAACTAAAATACACTAACCTGCTGTAGTTGCCAATTAGAAAATATCCCTCTGCACCCACCCCACACCCCACCCCAAATTTACTAGAAAGCAGACTAGAAGTTCTATCTAAAGGAAAGGGGAATTACGCTCACTATCCAGATGAGCATTCCCTAGCCCTAATCAAAATCTTGTTGCCAACTTCTCTATGATTGTTAGGTTTAGGCAAGCAACAAATCTTGCAATGATCATAAAGAGTTAAAAATAGAATAACTAACAAGCCATTTTCTGTACTTTAGATCACTGAAATCTACGTATCAAAATATTTATGGAAGCATGAGCATTGGTGTCATCACTGACTCTTACAAACTGAAGCTTCTGTAAAAGTTGCACACGTGGAAAAGATGCCTTGAGATAAACAGAGGTAAAACCCAACAGAAGAAGGATTTCCTAATATTGAGCCCTGATTTCTTACAAAGTAACACATTATTCAGTGATAAAGACTGCTCATTATTTTGGCCCTGTCTCTCTCTCAGAATCAGCTTCATAAGCTGTTATCACTTCAACGAAAAAAAACCAACCCTGTTAAAATATTGTATATGGAGTTCTGAATTCCATAAATAAAATATATAAGCGATTTCATATTCTCGCTATGAAACATCAACTAGAAAATATGAATGTTTATGAAGAAACACAATCACATTTTATGTGTTACGTCTATACTGGTATAGATCTCTGTGTTAATGGAGAATTCAGCATCTTTATAGAGTTCAACACACGAATGAAATTCCATTCCATTTTTGAAGAAAATTCCAGTTTAAAAAGTTGTAAGTAATTTCATGTACGGCAGGCCAACGATCTAAAACCACATCTCAAACAAAGCTGTACAAAGTTTGCTTCAAAATTCCCCATCCCCCAGAAAGGCACTAAGTGGTTTAAGTGTGCAAATGGCTTCTTAGAAGAAACAGTGTGCAAACAGAGCCTGTTCCATTAGCTCCGCATTCTTTAATAATTTCCTAGAAAGTATTGCTATTACATGTTATCTACGGTATGAATTTCTGAAGAACAGAAGACAGTCAGTCCACGGAATCACAGATATCTTTCACTCTCTGATTGAAGTCTTCAGGCTGATCAGCGTACACGTAATGACCCGCACCGAGGATAGCCTGGAGGACGAAGGTGAAAGAACAGGTCAAAAGGAGAAGAAAATGATAAACAAATAAAAAAATACTGGGATAGGTGGAGAATATCACCACAAAAACAAAACCACTATTACTTGAAAGGAGAAGTTTCTAAACTGAAACTGATCCATTGCACCCAGCGTGTGTTAATGAAGCTAGCAAAACTTCTGCCAGGAGGTGGTATCATACAACCTAAAAAAGACTGTAAATACAAGGCAAACTGGAAGTTTGTTTCACCTTTCGAATGAGCTTCGCTAAACAGGAAGAAAGGACAAAACCACTGCTTTCTCAACTGCACACCTTGTTGATAAAAGATTCAGGTAAATGCAAGTAACTGCAAAACAAACCTAAAAGAATGTATCAAACCCCTGATTAACGTTCATCCCTTTCATTCTCTGCTCAAACAATTCTGCAAAGTAGGTCTTCGGTTCTTTAAGTGTTTGTATGAGAACATCTAATCATTTGTATTCCCTTATCATGAAAACTACATGGAAAAGACTCAAGAAGGCACTAGGATAAATGATTAACAACTCAGACAGAAATTGCTGAGGATTTTCTAGCCTTCTAGAAGCAGATTTCAGTCCTCGCAATTAACTATTACTGTGTTAAACAGGGGACAGTCAAACCCAAATGATGCAACATATGGGGAAAAAAAAACAAACACACAAAAAAACCCAAACCAACAAATTTCTGGCCTATCATTCCACTGCAACTATGTAAAAAACATTAGGGGCTTAAGTAAGCACGCACATGGTGGTTACTGCATTTCTAAAATTTATCATTCTCTGACAAAACTGGTATGAAGCAAACCATAAGTCACAAAGGTACTTGACTATTTTAATCCTATAGTCAATCCAAGATTAATTTGTATTTAAATCTATTTTTCCCCTTCCCCCATTAAAACACTCCCTCTTCAGTCTTTAAATTAAAGCACTCTGCCTTAATTATAGCTGAATTTTCTCCACTTGCAGTACTGCCTTCACGTCTGGGGCCCCCAGCACAAGAAGGACATGGACCTGTTGGCCTGTCGGTGCACGTCCAGAGGCCACAAGGATGCTCAGAGGGCTGGAGCTCCTCTCCTCTGCAGACAGGCTGAGGGAGTTGGGGTTGTTCAGCCTGGAGAAGAGAAGGCCCTGGGGAGACCTTAGAGCACCCTTCCAGTGCCTAAAGGGGGCTACAGGAGAGCTGGAAAGGGACTCCTTGACAGGGGGTGTAGGCTGCTGTGTGCTTGTTAATAGTGATTTTTTTTTTGTAATTTAACTCTTGGTTTAAGCAGCAGTGTGATACTTTCAGATCTGGACATCTGCATTTGTGACATGTATTTGTGCTCTTTAACGTGTGTAAGCAGTTCAGTAACAACGTCTTTTCTTCAAGTTCCAGCTCTGATGTCAGCAGTATCAAGATGATAAAAACATATTTCAATGACTTGTCGAAATACACTATCAGCACCACATATGCATTTCTGCCCAGTTAGGACGAGACATCGGTAAGAAGGCAGCTGACACACACAAGAACATTTTATCACTTCACAGCATTGCAACATACATGCATGTATATTCAATTACCACGTCTGACAGATGTGACAATGCACAAGTTTACTTTAAAATAAACGGTCAAATCCCCAGGTGCTTACCACTGACCACAAAAATTATGTCTATTAGCACATTACAGAAAAAAATGAATTGTAAAGCAGAGAAGTGACCTTGTTCAAAGATATGATTCAGTTCCCAGTGCTACAGTTAAGTTTCTTTCTTCCTCTGGGAAACACTCTTTTGTCTGGGTTTTCTTTGACACTTTCTTTGACATGCTAACACTTGTTTTCTGTCTTTCCATTAAAGAAATCAGAAGTTATTACCCTGGTCTTTAAATCAAAGGGCCCTCATTTCCACAGCTGGTATAAAAAACACATTGATATGATTTAAACAAATCCACACAACGAACTAAACAACTGCTTAGGAATTGAACTTACAATTGTCTTCACATATGAATTTGGTCTCAGAGACTGGATAGTGCTGCCAGAATTGCCATCTATACACGAACGTGCTCCGTAGACCACAGTGATAGGAATGTCTTGATCCATTTGTGGAATCCGTTGCAGCATCGGCCTTTTTGCCCATCCGTATGGAATAGTCATGTTCTTGAAAGCTGTTTCACCACTTCAAGCCATTCAAAAAGGGTAAGAGTAATTATATTTCCAACGGATTTGCCTTTTCTCTTCTCCTTTTACCCATACCTACCTAAGAATTGGAGTATCTGTGCCTTTTGGTAATATAGACAAAAGAGTGCATGAGCGTGGGATTTCTGACTATTAAGAAACAGATTTTCAAGCAGTTTTCCATAGCCTTTTTTTATATGTAGTACTGAGTGATAACACTTAAAAGAGTAAGATACCAAATTTATTTATTTTTAAGAAAATCTTTACAATTCAAACCACTATAACAACTTTGGGATTAAAAATAAGCGCCCAACCCCTCAGAATTAAGACACGGGTAATTTAAAAGAAATAACAAATTCGGATAGCTTCTACATCTAGTTTCTGAAATCCATAGAAAGTACAACGCTATTTTTTGTTTAATTAATACAGTAAATATTACAATAATAAAAACAAAACAAAAACACCTGCACACTGTTGCCATGACCATTGGAGGGAGCAGTAGGCCATCAGTAAAGGAAAGACTGACTTCAAAACATAGACTAGGAAACTCACACTCACCTGGGTGACTGTACATTGCAGTGATAGATATATTCAGTCACGGTGTTATCATCAAACATTGATGCGTATTTTCGTTTGAAATCTGGTCTTAAACGCTGAACAAGGCTTAGTCCTGTCAAGACAGAAAATTAGAAAAATGTTAGTAGAGACAACTTTATCAGACTGCCTAACACTTTTCATTAAAACCCTCCAAACATGCTCCCGTGAAACTCGTGGCTAACTTTGATGACTTCTAAAACAATGCTTTGTTACACCACTTACAAGTCTTAGGAAAACACAATAGCAAACAGGAGCTAAACATAATAATTCTGAAAGATTTTACATTGTACCAGAAGAGGGGCAATTTAATGCCTACCAAATATGGGGAATGTTTGTGAAGGGTCACTGCAAAATAAAAGAAACGAGCAAAGGGAACCAGCGAAAGGACTAGGCAGATACCATTTTGCCAAAAATATAGTTCTGCATGATAGCAACAATTTCCTTCTTCCTCTGGCAGCACCGGGTGTGCCAAAAGCATCCGGCCTTTCAGAGTCAGAAGGCACTGCTGAAAAAGCTGTGATGTTTTTCTTCTTTACGTATAAGTTCATACTCCTCCTATTTATACAACAGTCTTCTTCTGAAGTTAGTTAATCTAATTAGTGTTTAGGTGAAATAAAAGAAGTCTGCGCTGAAAAGTAGGTATAGAAATCTTGACGTGAGTACAAGACATTAGCAGTGGACTCGCTAGTATCAGGTTGATGACTGAGAGCTTAATGATCACAAGGGTCTTTTCCAACCTAAACGATTCTACAATTCTGCGATTCTATAAACTAAGGGATTTCACCTAGGAAAGCTGTCATCTGCATGCTCTCTTAACAGCCAAAGAAAAGAGGCAGGTCCTTTCAGGGGGCAATTTGGGCTTTTTAAAGTTAAGCTCCTATTTTGAATCCCTTCCTTAAGGAATTTACCCTCTTCTAACTGACCGGGTGGATCTTTGGGACAAAAACCTCATAAAAGGCCAATCTCAGTCTGAGAATATTACTCACCTCTGAAGACAGAGGCTCACCGTTTACCACTTGAGTTTATAAACTGAAAATACTGTTGTTAATCGGTGCAATCACGATGATGTCACTTCTATCCACCTGTTGCTGGCCAAAGGCCTGGCACTATTTATGCAGACCTCGTAACAGTGATCTATGCGTTTGTAACCTTGAGATTAGACTATTGCAACATGCCCTTATGTATGCTTTAAGTCAATTTAGAACATGAATACAGAGAAAGAGAAAACAATTTGCTTATGAAACAGACATTTAAAGTCCTGAAATGATGAAGATTTTGCAAACTTTCTGCAATTTGCTCTGCCACCTATATTTTCTCTATAGAGAAATTTAGTTGCCAGACTTCTGTCTTTTTCTGAAAATCAACTAACTGGAAACCACTCAAGGAAAAAGCTCTCTCTCAATTCTACTTCTCTCCCAGGTTTAGGTGTCTGCCTGCAGGTTTGATTAAATATCCATGAGACAGCACTGTGGTACCCCAAATAACCCTGCCCACATTTAAATGTCTAACTCATACCTTTGAACAAGAGCAAGAGGCCTTCGCCTTCTATTGAGGCTCACACAGTTACACCTGCCCAGCAGTTCAAGCACAAGTGCACGTAGAAGGAAACCTGGGTTTGGTTCAGTGCCTTCATCAGGTTGGGTTTGATGCCTGCACTGCTTAAACCTACCCTTCTCTAAGAACTACGCCTCCCCTGTCAAGAACTACACGGTAAGTTGATGATGAGAAACGTTTTGAACATCTGGTGTGAGAAACTAATGAAAACTTTTGAAAAGCAGTGCCCTCAACTTCAACCTATAGGCAAGCCTAGTCTGGGGATACCTGGACAAGACAGGGTCTGTTTCCACAGCATGGTTCTGACTGCATTTACTTGCTACGGGAGACAACTTCAGCTCTGAACTCTTCCAGCTGGATTGATTTATGCATACATTTGTTATTGGATAGAATGCATTAAATCAGTGCTTATCACTCAATATGCTTCAAGTTGTTTTGTTAACCAGATTAGAAAGCATTTTACTCAAAAAGAAAATCTGTTTGTACAAAACACTGCTTGTTTGAAACGCTAATTTTGTCATCCTTCTGAAAACAATCGAATACATTAGCATGTTAAAATACACAACCTATAGGAAGAGATTTAAGAAACAGATGTGGTTTAAACAAAGCCTAGAAATGCCACTAGTTCCTTTCAGACTGAACACTAAAAATGATGGAGAGGTAAACACAAAGTTATAAATAACTTCTGAGGGGTCTGAAGGCTATCTTTTTCCAAGCCCCCCCAACAGATACTCCAGTAATACAAAGAGTAATAAACAGATTACTTCTTGTCCTCCAGGAGGAATACGTATGATGAATTTAAGATTTGACCATGAACTTCTCCTCACTCCCCGTATCAACTAAAACAGCAGTATTCTGGTCATCTCTACTTAGTCCTGGTGTTAGGGTGTACAGAATTTATCTCATCAGTGCTTTTGAAAATGTAGAAATACGAATGACAGACTGCTGCTGTAATGCAGGACACTGCTGAGGTTCACAAAACTGCTAGAGTAACAGGAAAGCGGCCGATGGAAAGAACACGGTTTCAATTTCTTTAAACCCCAGCAAAAGACAAATGTACTTACGAGAGACTGCATCCTAATGTTAAGGAAAATTGGAAATCTTGTTTGTCACTCAAACTGCAGTTGGAAGGGCAACTAAACGGACTGTGACTGGAGGCAACCCGACAACCTTTTCACAGCAATGCCTCTTTGTCAGGCTTCACCAGCAGATGTCCACATGTTCTGGCCCATCGTAGCTGTAGCCTACAGTACGTGCTGTAAACTACCACACTAGTATTTCTAACAGAAAGATCTTGCCCTCAAGAGTTCGTCTTTCCTCAAGCCCTCCCACCTCCTCCAACTATACTCCCTGTGGGTGATGTGGGCTTGCAACAAAGCCTATCTTAGTGTGGTATCTGCTCCTTGCTTACACTTCAGGCAAACGGTTTTTAAGAGTAGCTGAAACTCACCAAAGGGTCCTGCTATCCTCAGCCCAGCTAACGGATTAAATGGACTCAGTATAGCTCCTAGTGCTTTGATCCAGATTGGAATTGGTCTTTCGTGTTCAGCATTGTCAGGCCTCTCCGGAAAACCCCACGGCTCCACTAAGATAAGGTGTTTGACCCTGTTGGCAGAAAAGGTTCAGAGGTTTAGAGTACGGTGACTTTCCTTTGATTGAGAAAGTCATAAAATTGCTCTCTGAGGATGACACAATCTGTTTTAGTCACTTCTGTCATAGTGGCCTATTATGTTTCTGACCCATCGAGGTTCTGCATTCAAATGCTACTTAAATAAGGCTGGAATTTCAAGTAATCATATGTAGGAACACCAGAAGCTTGGAAGCTCACGTCACAACGAGAAACTCAGCATTCAATAGATACCTACTATCATAGACATTTGAGAAAACAGTGAGTCCTTTTCCTATTTTAAAAAATGACCAAACCCACCTACTTGGTTTAGGAAGGAGCAGTTTAATTTGAGAGAAAAAAAGGGAATTGCACTAGTTTCATTTAAGTAAACATTTAAAACTCTGTCACTCTTCTCCAAGCCATCTCAGCTCTCCGTTCTATGAAGGGATGCAATTTATCTGAAAAAGAGACTTATCAAAGTAAAACTTGATCTGAGTGAAGCAGTGAGTGAAGCAGATCAAAATTAGCAGATGTTTTCTAAATTTGTTGATTTTGGTTGATAAAAGCAATGCCTGAGAGACAATTTATAAAATTATCACTCAAAGGAATCTCAGTACAGCGGGTACAGTAGGCGTCTCCAGCACATGCAACAAATCAATCACTTCATGCTGCAAATTCCCCTCGAGCAAAAAATTTATTTCACCTTGATGGATTGGAATCATCCATTTGTTTAATCCCATAGTAACACCCGCTCTGACAGGGCTGTACTAGATACTGCTGATACCTGGAAAAGTGACTCCAATATAGTTTTGCATATTTAAGGAGATTTTGCATGCAAGCTTCAACACTTTCTTCTTCAAGACTTCCTTCTCTTTCAAAGCCACAAGATCAGGTATTTAATACAGCAGAGTTCTTAGTGGCTAAAACGATTTTAGAAGTGATTCTGCAGGCTATTTCTGGACCATAATCGTTCGGGAAACCAAAAATCTGTGCTTGAAATGAGGGGCTGAAAAGGATTAAGCTCACAAAGATGTTTCTTGGCTGTCAGCTCAGCCATGAGCGTATTTGCACACAGCAGCAAACAAGAGCAGTAACAGAGGACAGGGTAGAATTTAACTACATAAACCAAGGATGAGAGATTAGAGGCTAAGGAGTGTAGGCCATGAGGGGCTGTTCAGGACAACTAAATATTCTGTGCATACACCATGCCATTAAACATAGCACAGCATACACAGAAATAAAAACAGAGCTAGCTTTTTTGTCTTGTAATGTTTCTTAATATTTTCCTTCCTTTTTTTGCATTCTTCCTTTTGGTAATCAAGTCTAAAGCACAAGCTGGATAAAAGGAAGCTGGCCATGAAAACCATTCAAAAAGTGACAGTCCAGAAGCTGCAGTATTTGAAAATCACAACCCCACCACCACCCAGGAGTATTCTAAATGGGAATCTTTTTGAATTAATAATCTCAGATGTCCCATGTACAGATTTGGTACAACACAGTAAATTAACGGATCATGTGAGGCTGGAGAAACAGATCTACTTTCATAACAATATGGATCCAGAATCCCTTAAGCCTCTAATGAATTGTCAGATAATCTGTTTGAAAGCTGTTCTATATTTATCACTTGATTCAGCACTGCCCTAAGATCCTATCAGTCAGTGTGATAACTTGATGGTGTTAGTTTTTTCAGAGAGACGTTAGTAATGTGAGAGCACAAACTAAAACACCCCCAAATGAACTGACCCCAACTTAAGCAGAGTGAAGCATGAAAACACAGAGGAGCCACTTTCAACGTTAGACAGCAGAAGGCAGAAACACAGAACCACGTACAGAAATTTCAGAAGAAAGGGTAAGAAACTTTTAAGTCATCCCTACAAGCAACCACCTGCAGTCAGCTAGAAGCTGTTTTACACCCAAATGGATAAGAGGTTTACATCCCTAAAGCAGAGAACTGCATTCATTCAAATTCTGGATTTAGACACGAGCCTGCTTTCATACCTCACTTCCAGCAGCATGTGCCAGCTGTCAGCCAGTTGACAGAGAAAGAGACTAAGCTTTTTAGGAAAAAAAACAGATGTATGGCCTTATACCATGATCTCCAAATGAGAGAGCAAGGTATGCGTATGGTATCAATTGATGCTAATATAAAATAAGACATTTGTTCTGTATAATGTAGAATCTCCCATATGATGTGGCAATCTGGACTTCCATTCACATCTTTTAACAGGGGTTTGCTATGCCTAGTTAGACAAAAGCAAGGTCATTTCTTGATACAGAACAACCTCAGCTGGTGGGATCCTCGCTCAACAGGGCCTATATAACTAGGCTATATTGAAAAGAGACAAATTATTAGTTTAGGGTAAAAAAAATGGATTAGCTGTCAACCATGATGTGGTGCAGAAAATGTTGATGAGACGTGGTTCCAGCACTGCTACAGCTGGATTGTTTTTCAAAGAAGAAATACGAAGTGGCACAGAGATAATTTAAATCAAACAGCCACTAAAACTCTTTTTACATCATCATGCTTGCACGAGGCTGACTGCTAACATATAGGCATAAACTACCTAGGGAAAATAAATTCAGAAGTTTCACTGTTAGCCATAACAATGGGACAGTTGACAGAAACAGGCCTATTTTTGTCCTAAAATAATAGGTTTGATCAGAGATGTCTCAAACATTCACATATAAATATGATCCTTGCTATTTAGCCTTATAACATGCCAAGGGGGTACTGAACAGAAACAAAGAAGCAAAGTAAAGTAGACAGAAAAAAAATGTGTTTACCACATCTACTTATCTCTACTCATCTGGAAACAAACCACGCAATTAACACTTGGGGCTTAAAATTCATTATCAAGTTCCTTTAAATCAGCACAGCCATTTCCTTAAAGACCATCTATAAATAGCCTGATAATATAAAACCTGTGCTAACATCACCAGTCAAAAACAGAAAAGGAATTCCTTCATTCCTTTATTTTCACATACCTTGATGGGTACTTTAGTGAGTAAGCAGCAGCCAGGAATCCACCTAGGTTGTGTCCAAGTAAAATCATTTTTTCTAGCCCCACCTCTTTTCTCCATTGTTCTATGGATTCCACAAACTGATTTTCTGCTTCCCGAGCATCGGCGTCGAAGTGGGGTCTACTGCTACGTCCAAATCCCAAGAGGTCGAAAGCATGAACGGTCCTGTTTTCACAGAGCTCTTCAAAATTGAGAGCCCACATTCCGACACCTCCTCCAAACCCATGAAGGAGGACAAGTGGAGTTTTACGTGTGAGGTCTGGAGAGAACGTCAGCGTCCATATTTTATTTCCATTGGCTATATACACATACCGCTTATTGTATGTGCTTGTAATACCTGAAAAAAAGAGAGGCAAAAAAATGATGTTGCTAGCCACGACCGATACAATATGAAGTACATTTTATGGAAACTGCTGTTTGGAATAGGACATCCCTTTCAAAGCAGAGCCAACAGGCAAATATAATAAATAAGGGAACAATGAAAATAGAGTTCTAAACATGGTTATTTCATTGCAATGTAGAAGCTGTATTTGAAAAAAAATCTGATTATGGAAAATGATAGAAAATTTTGTTAAATCTATAAATCTTATTAAAAACAGACTTACATTTTAGCATTTTGTCCTCGGCCTCTTTAAGGTGTAGCAGCGATGTGGGACACCAAGCAGGAAGCCAGCTGAACAACCATCCCAACCTACAACAGCAATACAGAATATAAAGTTCTTGAGCAAGCCGATCCCATTCTGCACCATTTGGTGCTTTGAAGAAGTTCCTTTTGCTGCTCTTGAAAGAACCCATGTATACCACACGTCCTGCAGGACAGGAGCGAGCAGTAGGAAGAAATCCACCTTCCCTGTCTTTTATGAAGTGGTGTTAGGATCAGGGGTGTTGTTCAAACAGCACCCTGTCCCTCCGCTGCCTGTCCCTTATCAGGGTGTACCGATGTACCTCCGTCAGAGCAGGATTCTTCTGGGAACCTGGAGACATGAGTCCTCACAGCGACCCGAGAAGCTTGGCAGGAAATAAAACACAATCGTGGGGGTTTCCAGGCCCCTCTCAGGTTCCCCTGGAAGCCTGCCTGCACATACACTACCCTGCATGAACCCACTGCTTCCAGAAAAGCAACAAGCCTTGTGCCTGCCAGCCTAACCCGAACTAAGATGCACACAGCAAATAAATCCAAAAAGTGGAAAATAAGCAGGTTTATTCTAGCAAAGCAAAGCACCAGGGACTTCATTAGAGACTTAGAAACAAAGTCACAGCAGAAAATCAAACAGCAACTTCAAGCCCCCCTAACAGAAGCTACTTTTCAGCTGTCACTTGCTATCTTTATAGTACCCTCTTGACCATGAGAGCAGGGGAATGACTCAGCTAGCAGCACAGCCTCAGGGACATCAAAGGACACAGCAATTAGGTGCAGCTCTTCCTAGGTGCTATTTTTTCCCCTTTTTCAACAAGGAATCCTCTTCTCCCTCCCTTGCCTGTTTTTGAAGTAGCTCAGACTACTTGCAGTGCAAAGCTTGCTACTGTAGGACCTCAAACCACTCCTTGTGGAGAAGAGCATGAAGACACCAAACTTGCAATCAATTTTCTTTTAGTGCTTTTTTTTCCCACACTGAATTCCTTTCCAATTAATTACAGTATTTTCAGGATTGAATGCTGCAAGTATCAGTTGGACAAAAACTGATCTTAAAAGACTGCGAGACTACTAGTGTCCAATTTTTCGGAGCCTGCACAACCCATCAATAACAAATTTACCATTTGTCCTTCCAAGTTCTTTATCCAAATAATGTTCTCCCCACCCTTGTCAGGGGCTGAGCTATCCCAGCTGCACAGCTATTTATGTTTATGATACAACATGGCAGGGTTTTTGGGAACGCACAATGCAATCGCGAGCTGCGCTGCATTTAGGGAACATCAGGAAAAAAATCAAACACAACATACTTGGTCAAGAAAGGATTCATCACCCAATCACCCATGGCCACTGTTACTCAACGTTATTTACTTTCCTGAGAAACACACGGATGTCTGGCTGGTCTGTACATGACCTTCCTAAACCCCAGAATGTGGGAAGCACGCTGATGGCGTATGGACTGAGAGCTGGGCAGCTGAATGCTGTACGCTTGCCCAGATGCCTCGTGCAATCCGAGACCTGAAGAAACTCAGCATCCTCCAGGAATGGTATCCAACTGATTGGCCTCCACATTAAAATAGATATCTTAAAGGGTTAGAAGAGGTATCTGTGAGGTTAAAGCTGGCACCTGCCAAAAACGACATCACCAGCAAATAACTGTTAAATCTGGGCTTATCAATATCACTGCGTCCAATATTATGAATTACTCTGGTGAATTACTAAACAATAGTCATGCTCCACCCTTTTAAGCTAAACTTTCTGCTAGTTAGGTGCTGAAATACACATTTGCATTCATAATTCTCAAGTCAGGAGCACAAAATCCAGTTGCTGTTTCCCTCAAGCTAAAACTGTATAAAATATTTACTTCTAGGGAAAACACTTATTTAGCAAAGGAACTTTTTAAAAGATTTTTTAGTAAGGAAATGTATAGCTGTAACATGTCAACATGAAGACAGTGTAGAGATATGACCCCCCAAAAATCTACAGTTCACAACCTCAGAATTTCATTTCCCAGTCCTAGGGAGGCATGTGAATACCCAAGAAAAATATTTCAAGAATTGTATCAGAATCAGGAAATTTTAGCGTAAGTGTTCACTCTTTCCTTTTGCTAATTATCAGTACTGTTTATGAATACAGAGATTTTCATTCAGAGGAGACATCACACACGTGTAAACCTTGACAAATAAAGTCAGCAAGCTGAAATGCTTAGAATAACAATTATATATATGTTTCACTCATTCTGTACTTGCTGAACTGAAAGAGCAAGTGAAGATGACTTTCCATCAAAAAGCGATTAAGAATTTAAGAAAGAAAATATATAATCATTTATATTCAAGACTTAATCCTTTGTTCTCCCCACCTCCTTCCAACAAATTGCTTGATGTTTTTCACATGCAGAGAACAATGAACTGTTTAATTTATTTAATCACATCCCTGCTATAGGTGCACTGTAGCCTTCCAAAGGTATTATTTATTCTGTACATCTGTGCTAAATGTGTCCTCTAAATGCACACAAGAATGTCAATTGCTTACATGACCTATCATTTTTATTACTGTGATATTAGGGTAAAATAGCTATGCAGCATCAAAAAAAAGGAATGGCTTTTTCAAGACCATTTGTTCACCAGCAATGTAGGTAAGACATGAAAGAAAACTAAGCATTTCAGCTGTAGTTTCACGTTGCGAGCGAGCCAACCACTGCCAGAAGAGGCAGGCCCCACTCTGCTCTCACCAGCCACCACTTCCCAAACACTCTGTTTCCACCTTCCTTCATAAAGATGAAAAAACAGAGGAATCTTGTATTTTGAGGAGTTAGGAAATCCACTGTGCTTAGCTGCCTGCTCTATCAAAAAGCGTGAAATAAATCTGGCAACTGCCAGCCCCCATTTCTGTCGTTTGCTGGTGATTGTACGCAATGGGAATTGAGTATCAAACTACCAAGGCATGTAACTAGTGGAATTGAAGATGTCTTTTCTCGTTTGGCCAAGCAGGAACATTCACCAGTTTGCACACCCATGCTAAAACGGCTAATAATCAGTAGGGCTGAGAGGGCAGAGCCATGCCATAGGGTGCTTCCTCACATCTGTTTGGGGTCAGTTCTGCTCACACAGCTGCCTGAACAAGCCTGGAGCATCGGAACAAGGAAAAATCAGAGGGGTCAGGTGGGGGGGTTGCTGCCCTGCTAAGGGCTCAATCAACACACACGAGTCTGTAGGAGGCAGCTGACCTCCAGGCTTCTCCTAACACGTTTGAGGCAGGAGGCCATAAGGTAAGGGCAAGTCCCAGAGATGTGTTACATGGCCTTAGCCAAGGTGACCAGCGTGAGGCCAAATTAGCTAGACCATCAGTAGTTTATGCTGACAAACATGGTAACAAATAATGAAAAAACAGCCCCCGCGGGAGATACACACAGATCTTTGATGCCTTGTAGAAGCCGGAGCCACAACCACAATGCAGAGGGGCCAGGACCCAACGCGCTGACTGGTAGTCCTGCTTCTCTGGGTCCATGTGGTGCTGGTCTAAACCGGGCTGGGAGTGCTGGAGCTTTGCGTGTGATGTGTGTGTGTGTTGCAGAACAGAAAAATTATAATTTCAGTCACTATCCACTTGCCGTATCTATCCTGCTTACTAAATACATTTTACATTGTACCTCACTGGGGAGCACGGTTCTGTGTCGCAGCCATTTTACCCAGTTCCCCCATGACAGCCTGCTGTTGGCTTATTTTAATAACAGACCGCCCCAATCGCACCCTTATTTGCTATGCAATCAAAAGCAAACAATGGGAAACCGTAGCATGCAGTTCAATTAATGAGAAACCCTGCTTAATCAAGCACAGCGCTCCTTCTTTAGCGGCAGGCCTGGGTGTCCGTGAACCACTCAGAACAGGAGATTGCCGTGAAGTTACATAAGAGGAAAGAGATCTCTCAAACTAATCTAAATTTTCAGTGTTAGGTAACTTGTGGATGTACAGCAATCCTGCCTTGCCTCACATGGTGTGATGCTCATTGTCCATGCTATAAATTGACTGATTTCAATGTATTTTGACAGACTATTTTTACCACGTGGATACCAAGCTAGAGATCTGAATTAGGCAGCCCTTAATCGTGCCGCTCGATCACCACACGAGTCAGAGGAGGCCTTCCTCTGGAGGTGCACACAGATGTTACGGGACATGATGGTCTGAGGGAAGGCCTTCCCAAACACAACAAGACATGGCTGGCCTTCAAATATACCACCCTCACAGGAGAAGTTAGATGGAAGCTCCTAATCTACAAGTAGCACACCTGGTGAATTTTTTTGGCATGCACAGGCACAACTTCCAATACCCAAAGTCAGAAAATGAGACCTAATTTCACAGCCCTTAGCTCCTCCTTCCCGCAGGAAAATTTCAAAGCTGAGTGGTGTTTTTTTTTATTTGAAAGTGTTCCATACAAGTCTTAGTTGTATTTCTGCTTCCTTGCTCATGAACTGATCATTTGTGATAGTCTGAAAGGGTTTAAGACTTCAAGAGTTCCCAGCTACATAAAAATTAAAAAAAAAAAAAGAATTAAAAAACAGCTGAGAGGTGATGATTCTGCTTCTGCTGTTCCTTCTACTAAGCCTTACAAGCCATGATGGGGAACATTACAACATTTTCCCAGCTCCAACTCAGTATATTATATGACAATGTTCATATTGCACTTTTTGAAAAGAGATGAAAAAACCTATTCACCCGAACAAGGTAAATCTAACTTGGGAAAATTGTAAAAATCTTATTCCACTCAATGAAGAAATATACTGTAGACAAACTTTTGACTTAGCTGTCACCGGCAGTGTGGCTGACTGAGTGAATCTCGTATGTAAGCATGCTCAAACTAAAATATTAGGATTTAGAGGATACTAGATGTCAGAACGAAGAAGGCAATTTTTCATTTATATTACATACTCTACGTGTACAAGCATGAGAAAGGAAACAGATATTAAAAATAAGTAATGATTACTGTCTGCAGAAATCTAAGGGGTAAAGAATAATTGAATATTGTGTAAAGGGTGATACTTCTTTTTCTTAGCTGCTCGAACATTTATTTGAAACAAGTATTTGCTGTCACAGCTCAACTTAAATTGCCCGAGGGTAACTTTCAAAAGAACTGAGCATCAAGTAGAGGCAGAGGCACAGCGAATGTGACCCACCCATCCACCTCCACCAACTAGGTCAAATCAGATGAAGAATGTGGCAAATAGGTAACACAGGTAACTATCGTTCTGACAGCTAGATTAAACCTATTTAGCTCGATGAGAGTTGATTATGTGCAAGACCACTGATGGATTTGTGGCCAGTTACAAATTTGGCATACTCCAAAAAAAGCTCATGCAAGCGTCAATAATACTGAAGGATTGTAAACACTTCTTGTTATGCTGAGGCATGCACTCAAACAGCTGACAGTCTACCCGATTTCTGGCCTGTAATGCTGGTTTCAAAAATGAAGCTCTACCATATCAAGATGTTCAACTGAATGTTCAACAGAAGTTGTTTGTAATTCTATATAGGAGATATAAATATACAGACAGTCTTCACTTGCTCTTCAAGCTCACAATGTAATTACTCCCATTAGAGTTGTATGAACGTGTGACTTTGAATGTGCATTAAGCTTAAAATCAGAGGTGTTTTCCCATGTATAAAACTGTTGCAGAGCTAGCTGTCATAATCTATGAAAGCTTGGGTGTCAAAAAAGGAAAACACAAAATCTGTACGTGACAGATCTCCACCAAATCAGAATAAATGAAAGCAATGTCATTTGCTTTGTGATGATTTGTCAAAAATTACTGACCTTCTGGGAGAATATATGCGGAGATCTTTCTACAGTGTTTACGATAAACTTTACTTCTGACTACAAATTTTGAAATTAGTAAGGTAATTAGAACTCCCAGTACTAATCAAAAAGGAGACACTGAAACATGTATCAGTGACAGAATCGTGGAGAACAGTTTCTCATCACAAATACTATCTGGACTTAAAAATTCCACCAGTAGGAAAGTCAGAGCTCAGCATCTGCAACAGTTACACAATAACTCAAAAAGGACTGAGGGAATGTAACTAAATACATGAACAACTGAGCTGCCTATCTGCTTTTGTTCTGCTCTCAACAACTGAGCGTATTTTATATTTTCAATTGAATTTCTGCTTAAAAAGCTAAAACACTGAGTGAACTCACTGGTAAATCATTTAAAGCTTCACCCTTAAAGCTTATTAGAATCAAGCTGATCTTTCAAAAACCCTAACCCTCCCCTCTCTTGACTCTCAGAATTAATTCTAGCTATTTGTAAGGATGAGAGTTACATCAACTACATGCACAGAATTTGTTATACTGTTTCTGCATAGCACTAAGAGGAATGGCATTCTGATTTTCAGGCCATCCAGCTAGCGTGATCATTACAAACATCAGTTGATTTGAGCTAGTCCCAAACTAAGGAGAAGCTTGCACTGTAACAGAGAAACAAGTGTAAGCTAATGGAAAAACAGCTCAGATTCTCTCTTTTTTTTTTTTCTGCAGAAAGTATTTTTGAAGTACTGTGCTAGCAAAGGAATTTAGAACTTTTTATAAGTGGCAGTCAAAATACATCAATAATTAAAAGAATGGGGCAGCTACTGTTATGGCTGGTTTCAGTATCATTTAAAACTGCAAAGAAAAGCAACCCAGTCAACCCTTTCAATTTCTATAAAAAAACCAACGACAGGCAAAACAGGAGTGAAAAGGAGCTTCCCATATTCACAACGAGGCAAAAGTTCAATATATCAAATTTAGGGCAAAATGTCAATTTTAAAAGTAAAACAGCGTCTTACTACAATGCTCTAAAAACACGCTGCAGTGTGTATTGCATATGTGCTTAAGTGAAAATACCAAGGCATAGTCTTTTTTTTTTTTTTTTTTTTTTTTTCCGGGAAACAGCAAAAATAAGTCTGTTTAACTAAATGCTTTCTGCATTTTCGTCAGCATCAGCTGTAGTTGATACAGAATCAAAGAGGTGAATAGCAACAACAACAAGTTTTCAGAGCCAATTCCATTTTGGGCTATTAAATTTCAAGCTTATGGGCAATGACCTGAAGCAGTACAAAGCAAAAGAAACTGTCAAGGATGCCAAAATCAAACATGACTTCATGTGTCAAAGTATCAGAGAGAAGCAGCAGGTTTACATCTGGCTAACTGATGTCTAAGAGTTAAATTATAATACACTTTTACTTTCTCATTTCATTAATTATATATAAGAAGAGTTTCTTCCTAATATCTAAACCTACCCTCTCTTAGCTTAAAGGCATTGTTTAAAATGGTTTAAAGCCATTCACTATACTCAAGTTCCATCTTGTTCTCTGCTTATACCTTGGAGAACGTGCCTTGGATATAAGTTGTGTAACAAATCAGTGAAAAAAAATACTCTGGAGAAAAACGCAATAACCTATTTCGAGCTAGTGTGTGAAAGAACAGAAAGGCATGTTTTTAAAACCCCAGTAAACTGAAAAGTAAACTCGAGGAGATACAGAACCAGCAACTATTTCCAATTCAAGGAAGTTTAAAAATTATTATGTATTGGAACTGCACATCTCTGAATCAAATTTGGTAGCATTTTTCTTTTTGTACCACAGTACTAAATGACTAATAGTGATATGAAATGTAAAATGCATCGGGCACTACCACTAAAATTAGGATGTCACGTAATCACTGCAGATTTAATTTTGTGAACAGGTTCCTGTTCCCCAATATAGCTTCAGACAAGCTGACCTCCTTTTGCCTTTCAACAGCTGTAACCATTTGAAATCCAATAAAATTATACATGCAACCTAGGTACCAGTATAGGCAGAGCTTAAATCTTGCTAAGGATGACTAGGATGGAGAAAGGTTAAATGTAGAGAAGTAAAAAACCATCGTTAAAGACCAAGATAAATGTTCCTTCTGTTCAAAGGATATGTAAGAATGTAACTGAGATATTACTGATTTTAAAATAAAGCTATAAAGAAAAGGACATTTAATTGACAGTAAGAGAAAGTACTACTGATTAGCATGAAAGAAAATTCCAGTTTCTTCATTAAATTTCACAAATTTTAGGAAACTGGGACAATACATTTATCATGTGAAAGCAACATGCTCTGCATGAAACTGAGAACAGGATGAAGCAAATAATATATACTAGACTTAAACCTTTACCAGATAAAGTTAACTGCAGTTAATCTTCATTGTTAGTCTGTTAAGTAATAAAAGCCGATTTCTAAAATGAGAAAGACGAAATGCACAGAGAAGTCCATGTATTAGTCAATCTCTGAGAAGCACCCTACTTTTGCATTTTTATTCCTGCTGGTGTCAGTAGGAGGTGAAATGGGTGATCTGATGCCTGGACCCGATGCCAGAATCCCAGGCAATTACCACTACTAGATCAGATCTAAAAACTTAGTGTTCCCTCCATTTTGTTCAACTATTTTTGTGGCTACTCTCTCCATCAGGTTTGTGAAAAGATTCACCTTTAAAAGAAGCTGTATTTTAAGCCAACTAATTATTGAGACCCAGCTGGCAGAGGAGTGAAGCAGTTAACCAGAAGATCTATGGGCTAATAATGTGGAAAAAAAGACTAGTGGGGCACGCTGGAGGATGGCAAGCTTTAAAGTCAGAGGTGCCACTGACAGTAAGACATAATCACGACCTCGGTCGGTTTGGATTTAACTGGGCAGGGATGCCTCCGGAACAGGGCTGAGGATAGGGTTTCATGAGAGCTTTAACTGCGTAACCAATTTTAGGACTCCCTCTTACAGCCCTTCCTTCCTGTCCCCAAAGCGTAGCTTGCTCTTCAGGACTTCAATTTTCTGAGGATGATGCGTGCAGTCAGAATAATTCGATCATACAATCATAAATGTATGATCATCAGTCACACACTATCTATGTACAGTAACTGTTACTGCAAAGGCTGCCTAACCAGGGGCAGAGCTTCTGCACATACAGCAGGAGCCAGATGTAGTGGCCATCACAGCAATTTGAATGAGATGTTCCAGGGACAAAAATGAACTTCTGGCAACTGCAAACATCAGAAGAAGAAAAATATTTCAGGGTCCACTTTACAATCATCGCATGAAAAGACCAAAAAAATGTTGCAATCCTCAGGGAAGACCTTGAGGAGCACACTACGATGGCAAGACTCAGGAGCAAGAATTAGGAACATGGTAGGGGAACAAAGCACCAAATCCTTTAACAAATGTCTGTTTACCATTTTCATGAGATGACAAAAATACCATATGAAAGTGCTGTGAGTGGGTTAAAAAGGAAAGCATTTTTTTCCCAGATGACATAAGCCTGCCTATGAAGTTCTGTTTAGATGAATGTCAAGCCAAGACATTCCATGCAATTAGATGTTGTGAAACTCCTGGATACTTCACTAACATTAAAATAGAATGTTTTGAAAACCTCTGCATAATATTTCTAGGAAGTGTAATGTACCTCAGGTCCATTTCAACAAGAAGCCCATGATAGGTTATTGCAGAATATTGCTACACTGGGTCAGAGGTAAAAACAATGCATTCCTCATGCGCTTACTGCATCTTGAACTCTGTATTCAGAACATTCAACATCAAGATTATTGTAAAAATTCACAAGGAAATTTTATTACCATCTCTATTTATATCAACAGTGCTACACAGGACTACTGCTTACCGGAATTAACCTGAGAACGTAGATAAGGTAAATCCATGAACAATGAGCACTTTATGGCTATTTTATTGCTACTGAAGTTTACCACGGTGTTTGAACTCATTTGAGCAACCTGAGCATTCAGGCAGTGGAGATTACCCACAATTTGCTCTCTCCCACGCTGAACCTTAGCCACAGGTATGCCTTGCTGTATACCTTACATCACCGTGCGTCCCTCCTTGCAATTGTCTTCTCTGTCTCCCAGTACTGCCTTTCCATTTGTTTATCCATTCCACTAACCGCTGACAGTAACCAAGTAATCAAGCCCTCAGTTACTTCCTGCCACATTTTCTAAGGAGTCAGTATTTTTCATTTTAATTTAAAAGCCAAAATCAAACTCAATCTACAGAAAAATCCTGTCGGCAGCTACAGACCAGGTGGGAAAGAATAGGGAACACAGAGATAGAGATGCAGATGTGGTGGAGAGGAACAGGGCGGGGGGGGGGGGGGGGCCGGCAGTCACAGTAAAGCCGTGACAGAGACCATACATGTAACACAGCTTAGCTACCAGATAGTACCTACACCCCTTTGCCTCCTCCACAGCAAATTCGCATCTGATAGAACTTGGCATTGCCACAGTTGTTGAGTGTTTTCACAAACATTGCACGACACACTGCACCAAGAATTTAGGAAGAAATGTATAAATGAAATAAAGAAAATGAAAACTCTCTCTTGGTGTCCTTCAGATATACATAACTTTCTATTACTTTTGTTTCATTCCTCCACCTACGGATGTACTCGTGCTGCCCTTCAGATATTACATGACCTCAACCTTTATATACTGTTTAAACCCTGCTTGTCAGCCTTTTAACACCTACCATGCCAGAGGCCCACATTTCAGACAGTCCCCGAGTTCCATCACACAGAACAATAACAGAATCCGAAAATAACAACCGCCTGTTATAAGCATACACCGCTGCCCACCCATGCTCTACCCTGTTTATCTTTTGTTTATATCCCATACTGTATCATGCATAATTTAGATCACAACTTAAATAGGAGATGGGTTTATTTTTCCATAAAAAAGCATTAAAAAAAAACACACATAAAAGACTACCTAAAGCACATGATTATTCCTTAGCTCCAGACACACTACACGCAAACCACACTCTTACCACACAACCTGTCTCTGCGTGAGTGTAAATACACACTGAAGATGCATTGTTTTGCTGCTTGCCGTTAGTACAGTTTCTACGTTGTGTTTGTTATCATAGTCACCTACAGTGACTGACTTTGTCAAACTTCAAGAATTGGTATTTGATCTTTGGGCTACCTTGCCTCATTTCCACTTCTTGGAAAACTCTTTGAAGTGCACAACCCCTCCCTTCATCCTGAAACTAAAAGACTCTTTTGTTAACATGACTACACAGCATATGTTTTATGTGTCAGAAAAGACACATAAGTGACCTCTGAAAGAGGTAAGAAAAATCATCATACAATGGTTTGGATAGGAAGAGACCCTCAAGATTGTCTAATTCTAACCCCCTGCCATGGGCAGGGACACCTCCCACCAGACCAGGTTGCCCAAAGCCCCATCCAGCCTGGCCTTGAACACCTCCAGGGATGGGGCATCCACAGCTTCTCTGGGCAACCGTCTTAGTGCCTCACCACCCTCAGAGTAAAGAACTTCTTCCTAATATCTAATATAAATCTACCCTTTTTTAGTTTAAGAACTTTACTCCTTGTCCTGTCACTACACTCCCTGACAAACAATCCCTCTCCTACTTTCTTGTAGGCTTTCTTTTTGATTTTGAAGGCTGCAAAAAGCCATTGCATCAAACATCCCCCTTTGGACAAGAATAATTAATAAGCCTTTAGCATCAGTATAACGTACTAAATGTAATGAAGAAAGAAGTTTCTAGAACAGTAGGCTAGCACCAACCCACCCCTTTTATTTTTTTCCTCCGCAATGCTGTATCTTTCTCTTCCTCACTTCAATATATGGGTGGACTTCCTCAGTGGCAACAGGGCCTTGTGCATCTTTTATTACAGAAAAGATTTTGGGGGCTTTATTTTCCCCTCCTTTCTGTCACCTCATATGATCCTTGGTTTTCTACTACAACTCATTCAGAGCTCCTTCCTACTCCGGTGTTCCTCACCGTATTTTCTCAGTGTCATCCAAGGCTTTACCCTTAAAATCCTCCTCTTCTACCCTCTTAACCTTATTCCAGAGTGGCCTCATTTCATTACACAGCTTCATGGACTCACAAATCTCTCTTCTCCACTGACCTCTCCCTTGCTGTTCAGCTTCCCATCTGGATCTTTCAGTTTCAGCGCCAACGTAAACTCACTCACCTTTCCTCTCGTGCCCTCTTCTCTCTGGCTCTCAATACAATTTATGGACAAAAACCTATCCTGAAAGATCAGAGTTGCAAGAAAATGCTCAAGTTATGAAGTACGCTAATTAAAATTTCCTCAACAAACAATTTTAATAAACCACTAAATATGAGGGGGGAAAATTAAGATGCTTTAATAATTTATGAGTTGGGAAAGTGGTTCAGATTCTCTCATTAATGTGCAGAAAAACTGTAGATTGTGCAGATTCTCCTGGCACAGACACAATTCTTTTCAGAGGGCTAATCTCTAACTGGGCCTACAAGGCACAGCCCAATTGATCCAAATAAAATACAGAGCCCTGGGGGATGCCCAAAAACATGCAACCCTGGCAAAAGGATCGCTAATCCTGGCACTTGTCGTTTTCATTCTCAGATGTAAGGACTTGAGCCAGGTGACTAATCGACCTAGTAAGATATTTTATAAGGGATTTCTGTCATAACAGATGACTCAGCCAGATAATCAGGGAAGGAGAACGGGATCTTCTACCAGAGGCAATGGAAAGCTCCAGGTGAGCCATTAGAAGTGCATGTTCTTTAGTAATGGGACATCCATGTATTATATAAACGAAGCGTGAAGCACGTGTAACACACTAACTCGGGGATTGTGTTTGGGCCAGGTAGGGACCGTGGAAACAACGCACCTGAATGCTGCTTCGCCTGCGGTGGGAACCAGTGTTTGCACATGCAAATGGAGAGGAGCCACTGAAAGGGTTTTTTCCCTGCTGCTTGGAAAGAGGGGGAAAGACCTCTGCAGCTCTCTGGAGTCAGCTGGTGGTACCTTTCCTCATGTTGTCTAATACAAGAGCAAGTTTCAGGAAGAGTGGAGGAGAAAACCTTTAGCACAGCAGTGTCTAACCTGTGCTATTCAAACCTCTCCATTATGATTCCTGAGGCGATCTCCCTTACGAATTATAAAAAAAATAAAAAAAAATATATCTGTAAAGTCACAATTGTATTTGCTGAATTACAAATGGGATGCCCCAATTTTACTATTTTTTGATTGTTAAACCGTGAAAGGAAGTTCAGCGGCCTGGCTGTACCCTGATGAAAAGTGCCTGACCAAGGCCGCGGATCCCCAGCAGCTCTGTGGCAGCAGCCCTAACATCCGATTTCCCGCTGAGCTGAGGGCGCTTGAAAGGCAGTGGGTAAGTTATAAATGGATCTCCCTGAAAAGCCATATCACAAGGGTAAGGACATCACATGTAACTATTGAGAACCAATGTGAAAAAACATTAACAAGTTAAGAAAAAAAATAATAAGAAATTATTCCCTAAGTGTCCTAAACACAAGGCAAAGATTCTCTGACAAACAAGGGACTCCAAAGAATAGTCAATACCAAGTAAAAAAGATGAACAGATCATCTAATTCTATATTCTCACTACATATATATATATATATTTAGAACTTTTCCATAACACTTGCAGGTGCTAGACTTGAAAAGCAGAGCATTACTGACATTGAGGTGAGTTTCTGCCCTGTACTGACTGGGACAGGACACACACTGCCAAGATCATTTTGCTGCTGTCACTGGAAGGAGAGGATAGCTCTTGTATTTTGCCATCTTTCCCTTTCTCAAGCGTGTGTTGGCAGAGGAGAGGTCTTCCCAACCACCACAGACCTTCTTCCCTTACCGAATGCATACAAGGACTGGAAAACTAAAACAACCTTATAATGGCCTGAAAACCTGCTCATACATACACTTTCAGATGAGCACACAAATGCAGTGCAAAAGGCACCAAGGACTGGAGTCATGACTGACACAACAGTGAAAAAGACAAAATCAGAAGAGGAAGGAAACATCCTTTAACCTCTTCCTGCACACACTTCTCACAGTGCACTTATGTTTTCAGTGTCTCTTCAAAGATGGAAGCTGTAGGTCCCAAACCTGCTGTTAGTCGTGTGTGCTACAGGACAGGCTGTTAGAAGTAGACTCCTTTCACCAGAAAGGTAAGAACCACCCAGATTTCATCAGTCCACCTGCATTTAGCTTGCTTTAGAACCTAAATAATGTAACCAGCAGAAAAATAAAGCATGATTGAGAGTGTCCTGTTATGCTTTAATATTACTCTTTAATATATCATTGTGCTATCTATCACTGTGAACTGTCTTACTAACAGTCAGATACAGGCTCTATTAAGCTCGATAAGTTACTCCTCTTTTATTTCAAACAACTCACTTCAAAACCATAAAAATAATTCTGTATCATTTTAAATCACATACCAAAAGAATCACGATATGAACAAGCTTGAATGATATTGCAAAAATAATTGTGGTTACTGGTGTTGCAGTTAACTTACAGTGTATGTTCTTACGTATTTCTCCAAGCCATTATTTTGTGAGGCTAGAGGTTATAAGCAAGAAAACTGATGTAGGCTCCTAAGTGCAGTTTCCCTATTTTTTTTTTTTTTTTGTTTTAAAGGAAGTTATTCCACTTTTCACGGGGGGCAAAGGGGGAACTTCTGTTCTGGGGATTTTTTTCCAGATACGTACGTATATTTAGTAGCTGCTATTCCTAGATATATTACAAGCCATGAACAGTCCTGTTGAATTCAGAGTGAGTGTAAGTGAACTCAGCATCGGCAAAAAGGTTATGGTAGGCTGTTTGTCTCACAGGCTGAAGTCTGTTTCTACACCTTATACAGAGAAGGTTCAGGGCTGTGAAGAAGTTTGAGCATTGCTAGCAGGTGACATGCTTAAACAAGTGATCACTTCCATGATGGAGACCAAAATATTTGTTTAGTTAAACTTCTCATTCTAGGTTAGGACAAGGCCCTGAGTATCTTTCAGTTGAGATTTCCTACAAAGGAACGTGTGGCTGCTTTTCTGTTTTCACCCTACTTAGGCAGTTACTAGATTTCAACAAACCGGTTGTTTGCGTATGTTGCGTAACAAGATGAGTCACACTATTTTCTCTAAGCAGATAAAATAAACTTCATATTTATTCTTTGTATACACCTATCGCTAACAATTTAATTTAGGGCTCTAATGCTACATAGTAAGCCTTCCTCTCACTGCTACGAAGTTTTAAATCCAGAAGTATTTAACACATTTCACTCATTTATCATTTTTTTCCAGGTACTGAGTTTTGCCCTCTGCTTGAAAAGTTGAAGAAATGCTCATCATTAGAAACAGACCAATAAAAGTGCTAACAACCTGGAGTACTAACATTTCATCACAGCTAATGCACTTTCCAAATTCATGGAAAAGCATGAGATTTTGTTCTTAGAAGTCTAAGAAGACTTAGAAGTCTTTAATGAATTGGGGGCTTACTCTGAAAGACTTCACATTAAATGGCCTGATTGTTCAGAAGCATGACACAGACAACTTCCTGAAAATCAAGTCCCTTTAGAAGCCATCCAGTGGAGTAAGCCATGACAAGAAATTTCTCATAATCCTCTTTGAAAAATTTAGCCTATGACTCCTTACCCTACGTCCAGATCATCTCATGTTCCAATCCCGCATCTCCAACGGGCTACTGAAGTTGAGGGCATTTGGCACTACCCAAGCAGCGCTCAGTACCCTGTGTGATCGAATCAGGCAGCTAATTCAGTTCAGGCTAATGCGCTGAATGAACATATAAACAAAACAGGTTGAGGCAGAGCTATTTTAAGACTCTTACTTAGAAAATCTGTAAATCATCAAGAAGAGGCTTTGCAAATTAGATGTATTTTATGAATGTGAATGGATGAGGAAGGACACAGAACCAAGTAGGGAACTGTAGTTACAAATGTATAATGCTGCAGAAGGTGAAAAAAAAAACAACCAACAAACTGTATTATTAAAAAAAAAAAAATTCTAAGTTTGAGGAAAGGAGGAAGGAGCAGTTACAGATTAGACTGAACTGCACAGTGCATTGAAAGAAAAGCCTGTGAAGTTTATACCTGAGGAGAGAACACCGTGTGTATGCAGGTGTAAAGGTGTAAAGAGGAATAATCTGGACAAGATGGATCGTCCAGTTCTGGTCCATCCAGACTGCACTGGCAGCAACAAATCTTCTAAGTTGAAATATAAACACCAAAAGCTCAAAAAAGGTCTACACATAGAACAAGACTGAGAACATCGTTTTGGAAGATAAGAGAACAGACATATCATACGACAACATGCACATAGCATCCTGAATATGAAGTTGTGAAAGTACAGTGTGATTTTCATGCAAGTTGTTGAAGAATTTTAAGTGAAATTCCTCAAAAAAACATAATTGTGAAAGAAAGGAGAAGGAAAAGGCAAGAAGTGAGTTTGGGGGGAGGGCAGGGGGGGGCAGGCAATCGGCACAATCAGCAGTGTGATAAACCACCAGGATATTTAAAGGATGGAGAAGAAAAAAAATGATGTAAACAGTGCATTAAGAGCACGCTCAAACATCTGACAGAAGGGGATACAGCACACGTGTGACTGGAGCAAAGCGAGATATATCCTGATCGGGCAATTTCGGGGCTAGAGCCGCCAACTATGACAGACCAAGCTCAGAGTGACCAGCGGAGGTGTTGTGTTTTAAAACAGACTCGGAGCCAGGATATGTTATGGCGGGAAGGGGGAGGCAGAGGATATATTCTGTGACAACGCAGGCGAGGCGCTGCGGGGCCAGCAGCCGCCAGCACCCTGAGGTACGGCGCGGGGCACGCACCGGGGACGGGCGCGCGCCCCCGGTGCGAGGCAGGGCGGCGGCCGCAAGCGCGTCCCCGCCGGACCGGGCGCGACCAAGCCGGGCGCACCGCGGGGGGGGGGAGTGTGGAAGGGGCGCTGTCCACGGGCAGCAGGCGGTGGGGAGCGGCGAGACGCCGCTGCGGGCAGCGGGAACCCGGCACACACCGCGGCTGTCAGCGGGAGGAAAGGGGCCGGGCGGCTCGCAGAGCCGGGCAGGGCTGCCCACAGACCGCGGTGTCTCCCTCCCCCCCCCCGTGCAGGCGCCGCTGTCCCCGGTCCCGCCGGGCCGCCTCCAATGGCGGCCGGAGGTGAGGCGCAGGGCCGCTCCCGCCGCACTCACCCGTCGCTGGAGGTCTCCTCCTCGGCCATGGCGGCGGGGCGGCAGCCGGCTGCTGGCGGCGGTGGCGGGGCGGCGGCGGCGGCGGGCAGCGCGGAAAGGGACAGCGCGACGGCGGCGGCCCCGGCCATCACGGGCCCCTCCCTCCTCCTCCTCCTCCTCCTCCCTGCGTCATCCCCGCCGCGGCCTCCCACAGCGCAGAGCCGCCTGCAGCGCCGCCCCCGCCGTCATGGCGGGCGGGCGGGACCCGTGAGGGGGATCCGTGAGGGGACGCTGTGAGGGGGGGGGGCCCATGGGGATCCAACCGTCCCCCTGCCACCAGTGTCACACACTAACCCGTGTCCCTCAGCACCACGCCCAGCCTTGCCTTGAACACCCCCGAGTCTCTGCCCCTCCGCAGACTGACAGAACCCAGCCACCTTGCTTTGCACAGCCTTAGATGCTCGGGGGGGGGGGGGGGGTAGTTTGTGGTTGTTTCTACGGATAAAAGCAAATGAGGAGCTCTGGATGTAACCTAACAGTGTGTCCCTAAGGCAATTGCAAAGTAAATGAGTAAAACGCATGCTGCGATTCTCATTTTCAAGTGCTTTGAAGGACTTCTGTCCCAGTGGGGAGGAGAATGCAAGGAGAAAGGGATGCGCTCCTCAGCAGCATCCAGTCCCATGCCAGAGGCTGCGTTGTTATTCAGCGGTGTATAAACTGCGTTTACACTGAACAACCAACAAACCCTAACTGAAATAAAGCAGCAAGAGGCAGTGAGTGGAAGCATCGGCGAGAAGTTTTTAAGCCTTGCATTCTTCCCGGATTTTACCGTGGACCTACGGCACTTCAGAAAAAACAGGCAGAACGATCGCTGTTTCTTTAGGTTTCTGAAATCCTTTGACAAAAGCTGTAATGTTAATTTGGTAATACAAAGACCATTCTGCAATTTTATCAACAGTGATCGTTAAGGTTACACAATCTCAGCTAAAGTTTGTTTGGCTGTGTCACAATGCTTTGGCAATCTAACATTTTTCTCTTGAGAGGTGGTTGGCTTTTTTTTTTATTTTTCAGTTGTTACTTCTCTGAAATATTCTACTTACTGAAAATATGACTATCTGTGAATGCAGAACTATATGATTATTGTCATCATTTGCAGTGATGCTCCATGGAATTTGCGAAGAGCCTATAATAGCCCCGAATGCTATTACTTCTTAACTCCAATGAAATAATATGTTTAAAACCTCATAAGTAAGATTTAAGCCCTACTCGTGGAACATGCAAGTGTTCGACATGGTTATTTCTGTGATTTCAGTTCAGTTGTGTTCACGCAAGCAGTCATTGATTGCGTGTGTTTAAGAATATAAATACACAAATAATGCACTTCCACTAATCAGTCTCTCTTTCTCTTACTTCATTTCTTGATAGAAGTAGCTCAGTTTCTTTAGAGTTGACTTGATTACGTGGATAAATCAGCTGTATTTCTGTGCATGAAGAAATGACTGCGATAAAGCCAATGGAAGAGGGTCAGTCATACGTCAGTTGGCTGACGTTGTGGTGTAAAAGACTGAAGGATAGCTAGGTCATGATGAGAAGCAAAGAGAGTTCAGATGAGGTTTTTCATTTTGGTATTTCAGAGAATTTTCTGGACACTGAAAATATCCCTCTGATTCTGAAGGGATGGTTCTCGCCACTGTTTAGTCTCTCACTTCAGTAATAAGTCCCCATATTCATTTTTAATGGGAGTTATATTTGGTCCTTTTTATTGAATTCGTTTGTTGCCATTCTCTTTAAGAAGAGGTATGCTACCCAATGTTGCTATTGTAAGCCAGAATTTTATTTTCAGATCCCAACATGAAACACAGGTGAAATTCCTTTGTTATATTCTTTTCAGAGCAAAATTCTTTTCCTGCTAGCATCAGAAGAAAAAAACAAGTTCTGTTAGCTGCGAGAAGAAAAGCAACCCATCTGACCTCACAAATACTCATTGTCCTGGACTGAGATAAAAATATCAATCTCCATGCTAGAGGAAGACTCCAGGTGACATTACAGAAGTCGGAGTGTCAAAGCCATCTTGCTTACTCTGGATTTCAAACAATAACTTTGAGACCATCTATATTAGAGGTTGGTTCACAGTAACTGTCATTCTTCTTAGCTATTTAAGACTTGAGGTTGTACTATTCCTTATGTCAATACACCTCAAATGCAAAGAATTTCTATATTATATGTACGACACTTCCAGTCCTACTTTTGATCTAATAAAAGTAGCTGCTTGTCAGCTAGAGCTGACTGTGACAATGAAACACGAAAAGAGACTGCAAGTGTTTATCACCCACAGTTTTTACAATGACCCACTTAGTATCCTACTTTTCCAAAGAGCATCACAAACAGCTTGCTAAAACCTATCTGATCAAAACCCATAAAGAAGGCTGACCAGGCCAAGTATGTACACACTAAGGAAGAAGTATTGCTTATGCTTGTTTTCTGTATGAAAGTGATAAAAAATAAGCAGCTTGATAAAAGGAACATCGTACACTATGCCTATTCTGATTTGGTAGCAACAGCTACGATGGCAGCCCAGCTCACAAGTGAAGGAGTTTCCACCAGTTGCATCTTTGTGGTGGTTCAGGAAATATGTAATTTACTGCCATAGAGCCTCTGCAGGCCCTTTGTTTCTTGCACCCACAGGTCCTTCTTCTCTTAGGGTCTACTCTACATGTTGTCCGTGTTGTAGTTCAGGCATGACTTCCAGCTGAAAGTTCGAGCCTTGCATCCCAGGTAGCCCAGGTTGAAAAGGAGATAGGTTTGCATTCAGAGCCCCTGTAGCACCCTTTTGTAACTGCGCCCACAGCAGTTGTGGTAGGAAGTTGTGTAACTGTGTGCAGGAGTCAGCTGTGGGGAGGTCAAGAGAAGTTTAAGTGCTTCAAGAAGCAAGCATACTGCAAAGAGGGGTGATGAGACATGTCCTTATTGTTATATTCAGTATCAGCGACAGCTGGGGCCATGACATGCTGTGCTGCTAGCCAGAACTCCCCTCTTGGCATACTTAGCTGTTCCAGTGTGCGTCACTCACACGTGATTAACCTGAAAATTCCTTCCTGGGTACAGGAATGGCTGGGAAGAGACAAGGTTTCATGTCTTCTGGTGGGTGGAAGGGTGCTGCCATTAGGAGTACAGTGACTGTGTCTGCCTGGGTCTGTGTGTGCTGGCTCTGAGAGCACATGTTGAGACATTTGCAGCTGCATGAAACAGGGCGTGTAATCTAGACAATGCCACAACCTTATTTTATCTTCTTCACCTGTGAAGGTGGATAGCTACATGAACTGGAGCCCTCTAGGGCTTCTGGAAAGGTCCGTACCTAGCAAGAGGCTAGTTTTGATTAAAACCAGTCAGAAGCAAGAAGCTGAAAAGGTCACAGTGGACATTAGTTGAGGCTGTCCACGAAACAGCAGATTTAGTGACTGGAGGAGTAAGAAGAGTAGGATTAAAATAAAACCCATGACATTCAGAAAGGCAGACTTGATTGAACTTGGAGAACTGGAAGCTAGAAGTCCTCTGAAAAGCTTGTATAACAGGTAAAAAGAAAAGGAAGAGTGAAATCACAGGAGCAGCCAGTTATTTAAAGGAATGGTATTAAGGGCAAACACAGGTTTTTATTGCAAAGGAATTCAGCAAGTATAGTTAACGAACCAGTTTGGCTAAATTACTCAAGAAATAAATATATAGGGATGGAAAAATAGTAGGTTAGGATATTAATGCTGAGAATTAAAGTATAACTGAAGTATGTAGAAACAAAATTCAAAAAACACAAGCATAAAATGACATGCAACTAGCAAGCAAAATAATAATAATAATAATAAAATCACTCTAGAAACATGCTAACTGTACGAGGTAGAAATGGTTCTCTAACTATCAAGTGAGAAAACTAAAGGTGTCAGAAGGGCAGTACCTTCCAGACCTCACTAAAAAGATCAGTAAAATCAGGAAACTGATGCAATAACAACAGAAGATAAGATTTTAGCCTCAGCTAAGAAAAGGGTAAAGTACTTAAGTCAGGAATTTTCAAATTGACCTCAAGTCCCTCTTTTACTTCATCCCAGGGTATTTAAAGGTGTTGCTCACAGAATATCAGTGTCATTAATCAGTATCTTTGAGAAAGTGTGATTGTTGGGTAGCATCGAGGAAGGCTGTAAAGTGACAAGCACAGTGGAGGGGAGGGAAGAGAGCAAAGAGGAGGTATGAAATGATAGATGAACAAAATTATTTTAAATTCTTAGAAAAACAGTGAAAGAAATAAGTATTATTGTGCATTGCTGAAAAATAGCATGGAGATTGGTAATTGTCAGCAAGAAATTATGTTTCATACATCTGACTGACTTGGTAACCAGATGACCTATCCTGTGGAAAGAGATGTGCTACAGATGCAATACGTCTTGATTTTCAGGTAAATTGTCATTTGATTCCCTTAAACAAATGAATCAAGTGTGTTTTACATTGACCTACAGCTAGGTGCATACAGAGCTATCTGGAAAACCAGAGTGACAGGATGGTGCTCTATCAAATTGGCACTGTGTGTATTAAGTGGGACTGCACAGATCCCACATCTGGTGCTAGTCATTAGTGACCTGAAGGATGCTTATAGAAGGGAAAATGCTTACTGAATTCATAAATGTATCAGGCAGGGAAGGAGTAAGTATGCAGGAGGACAGGGACAGAATATAAAATGATCTTCAATTAGAAATACAAAAAAAAAAAAAAAAGGAAGCTATTCAACTGAAACAGCTGCAGACCTAAGCAGGAATAATCAGCTGGTAGGGAAAACTGGTTAGGTAGCAGTTTTGTACAATAGTAACTCTGGCTTTGAGTGGTCACAGACTGGGTGTGAGTCAACAACGGCGTGTTATTAAAAAAAAAAAAAAAAAAAAGATAAGTGTTCTGCTGGGATCCATTATAAGGATTAGAGTTTGCAAGACTTGGCAAGTAATTCTGCTTTGCTAAGCAGTTGTAAAGCTAGTTTGGGGTGTTGTGTGTCAAGAAGGATGCGGACCACCTGAAGAGCATCTAGATGGGAACAACCAGAATGTCATGGAAATACTGAATAGTTCTGGACTGGTTAATTACGGAAGGAAAAACTGAGTAGGAGGAATGATAACAGTCCACAAATATGTGAGAATTTATGACTATGTGGGAATAACCTGTTTTCGCTGTCCACCATGGGCAGAAATAGTAAACAGGGTATTTTATGTTAAACATTAGGACAAGTGTTCTTCAAGGGTAAGATACTGGAAAAAGGATTGCTGGGGTATGGTCAGGGTCTGTCACTGGGGTCTTTAAGAACAGGCTACTTACATATCACGTCCTCCATAAATAGAGACGTCACAGGGGTAGGGGAGCCGCCTGGAGGCAGGGAGGCTGAGAACACAGCTTTCTGAGGACCTGTCAGCATTATGTTTGCATTGTTGGTAATGTCCTCAAGGCAAGCTGAGGTGGGCAGGAGTCCTGTCCACCACCACGCTCACCGTCCCATCACGTGTCCTGGCGTCCATGCCACCCCAGCTGATAATGGTTGGAGGGTTTCTGCCCCCTAAAATCCACATCATAATCCTGTTCCTAGTGAAGTTGTTAACTGCGAAACACAGTGCAACCTCTCTGGTGTAATCCTGATCTCATCGTAACCCTGTTGGTTGTAAATAAAAGCTTGTGCAATGTTTTTGGAGTTTTCTTTTTACACAAAGCAACGTTTCTTTTTTAACCTTAAAACTCATGTTGTAATACATGATTGGTCAACAGTCTTCAACCTTCTACCATAGGTAAAGAGAGGAAGTGTCTTGTGGGTGTTGTACATCATGTCTGGTAAGCTCTAAGCCTGAGAATGTCCAGCCATTACTCTTCAGAAATAATTCCATGCTGCAGGGTTTTTGGTGAAAAAAAAAGAAAAAAAAAAAAAAAAGAAAAAAAAAAGATTTTGAATACTTCTCTGTACTTGAAAGAAAAAGATAAATTCCTAATGTTTTCAACCAGATTTGTAAAAATAACTTACAGTTTTCCAGCCATGTTAAGTCCCAGTTATTTATGTATTCTATGGAGTAAATAATAATTACCTTAACTAGTAAAATCTTTTGCTTTATGTGTGTCAAGAAAATATTGAAAGCGATAACTGAAGTCAGTAAACATGGTTCATTACAACTTCTTAATAGTTGTTTCTTCTTCTGAGGGAAATTTGTTTCTTCTTTTGTCCTTTTTTTTTTTTTTAATAATAAGTCATTGGCAAAAAGAAGTATTTCTATTTGTAATGATTCTAGCTGGTAGAAAATAGTAGTAACTAGCAGTGTAATGGAAAATACTTATCTCCTTGGAGATTGGCTTTTTTAATATAAAGATCACTTTTGTAAGGCAACGTCAAGATTAGTAAATGCTTGAACGCAGTTCAAAAATACATTTTTTTCCCACTTGGTAGTCTCTGTTGCTGACCAAATTCATCCTTGCAAGTATTATTTAAATTAAGAAAACCAGTGACAGACAACCCAGTTATGTCTGTGGTGCACTGTTTTTATTTACGAGGAATGTACATCAAGTCCTAATTCCCCGAAAAGAGGAAATACCAAACAACACGAGGAAGATTGTCTGCTTGCAGTTTGTTATTTTGACTTTCTCTTGGTGTCACACAGATCTTGCTTCTCCCTGTGGCTTTTCTTTTTCTTCCCCCTTGACACCCACACCCCCTTTTTTTTCTTTATTTCTTCTGTTTGCTTGCTGGGTGCTCGTGACACACAGATACATACTGCCCTTCCAAACAATACCCAACCTTTGCATTCACATTCAAACCGCAGTGCTAACCTTTATGCCATAAATCTTAGTTACTACCCCTGCCTTGTCAAACTTGTCTGGATTTCAGCCAGTATTTTTAACTGTGAAAGCTACTGATAAAGAAAGACAAATTTAGCATGATTAGGAAGATCTTTTCTGTCTCTTATCTTCATCAGTGCCTGCAGATCAAAGTCAATGGCTATTCCCAGAGACAGGAAATCCACAGAATGAAGTGATATAAAATATTAAATACGTATTTGTAATCTTAGTGTTCGAAGTGCTGCAGTATATGGCAGCATGAATGCTGTGTTTGTGTCTTTCTCCTCTGGCTGAAAACACGCTATCGCTTCTGAGGAAAAGTTCTCTGTTTCTCCCACTGGTATTTCCCCCAGGACTTCAGGAGCTGGTCAAAAGTAAAAGACTGGGCCATAATCTGCTTTGAGTTATTTTATGCTTCATCCAGTTTAACTCTGTGTATCGCAGTGGAACTTTTTATCAGTTTCACTGTTGCAACCAAGAAAAGTGCATTTGCCTCAGATATCTTTCAACTTCAGAAAATGTTCCGATTGGGAATCTTTTAATTTCTTTATTTTTTCTTGATGTCTAAGTTATTTCACTAATCTTTCTTTATCTTTGCTGCTGAATATACATTGGATTACCAAATTTAAGTACTTCTCTCCACAGGACCTATTTCTTTTGAGTCTTAATGCTATTGCTTGGATACACTTCCCTCTTCTGTGTCAGGTACTTGGTTTCATCTTGCTTTTTTGTAGTTTGGATCATACAAATGGATTGTTATTGATTTTTTTTCAGATTTTTAAAAGTATTTGGTTTGTCTGACACCTTTGTTTCAGCAGAACTTTGGTCTCTGCAGATCTGAACTGGCATTGACTGTGATTTCATATATAGTATATTCCGTGTAACATAGCATAAATATATTCTATATATTTATATACATATATATGTCTATTATGTGTAACATAGAATAGCTTGCTGGTCTTGCTTTTCTTTACAATCAGTTACAAAATTAACACCATTACACCAAGGAATGGCCAGTCGCTATGTAACTTATGGGAATACTAATATTTATAGATAAACAATAGATATTCAATGTCCTTTCTGTATCTGTAGTGTAGCTGCAAGTATGCTGAGGCCTCTTGAAGGACCATTTAACTAAATGAGGCACAGATGTCTGTCAAAGGCAAAACGCCTTACACCTTTGAATCTTAAAGTCCTCTTTAAAAATGTCAGGTGAAAAGGGATGTGTGTTTGATTACATTGCTAATGAATAAGGAACAAGCAAAAACAATAGATGGGATAACTCAATATTGCTTATTTAACAGTTGTTTAAGCAAGAGACACGGAAGATTTAAGTATACTCACAACTTATCTTTTATCCGGCTAGATGATGCTGATACCCAATCAACAATATATCAGTGTTGCCAAGTGGATTGGTACCTTCAGAGTGAGGTACTTTAATTACATCATCTTAATATCACCGTTACTTATCCTAATTCTGCCATTTACCAATTTTCACACTTTTCAGAAATGTCTCAGAGCCCAGAATGTTTTAAATTGGAGCATTTCAAATCTAGGTTAGCATAAATTTCAAACTACTCTGAATGGATAAAGCTCTGAAACCGGATAAATTCTTGGCGGTTCCTGAGTACACAACCCTATTAAGCAGGAACAGGTCCAGAACAGCCTGTCCTACTGGTTGTTGCACAGATCCACATTTCCAGCCGCACACCGAGATCCATGTTTCCAGCAGGTCATATCTATCTGGCATGAGGACAGCCATCTCTCTGAACGGTTGTTACACACCACTAAAAGCAGCCTTTCGGCCCTTACCACCAGCCATTTGTGAATGCTTGAGGGAGTGTCCTGTCTGTGCGTGTTTCTTGTGCTCTTACACTGGTGTAGTGACTACCTGTGGACACGTGAAATAATCTCGCTGTAGTCTAGAGGAAGGATTTCGGTTCAGAGGAGCTGGCTCAGCTGGGACACAGGCCAGCTCCTGGTACTCTCACTGGGGTTAGGAAGTTGCCAGCTTTGGAGCAACAACACAAACCCATGCTGACAGTCACCCACTATTTCCCAGCATTTCCAGCATGTCCGGAAGAGCAGGCAAGCTCTGTCATGGTTAAGTAGGAAAGAATCATCATTATTGTCACAGGTGTGGATTTAATAAAGGAAGTAATAGAGGATTTAATCATTTTGTGCCTCAACGTTAGCATTTGTTTCCTGGTTCTCTGCTGTCAGTATGGGGAAGTGGTGCCGGTAGTATAGCAGCGTGGCTTGACTCAGAGTCTTCAGTCCCATGGGGCTGGGAAGAAGCCGTGGCTCCCTCTGACAGCCAAGAGGTGTCCGTTTTGCTGACAGCGCTGCTGGTCCACCCCACCGTGTGCCCCAGCCCAGGGAGCCTGCCTACCTTAGCTGAGCCATGAGGCAGCGGGCTCCTGCCACATGGCCTGGTACGGCCAGGGTGTGTGCCTCCCATTCACGGTCCTGCGCAGCAGAAAGAAGCCTCCATCCACCCCAGTATTGCGGTGACATACAGGGGGTTATGGTCCCACGAGCTCTTGGGCCTTACAGGCAGTCCTAGTGGGATTGCTGCGACTCACATGCAGCTTTAAACACACCCACTCGCGCCCAGGCTGGACCAAGAAAGATGGTCTGTACCCAGACACCTGTCACTCTGACTGATCTGAACTGAACGCAGACCCTTGGATATATAACATAACACCAAAACACAGTTTTATTTTTCCTAAAAACGAAAAGAAAAAAAAAAAAAAAAAAAAAAAAGGAACTTTTATTCCAAGCTCTGTTCTCAGTACATGCCTCTGGGTCCCCCAGGAAAAAGATTTTTAAGGGCAATATTAATTGTTAATCTTTCCTTGACTTTCACTTGACTTGACATTTGATTTTAAGAATGGAGGATCCTTTTTTAATTTAACGTTTTGCCTTAGCTTATTTCACTGCAATACTAGCAAGAAGGAGCAGTCCCTTCTGCAGCTTAAAATGGGGCAAGTACCATATTAGTCTGTGGTTCGATCTTGACAAACACTAGACATCTGCTTCAGAAGGAACTAAATGAGGAGAACAGAAATAGGATTCCTGTTTTCTATCACACTGAATTTCTAATTGCTGATTGGAGATGATTTTCACTAAAATAAAGACTTTTTAAAATTAGGTTTGATACATCTGAGTGTGCTTCAAATCAGATTATAGAATTATACACGACAGAAATAAAAGACAAATTCCATGACCTTGATGATAAAAATCAAAGTTTTTTCTGTACAGACTTACAGTACTAAATTTTAAGTAGACCACTTGATACTAATAAAGATAATAGGCTAGTCTCTAATAAGGTAGAATTCATGGAAAAAAAAATCTTTAAATTTACAAATATTACATCTCTGGTATTTCCGAATGCATGACTGTAGCAGTCAGGTCAGGTTAAACATTTTTTTCATTTTCAATGAGTGCCTAGTGCTCTCCTAAACTGACAGAATATATATACCATATATCTTTATTACCCCATGCTCTGTACGTTTGATGACAGCACTGGGACCCACGGGACTCAGATCATGAAAAACTGTACCAGACTTTGTATTCCAGAAGAAACGAGCTAGATACCAAAAGTAGATCAGCATGTGCAGTCCTTTAACAACAGCATATGCACACCTCTTTGTTCTGTCAGTGCTTTGCTTGCCAGCCCTGCAGAAGAGATCACAAGCAAAAGATTTTCTCTTTTGACTCATCCACTTTTTCTTTAACAGCTAGAATTACGTTAGTGATTGCTTTGCAATCTTTCACTGATTACGTCAAATGCCCCTTTTTTTTCACGAGTTCAGTATTTTGTTCTTGGTGTTGATGGCTTCTAAGGGGAGTTCCATAATTTTGCAAAGTCCAGTGACTAAGTCCATCATTTCAGTTGAAAAGTGAAGAGTGATTTATTAACGACTTGGGATTTTTATTCCTGTTTCAGGGTGTGGATAAGAAAATGCCAGTACGCATCCCCTTCTGAAAATGAAGGAGAAGCTGTGTTTCTGAGCATGTAGATGTAGCATGTAAACTAGACACAACAGTAATAATGACAAGCTTGGGTCATTAGAAATTGCAAATAATGGAAACGGGCTATCTGCAGTTTAATGGATTTAACGAGTTTTGTCATGTTCCAAGCAGCAGTGAGAACAGTCAAACGAACAGATGTACAACTGGTACTAGTGGACAGTAAGTAAGCAGAGAAATTATATACAGACTTGCAAATGTATTGTACAATGAAACTGTGTATACTGTATGAAAGGAAAACAGAGCTCGGAGTCCTTAGATTTAAGCTGTTGGACAGCTGTCAAATCTGCAATAGTTTTGCTAGCAGTATGCCAGTGGTACAGCCCTTGTCTAACTGGATAAGCCAATGCACCTCCCTGGAGAAATCAATTTTTGATGGCTTGAAGGATCAGCTATAAAAACTTACACAACTCCTCTTTTCATAATCAAGAATTCCGTAAAAGATCACTTCCCAACTTATGCTTCAAGTAACTTAAAAGTTAGAGTAAGACAGACCTGATACAGTGAAGATGTAGCATATGTATTTTATCTAGGTACTTTCCTGAAGTTGTAAGAATACAAGAAACATTTCATGAAGCGCAATAAAAAACTACCATGTGCACATCTGGTGTAGTTTGGAGCACACCTGGTGTAGTTTGGGACAGCTGATGATGATATTACAGCTGTCTGATTTTGGTTTGCCTTAAGGCTCATACTGGGGTGGTTCAGCAGCTGACCAGCAGCTGAATTCAGGCACAAGGGGTGAAGGACAACTGGAATCATGAACTTCTTCAGCCCTCCCAGGACCTTTCCCATTCATAATGCAGAGCCTGCAGAGTAGGGCTGCAAGGGAATTTATCACCTCTTTATCTTTGGCAAGCGTTACTTTGAAAGCAGTGGCTGGAAAGACTTTTACTGAACACGGACTTCTGAACTTGCCTCTTCCAAACACTGGTTAAGCTCTTTCGCCTATGTTCATAATGTAGCAGCCTTGTGAAGAGTTAGCATAATTTTCCTTCAGTTCCTAAATCCAGGCAGAGATATTACTAAAACAGCTCTTTGAAAAATGCAGTCTGGTGAAAGGCTGCATCAGGTGGTGAAGTCAAAGACTTGTCTGGGGCACGGTCACAGCAGGGCTGCTGCCAAGTCCAGTTTTCTTAAAACACGTTAAGTTCTGCCATCTGATAACTCATAGCAACTAATCAGTGACTGTTCAGAATTGTTCCCAGCCATGGGCTAACAAATAAATCACGCACATTCTGTCCAGGAGGACTGAGCTTTGAATCTTGATGACTTTTAATTCACTTTGCTTGAATTCATGTATAAAATATGATTAATATATAATGCTTTTTTATTATTTTATTTTTATTTTTATTTTTAACCTGCTCTCTCCAGGTAATAATATGAGAGTGGTTTCTCTCACCTCTTTTAAGCTTAGGCAGACTGATTTACCTCTTTTTATGCTACTTCCATTGGGCTTGACAGGACAAACTGTTTGGCAGGACTATCTTTCTGCTCTTTCATGACCTAGTTTGGGATTAGAAAACTGGAATAAAACTAGGTATTTCTAATCAGCTAGACCCAGTGGGAAACGGAAGAGATGTATCTTTCTTGTACCTTGCAGATTATAATTGATCAACTTCATTGCTTCATTGTCCATGAAACAAAGCTTCCACACTTTGACCCCAACAATGCTTGGGCCGCCTCAACATATTTATGTGGAAATTCCTGGCAGGATGTAAAAATATGCCAGATATGACTTGAAAAATAATTTGCAGGAAAGTATAAACATTTTAGTAATATTATATTACTGGAAATATCCCATATAATCCTGTATAATCTGACCAGAAAAACAACCGAAGATGCGTAAAATGTCACCAGATCTTACTGTAACAAATACATCAATTGAAAATCAATTACAAAAAAAAAGAAAAAAAAAAGTAATTACCATGTTAACCCTAAACTTTAAAAGTCCCATAATCCATTTTACACTCTAATCAATATGTCATTAGCTTGTGAATAGGAAGAATATTTTAGTGTTAATTGCTCCTTACTTGTTCCAGGATGCCTCTAACCCTAGGTAAAGTTAAATCTTATGAGGATGATTATTCCTGTGTGTGACTTCGGATAAGAGCCAATATTCATCTCAATTACCTGGCTATATGAAGTATGGTTGTCATACCATACGTATGTCTATATGTATTTGAATTACAAGGTTTACTTTATGGAAAGCTGCTTACCTTGTGCCAGCTTTTGGTCTTACCCAGCCCTTCTTTGAGCCTATTTAAATCACTAAAATGGAAGAAAACAAAACCAGCCAAAGAGGGGTAGTTTTCTGTGGAGCTGCTAAATTGAATGGGCTCAGAGAAAGATCTGATGGGTGCCAGAGCTGGTGGAAGTATGGGGCAGAGCCTCAGAGCTGGCAACAAAGGCACAGATAGAAAGAAATAGTAGTGCTGGAGTGTGAGTGAAACCTTACCCTTTCAGTAGCAGTGAGATGCTGGATGGCTACAGATAGCCATTGAACTATACCCACATTGTGATCACAGTTTCAACCAGGTATAAAAGAAAATTTTAATTTTACTTCACAGTGAATGGCTTCTTAATTAAGTACTGTGTTAATTATTAGTCCAAGGTGAAGAGAGACAACCACAGAATAAAAATAAGATCCTCTCTAGAAATTTTGATGGATTTTCTTTTTTTTTTTTTCTTTCTTTCTTTTTTTTTTTTTTTCCTACTTTACTACAGCTTATCCATTACACCGTGGCTATAGTCTGCTTTGTGCCTGACAGAGGCAGACCATGAAAATGCTATAATCAGCTAACAATCACAATACTGGACTACAGCAACTGATGGACGCAAGCTTGGGATTTGTATTTAACTATAACTATAGTGCAATTGGCAATTTAGAGTGGGCAAACCTGATCCATCTTTAAATTAACTAATCCTAATGGAAACAGTCTAGTTACTACAACACAATTTGGTTGGCACAAGGTAATTTGCCTTTGCCATCATGGCCAGTCTGTTTCCACTGCGTCAGCAGTGTACGTGTATGCAGATTACTATGCACATACAGGCACACCCACCATCTATTTATGAATCCTGTTTTACTTTCGTGACCATCGGATTATGTGCTAACCTTTATGCATGGGTGGCAGAACGTGAACCTTTTAAAAGAAACTGACAGTGTTCCAGCAAGAATTCATTGCACAGCAAGAATGTGACACCTAGTGGATAGATGGTATTTGAGAAATATGACAGACCATCAAGGAATACTGACATTAAATGACCCTATCAAGTAGAACAATGACTTCGCTATCAGAAAATGCATTGATTTTGAATGACTCTATGCACAGGGCCAAAGTAATTGGGTAATGGAAAGTCCTCACTGAAAGCCCAAAAGTGAAGAAGGTGTCAGAGAGCAGATGACAAGCCAAGAAGGCCAGAGATCCCTGAAGACAGAAATCAAAGCCCACAAAGACATTGGTGGATACTGTCAGGATGCATTGGGACCAGAGACTTCCAACACGGAAAACTCAAAAATAAAGTGTTTTAAAAAAATCCCTTCTGTTAAATCTAAGTCCCTGTTATTGCTACATTATTTTTGCAGGAAGTGAGTTGTCACGGTCGGAGATACTGAGGGGTGAATGAAATACATGGTTAGGCCATTGAGAGCTGGACTAGACCGAGACATGGTTTAAAAGTCTGACTAAATACATCCTGCCCAAACTAGCTGATACAAATTGTGTCTGTTACTGCCCGATGTGGTGTGTAGTGCCTGGATTTCAAGTATGCACACTATCTCAATTTTTCTGAGGTGCCTTGCTTCTAGGGCTGTAAGTAATAGAAAGCCTCAGTACCAGAGACATTTCAATCTGGCTACAGAGTATGAACCATACTTTTCATTGTAAAATTTACAAAATTTAAATGTCAATATATTTCCAAATATGCTGAAAAGTGTGTGTGAAATAATAGCCAGATGCTAGAGGCAGCATACAGCTTATCCTCTGGCAGCTGTTATATTCTGTGCTGGGTCTATATGCTGGCTCTAAAGGAACTCTAAAGCCAGGGGCTTTTTCCTGCAATCCTATTCTTGCGGATAAGCCTACATGAAGTTGCCTGGGGCAGCTGGTTTGTCTAGGTCTAATTTTACCTGATAAGCCATTATGAATGTACCCTTGGTAGCTCAGCAGCAGCTGGGGTTAGGCAATGGAGTGTGCCTACTTGGCATACGCCACAAAGGCAAACAACTTGAGGGCAGTGCTTTCTGGACTCTGGGAGACCATTTCTGGAGTCATTCCAGATCTGTACATACTGTACAAATCTGCAGGTATATCTAATTTGCAAGAAACATCAAAAGGCCTTAGTATTATCCAAAATAACAATAAAAAATATCCAGAGAGCTGTATTTAAATGGCCTTGGCAAGCCCTGCAGGACAGTGAGCTGCTGTCTGCCAACCTATTCAACTGTCCCTGTTGTGCGCTTTGTTCTCTGCTACGAATCTTGGAAAGGAACTACATTCTACAACAGTCTTAGAATCAAAATGCAGTCATGTGGGAGTTGGCCTCTTCTCACAGGTAACTACAGATAGGACTAGAGGGATTGGCCGCAAGTTGCGCCAGGGGAGGTTCAGGTTGGAAATGAGGAGACGTTTCTTCTCAGAAAGAGCAGCCAGGCACTGGGACGGGTTGCCCAGGGAAGTGGTGGAGTCACCGTCCCTGGGGGCGTTCAAGGGAAGGTTGGACGTGGTGCTTGGGGACATGGTTTGGCGGGTGACATGGGTGGCAGGGGGGCGGTTGGACCAGGTGATCTTGGAGGTCTTTTCCAACCTTAACGATTCTGTGAGCGCATGATTCTATACTCTTGGCTGCAGACTATGCTGTTCGCAAACGAAACCAGCACCACAAACACTACGAGGGGAGCACGCCGCTTTCAGACAGGCGACACCCGGCACCGCCCGTTAACGGCCACCGCCCTCAGAGCCCCCCCTCAGCCCTCCCGCGCCTGCTCCCTGAGCCGTCCCCGGCCAATGGGAGGAGGAGGAGGAGAGGCAGCGGTGGGCGGGAGCAGGGGGCGGAGGAGAGGGGGCGTGGCCACGGCTCGGGGGAGGGCGTCCCGCCCCGCCCCGCCCCGCGGATGTGGCGCCGGCAGCCGGCGGTGAGTGGGGAGGGGGCGGCTGCCGGGGCCGCCCGGCGGGGACCGGGGAGGCGGAGGGCTCGCTGCCTGCTCCGCCGCCGCGGGGGAGGAGCCTCCCCCTGCCCGCCCACCGCCCGCACGGAGCGGCCAGGCCGCGGGGGGCACGGGCAGGGTGGCTCCGGGGGGAAGGGAGGGGAGGGGAGGGGAAGAAGGGAAGGGAAGGGAAGGGAAGGGAGGGGAAGGGAGGGGAAGGGAAGGGAAGGGAAGGGAAGGGAAGGGAAGGGAAGGGAAGGGAAGGGAAGGGAAGGGAAGGGAAGGGAAGGTCAGTGAGTCACCGTGCGGCAGCTCCTTCCCAGCTATGCAGTTCCGAAGCAGGGCTGGAGGAGCCATGCAGGCTGTCCACGAGCTGCCCCCAAATGGTGCCCCCACACCGCTGCCACCCGTGGTCGCGGCTCTCCGGTGGGTTCTGCTGCGTGGGAGGAGGCCGAGGTGCATCCCACCGAGCTGCGGTCAGCCTGGATCCAGCTGGCTGCGACCTGGTGCTGAAACCCCAAAGAGTCGTGGAAGAGGGCTTCGGCCGCCTTTCGGGCATCAGTAGTGGGAAAGCTAAAAATAACGGGCGGCATGCCGTAGTTTCTCAGTGCACCAAGCACACTGATGCCCAGTGAGGAAGTACAGCGTGCACAACGTAGCAGACATCATATATAAAATTGATTATGGGAAGTGATGCTGCAAGGCGGAATGACTCAAAATGTAGTGAATCACTGCCATCACAGTTGCAGTGCGTTATCACCGATTATGCTGTCCAGTCTCTGACTCATCCCACTTGTACAGATGTGCATCTAAAATGTTTTTAAAAGTCTAGCGTATTTCCATTAAATACCTGCATGCATGGGTTCAGAGCTGAAAATCTGAATGCTGCAGGATTCTGTATATAAGAGCTAGAAGGTGAAACTAAGTGGAAGCCCCATTAAAACAGGTCACAAAAGCTTTTTTTGTCAGTCAGAAGTGAATAGACAGGTTTATTATGGTATGCAAAAGCTTACAGTGTCACTATATTACATTATAGTATCACTATATGTGGTACATTGCTCAGAAAAGAAAGGCCAGGGAGAGTGTTCCCCCTCTGATGGATGAGAAGGGTGAGCTGGTAGCCACAGACGAGGATAAGGCTGAGGTACTCAACCACATTGTCTCAGTTTTCACTGCCAGTCAGGCTTCCTAAGTCCTTCATGTCCCTGAACCTGTAGATGGAGGCTGGGGAGCCAAGTCCCACACACTAAGTAAAGAGCAGGTTCAAGACCACCTGATGAAACAAAACAAGTACAAGGCTGTGGGGCCTGATGACATGCGTCCCGGGGTCCTGACGAAATTGGCTAATGTAGTTGCCAGGCCTCTCTCCATCACATTTGAAAAGTCCTGGCAGTCAGGCGAAGTCCCTGGTGTCTGGAAAAGGGAAACATGACTCCCATTTCTATAAAGGGTAGAAAGGAGGACCCAGGGAACTACAGACCGGTGAGCCTCCCCTCTATGCCTGGCAAGATCATGGAACAGATCCTCCCGGAAGCAATGTCAGTGCACATGCAAGGCACAGAGGTGATCCAAGACAGCTGGCATGGCTTCACCAAGGGTAAATCATGCCTGACCAATCTGGTGGCCTTTTAGAATGGAGTGACTGCATCAGTTGACAAGGGAAGACCAACCAATGACATCTACATGGACATCTGTAAAACCTTGACATGGTCCCACATGACATCCTGATCTCCAAATTGGAGAGGGATGGATTGGATGGGCAGACCATTCAGTGGATAAGGAGCTGGCTTGAAGGCTGTACCAAGAGTGGTAGTCAATGGCTCTATGGCCAGGTGGAGGCTGGTGACGAGTGCTGTCCCTCAGGGGTCTGCCCTGGGACCAGTACTGTTTAATATCTTTATCAATGACATAGACACTGGAATCAAGTGCACCCTCAGCAAGTTTGCAGATGACACCAAGCTGAGTGGTGCAGTCGAGACATGAGAATGAAGAGATGCCATCCAAAGGGATTGGACTAGCTTGAGAATTGGGCCACATGACCCTAATGAGGTTCAGTAAGTCCAAGTGCAAGGTACTGTACCTAGGTCGGGGCAATCCCAGACATGAGGACAGACTGGGAGAAGAACTCACTGAGAGCAGCCCTGCAGGGAAGGACTTGGGGGTTCTGGTGAAAAACGGGTTCTGATGAAAAGCTCAATATGAGCCAGCAGTGCCCACTTGGAGCCCTGAAGGCCAACCGTGTCCTGGGCTGCATCAACAGAGGGGTGGCCAGCAGGGTGAGGGAGGGGATTGTGCCCCTCTGATCTGCCCTTGTGAGGCCCCACTTGGAGTGCTGTGTCCGGGTCTGGGGCCTCTAGCCCAAGGAAGACAGGGACCTGTTAGAGTGGGTCCAGAGGAGGGCCACTAAGATGATCAGAGGGCTGGAGCACCTCTGCTATGAAGAAGGGCTGAGAGAGCTGGGGATGTTCAGCCTAAAGAGAAGGCTCTGGGGTGACATCATTGCGGCTTTTCGGTACTTAAAGGGGGCTTATAAAAAGATGGAGAGAGACACTTTGCTCAGTCTGATAAGGACAGGACAATGGGGAATGGATTTAAACTAAAAGAGGGGAGATTAGAGTTTAGGAGGAAATTCTTCCCTCAGAAGGTGGTGAGGCACTGGCACAGGCTGCCCAGTGAAGCTGTGGATGCTCCATCCCTGGAGGTGTTCAAGGCCAGGCTGGATGAGGCCCTGGATCTAGTGGGTGGCGTCCTTGCCTATGGCAGGGGGTTGGAACTGGATGATCTTTAAGGTCTCTTCCAACCCAAATCATTCTATGATTCTATAATCTGTAGTAAATTATGTGAAATACTTGATTAAATACTGGGGATCATGATTTCTCTGTGGATCACACAAATAAAGCTGAATTGTAAAAGCCAAGATCTGTACTTTGGGGAACACACTTGGAAATTACTCAATTTCACTCTTGGAACAGGAGAGAGAAAACTGCTTGATCAGAAAAGGTAAAATCCTTTCTTCAGTGAAATTAATAGCAGAAAAAAAGCACAACTTTTCACTTTGTTTTAAATTCAGTAAATTCAGGTTGTGGTAGTTTGGTTTTGTTCTTGTTGGTTTGTGGTGCCCCCCCCCCTTAAATGCAGTAGGTTATATACCATATTTGTCTTTTTATTTCAACACTTCTCTGTTGCTTTATGAAGCATTGTGTAACTATCACTGTAGAATTGTTTCTATAAAAATTGCACAGTCAACATAATTGTTCAGTTCGATGATTTAGATTATTCACACATAAAGCTGTGCTGGAGCCTAGCACTTTACAGCTGGACTTTGTCACAGAACAGTTGTCTTAGAGCTTTCAAGTCATTTAATTGCTCTGGGCATAATCTGTCTGTCTGAATGGTAGATGTCCCCACCTACTGAAGGTGTTGGAAGTTTCCTTGGAATACTTGGTTAAGGCTTCACAAGCTTGACTGAGAAGTTCCCTCTGTAAATGTATAACGTGTTTGCATTCGTAGCAGGAGAAGCTTACGTTAGGTAGCTGTTTGGCTGGTGTTCTCTGCTGTAGGAAGTTGCAAGGTGTAGTTTTTAATGATAGCTCTTCCTAATTACTTTGCTTTTGTTTATTTCTTTTCTTTCTCACCACCAATACTTTGCTATACACAGCAAAAAGTTTTCTTGCTTGGCGAGTGAGACATACGTGCCACCAAGGACTGGCAGTATCTCCCCAAGTGACAATCCGAGAGTTACTCAAATGCCCCGTAGTACTATTTTTAGTAGGTCCACAGAAATGGGCACCTGCCACTCTGCTAAGTGCAGACACCTGCATCTCACTATGGTAAAGTTTTGCATTCTATAGGCTGATACCAAACCGTATATTTTTAATAATGGCATTTTTGTTTTGTTTTTGTACTCAGCAAGTTCTTAAAAGATGAAGGAAAGCTGGTCTTCCTTGGATACTCTTGACACAAACTTCAGGCCTCTGGTAGTAATTGAGCTTGCAAAAGGCACCAAAGAGGAAACCATAGAATGGTTCACTAAAAGAATTGTGGACAAAAAGGCAAATGGAGGTGAGTACAACATGGTCTTGTAGAACAATTTGCAATGGATTGGCTGTCATAATGTTAAGACAAACAGAAAATTAATTTTCAGGTAACTTGTGATATAAATAATTACTGTTTAGCCTATCCCACTCCCTTTTGCATTTTTGAAGTTGCTTAATTTGATTTAAGAATAGAGTATTGATTTAAGGTGACATGCCTGTTGAAGTTTAGAAGCCTTCCATTTTGGTGGTGAAACACTGGTAACCTCTTGTAATGTATTTTTTTAATCAGTTTTTATATTCATCTTCTACAGCGTGTTTCTCATGTTGATTATGAGAAAGCGGTGAACCTCACCAAAATGAAGATGCATCCCATCTACTATCCTGTCCACCAGCCTTTGGCACCATGTTGTAGAGTTAAATTAAGTTAGCAGGAAGCAATTTAGTCTTGATAAATTTATGTTGGCTTTTAATTATCTTTTTGCTAGGTTGTAGGTTCTTAGAATATTTCATTACTTGTTCCAATATGCTTCCAGGAATTAAAGTTAGGTTAATTTGTTTGTAATACCTTAGACTTTATTATTATTATTTTTTTTTGTTATAAAGGGATTGTTTATGACTGTTGTAGTTTATATCTTACGGGCAGTAAACTTTCTGTGGCTATTGGATGTGTGGCTACAAACCTGCTTTCAGGCCTCTGTTAGGTAAGTGAGGGATGTGTCTATTTCAAAAGTCTAGTCTCCATATAATGAGTGGGACTGTTTGTAGAAGCACTGTTTGCTTATGTGACGTGAGCTGTACAGGTATAGATCCAAACTGTCCTCATTCTTCAAATTCATTGTCCGTGAGCACTTCACAGAAACAGTGCTAAAGCAGAGGTTGACCTGCAACATTCTGAGCACCATTTGCATGCTTCATTCTTCATTTGTTTGAAAAGATACAGCTTCAGTGCTCCTGATGACTAGGTCCAGTATGATACATGCTACAATACTTGGGTTTTTAGACATAATTTTTGTGCTCTTTTCCTTATTTTGCCATCCTTTACTTTAAAGGTGCACAGCTTCTGATTAAACCATTGGTCACAGAAAATGGAGATGAAAATATTTATCTGGTTGGAGCTTCCCACCTAAGGCTGTTGCTGGGAGCTGAAACTGTGGGATTGGTAAAGGAATGTAATGATAACTCAATGAGAGCTTTTACATACAGCAGTAGGAAAACTTTCAAAGATTTTGCAGGTAAGAGTTTTAAGGCATCTAGTATCATTACAAAGCTGTGGCTAAAGATTATAATCAATTACATTGTTAAATCTTTAATGGTCTTTCTATTCCTTGTAATGGTAGCAGTAAACAGAAATTAGAAGAATGAAATTCACAGCATTAGTGAAATTATTATTTTTTTGTCCTTTCTTGTGGCTTCTCTTTGTTTATTTCTTACTTTATATTTTTGTGTATTCCAAACAGTTTCTGATTTAGTATTAAAAATTTCTGCGGAAAGTAAGAAAAAATAGTTGATTAACTTGAGTGCAGAATTAACAATCTATGGTATATGTTAACATTGCCACTTAATCTCTTATTAACACTTGTGAGCCAGTTTTGATGTTTATTGTATTATACCTGGCTGGAGAAAGTAGAAATATTTTGTTTTAGTATATTTACATATCAAACATAATTGAATAACACTATAGAGTCATTCAATGGAATTGCAGCATGATTAGTGAAAAAAATCGTTACTTTTCCTCTTTTAATTTGAGGATGCACCAGCATGGTAACATTTTCCTTCAAATGTGCTGCCTGCAAGGTGTTTAACCCTTACCCAGTGCGGTAGTGGCAGAACTCATTTTGTTCTCCAGTTAAGCACTGGAATTCCAGGTTAGTCTTGCTAATACGTCATGTGTCTGTTTCAGCACATCTTCAATATAAAGGTACTTGCATGTGTCTGAAAAAATAGTTTTTTTTTTTGAATTTGATTTGTTTGTTTGTTGCCTGTTTATTCAACACTACAATCAAGAAGGCTGAAGTGTTGAATAATTTCTGCAGTATTATTTTTGTGACTTTGCTTCAGTGAAATTATAAAGCCTTGAGAAGTAACTTGTTTTCTTCGTTCACTTGGGTAGTCAAAAATGCAGTGGCCAGTGTGTGCCAGTTAGAGAAAATTTATTCTTAAGATGTTTATTTTAAAAAGCATAGGTTTTGCTAAAATATGTCATTTGACTGTAATTGTCATATAATATATATGGATTTTTTTTTTTCTGGTTCTGATCACTTTTGATAACCACTTGTTGCCATGGTTGTCGTACTGTGCTGCACAATTTCTTACCACCATCCTTTTTGTTTAGATGACAATCAGAATTTCCTTACAATGTCAGAATGTCAGTATATCATTAAACATGAACTTGAAAATTTGAGAGCTAAAGATGAAAAAATGATCCCTGGATATCCTCAGGCAAAGCTCTATCCAGGAAAATCAATTGGTAAGTAAGGTAGCTTGTCTGTAACTTGACGTCTTGACTTAGGGCCCTGTTCATAGCAGAAAAAGCTTACTTTTCCTGCAATTAAAAGAAATCTGCAAGGCATTAAATCACACTTATGTTAATTAACTTTGTTTTTTTTCAGAGTTCCACAGTGGTGGAACAAGGAGCAATGAATGTCCAGTGTAACAAGAGAAATTCCAAATATATATTAGGAAAATGTTCTTTATAATGAGGGTAATCAAATACTGGAGAATTTTAGAGAGGTTGTGGAAATTTTTTTCTGGGAGGTGTTTGGATCTTAAATGGACAAGCTCCTGAGCAATCTGATTTAAGCTGAATCTGCTTTGAGCAAGAGGTTGGACCAGATGACTTCCAGAGGGCCATTCTGACCAGAGTCTTGCTATGAGACTGAGATTCTGGCCTTATGTTCTTTTCAGTTGGATAAATTTTAACATACATTGATGTCATCCATATTTTTTATAATTAGTACCCAAAATATTTGCCTTTAAAAAACAAACAAAAACCACCATCAAACTATTTGTAACAGAAGCTGTATGGGAAGGCCACAAGATGTCATCAAAATAAGCGTGTTGCCATTCATGAATAAATAAGTATCAGTGGTTCAAGAAATGTAACTAAACATATATGCCAGATGAATTTACACTGGTAATTTTTTATATAGCTAATGTGTTTTTCTGCTTATATCAAGTGGATGTCTATGAGAAAAGGGAAGAACTAATGCATAACTTCCAGTGCATCCATCCAAAAGAAAAATTATATTCCTTTCAATATTTCTCAGTTATTTGCTTATTTGTAATTTCCTGAGCAGTTTGCTAATGGTTTACCAACACAAATAGATTGCTCTCCATAACAGAAATTAAATAAAAAATTGTAAAATAAGTGGTTTGTTTGCAATGGAGGTGTGTTGTAATTTATTAATTAGTATAAATTGATCATTCAAAAACATTTTTTGTATCTTTCCCATAAAACTAAAGTGGCTTCTTAGACTTTCTCTTATTTTCATATTTTTATTTGACTTGTTATGCTTTTTGTTGCTCAAATGCAGCAGCTAGACCTTTTCTGCACAAGCTACTCATGGTATTTCAGTTCCGACCTGCAATGCTTCTTGTTGTTCAAGCAGCAACTGGTAGTAACTGCAAACTGGTGGATTACTCTTTCTCTTCCAGTGGACAGCACAGTCTTTGTAGGAATAGTTAGAATGCATGCACTCTATTACAGATTATTGTCATCTAACATGGAGGTGTATTTTACTTAGTTCGAATGTTAGATTTATTTCAAAGGAACTCTAGGCTTCGTAAGCACATAACGTAACCCATTTGTTCATGTTAATTTTGTTGTCTTTGGAAAGAATACCAGAACTTCTTTTTCCTTCTAGTAAGAAGATTGTTGACCAATGGTATTCTAGTTCAGATTTTCCCGCTGCATGATAGAGAAGAGTTGAAAAAGCTCCGGCACACGTGGTATGGCCAAGTCAAAATTGGTTATCAACCTTTAGGTATGTGAATGCCTACTCTGCTACAAATGAAGTGCAAGGTTTCTTTCAGAGTAATTTTCTCCTCAGCTAGTGTGAGAATACCAAAGGTCCTTATCAACTTCTATTCCAGCATTTAGCCTCTGTAGATACTCCTGTGTGAAAAGTAAGCATGATACCAAGAAGTCAGTTGTTTCCCTGTCAGTTTATGCCTTGTCACCTCCCCATTTACTTGCTACAGTTCACCTCTTCCATTGCCTTTCTGCCCAAGTTGCCTTGTGGGCCACTGTAAACTGAAGTCCTCGTTTTACCTCAACTTGCTGTTACTGATGTTGGAACCAACAAGGCACTTAGGTTCTGGGTAAGGAGCCATGTACATTTTTGGACTTGCTGACATGCACAGTTGATGTCTCTTCATCAAATTCTCCTTGATTCAAAGATGGCTGTAGGATAATCTTTTTCTATAATGACTAGCATTGCAACTTTTCTGGAGTGAAGTTGGAGCCTGAGAGGATGTGCAGGTTGCTGTCTCTTGATTCTTAATGACTTTATTACTTCTGGCTGCAGGAGTTATGTGCCATATAGGCCTTTGGTCATACTTTTCAAGCCGGAGGGGAGGAGAGGGAGCAGGCAGTTCAAAGGCATGGGGATCATATCTCATAGCTTTAAGTTTGAAACTGGCCCATTGCTCTTTTACTCATTGGGCAGGTTTTTTCCTCTTTCAGCATTCCCTGAGTAGCTCCCTGAAGCAGTTCACGACTTGTGAAATTAGTGGCTTGGTGTCTGCAGGTTCAGTGTCAGTAAGCTTCCATCTTAGCAGCAGTCTGCATGCGAGAGAATCTCCCTACCCATCTCAAAGCAATAACGGACCAACCCAAAACTGTTTTCTCAAACTGACTCTTGGCAGGAAAGCTCCTCAATGCCTGAGATACCTGAAACTGTTTTGATCTGTAGGGATGTCAAAAGTGTGTTTACAATTGTTTGATTTAAATTCATTGTCAAGTATGAAGACTGTGTGCTGTTGCTTGCCAGATTCACTTCAGCATATTTTATACACTGAATAAATTCAAAATGAAAATATTTATTAATCTCTTGGTCTGGCAGTTCCTTGAGATTCTTTCCTGAGCTACAGAAAGTTAAGGATCTATCTCGACAATGCCTGTCTCTGGGCTATGGTGTTAGAGGGTTTTCTTCTGTGCTTGTCTCTTGTTTATACAGGACAGGTTCTTCTTGACTGACATTAAATACACACACAATTTAAAAGTAAATCCCATGAACTATATGGAATATGGTTATATATGTACTAGTTTAGGCATCCCTTTCATGTTGGGCATTTTGAGTCTGAAATTATGCTAACAGCCTACACGTGAGCTCATTTGATAATAATTTTTTGTTTGAGAGGAATTTTGGAGTGGTGATTTGGATTTTGTATGTTTGCCTTTCCCTCTGGCTTTCAGAAGCTTATCTGATGGTAAGCTATAAATTTCCGCTGCAGTTTTCTGTAAACTGTATGCTGTAAGAATATTCTGCCATTGCATGTGAGCTTCTGATGTACTAGTCTTTTATGGAGAGTGCACGAACAGTGTCAATTCAGAGGCCATGATGTCATGGCTCTTTTATTATGCTGGTGAGAACATAGCAGCAGCATAGAAACATAAAGGGTCTGGTCTTCCAAGGAGGCAGAGATAAAACAGATTTCAGCTTTCTAAACTTGGTTTGCTAGGCATATCTGTATATTATTATGGGATGCCATTTCTAAATTATGGTAGATAATACTCCTCCATTTTTTTGTTAGCAGTAAGCTCTGTTTTCCTTGGAGGTAATGCACCTGTCATGATATATATCCATTACTACCACACTTTCCACACTTTTAGAACACTTGAGCAGACAACCTCAGTGAGAACAACAATTGTGCATTTCATTTATCAGTTGTCTGCTGAAGGGAATGTCTCAGCCTGGTTGCACCTTCTGATGTGTTTAAGATTTCAATATGCCTTTCTATCTATTCCTTTAGTTCCTTGCGGGCTGGCAAAGCACAACTGGTTCTTTTGATGCTGAGCAGATTGAAACAAATTTGGTTCTCAGGCCTGCATATACCAGTAAGAAGCTTCAGAAGTCAGGTGTCACGTAATTTCTAATACCAAGTGTGGCCACTTCTGTGCCATCCTGGCCATTCATTTATAGATTCTGGTTTTAAGAATATGAGTGTTTCTTTTCCTCTGGATAACCGGTGTTGATATTGTAGGTATTGAGATATCCGACTTCCTTACTGTCTGAATATCTGTAGCTACATGTGTATATTTAGATATGTGTGTGTTTATATAAAACAAATAACGTTCTAAGTCTTTGGGATGTGGGAGGAGGAGGAACAAAAAAACCATAATGTTCATTGTATTATTTAGAAAACTGAAACTTGGGCCAAGGAATTCATGTAAAGTCAGGTTTTATATTGTACTGACATGTATGTAAAGAGTCTTAATTGATTCATTTTTCTCTGCAGATGAGATACGCTGCTACTTTGGTGAGACCATTGCACTCTACTTTGGCTTCTTAGAGTACTTCACATTTGCGTTGATTCCCATGGCTGTCATTGGGATCCCTTACTACGTGTTTGCGTGGGAAGACTATGACAAGTATGTGATGTTTGCCACGTTCAATCTGCTCTGGTCCACTGTGATCCTGGAAGTTTGGAAACGGATTTGTGCCGTGATGACGTACCGCTGGGGGACACTGCTGATGAAACGACAGTTTGAAGAGCCAAGACCAGGTTTCCACGGTGTTCTGGGTATCAATCCTGTCACTGGGAGAGAGGAACCAGTGTACTCAAGTATTAAGAGACAGTTACGGATTTATCTCGTGTCCGTACCATTTGTGTGCCTTTGCCTCTACTTCTCACTATACGTGATGATGATTTACTTTAACTTGGAACAGTGGGCTCTGGATTATCATGAGGAGAATAAGTCCAACTTTAGCAGCTTGATGCTGTATGTGCCCAGTATCATATATGCTGTCGTGATTGAAATTATGAACCGTATCTATCGGTATGCTGCTGAATTCTTAACATCGTGGGGTAAGAAAGTTGTTTATATTCTTTCTTTTGCATTGGAAATTAAGATCCCAAATGTTTAGGACTTTACTGTTACAGCTTACTTGCAACTGTTAAGAGAGATGGCCGTTTTAAATTCTTAAATTTATTTAGAATGTTATGAGACTGCAGTTTCATGTTTGGTTTAATTTGCTTGCCATCAAAAGGAATGACCCTGCCTTCCTCTTCAGCTTCTCTCTGACTTTGGTGCAGAAGTCCCCCCTCTCTCATTTAGCTTTTTCTTTGGCTATATTAGCCATAGTGCTGGCAAAAGGGAAGAGATGAGATTGTCAGGACAGGAGCTCAGAGGCAGATGGCAGGAGGAACTGTCCTGGCATCTTCAATCCACAACCTGATGTATCTGTGCAGAGGACAGAGGCACTAACATAATAGAACAAAATCTAAAAACACCAATTAAATTGTCTGAAGAGAATGTTTGCATATATTATTTATATGTACTAAATTAAATTTATATACATATATATAAAAATAGAGGTTGAAATTTTATGTCTCTATCAAAATATTTTCCTCTGGACACTCTAACAAGAGATTGAATAGGGTGAAGAACTGCTGCGGCCGCCCTACCTCCACTTTCACCTGGCATATTTTCAGCTAAGATCTCATTTAAGCAGCTGAGGCATAGGTAACAATCTGGGCATGGGAGCTGGTGACCAGAGAAGTTGCAGGGTCTGTGCATTGTGTCACAGCTGCTACGGAATAAATGTTTGTAGAACAGCTGACGTGGAGTTGAAAGTCCAGGGTGTTTTTAAGCACACCTTTTACACCCATTTGTCATGAGAACTGATAATTAAGTGAAAGCTAAAGTAAAAATCCCGTTCAGTCCCTTGAGTGCACCTTCCATTTGTCAGGCCCAACTTCATTCCAGCTGTTCTGTCCTGAAAAAGGTCCATAGGTGACAGTCTCTCAATTAGTTATGTTGAGACATCTGCTAATGTGTTGCCTCCTCATTTAGTTACTGCTTATCCAGGACTGCAAAGGTATTATCTGACAAAATAACAAAAAGAAATGGAAAATCTCCCATTCACTTCCCTTTCCTTCCCACTTAACCACCTTTCCGCTACCATCAGCTTCTGTCAGATTATGCTGAATGAAGTGAAAAATCTTAGTTTTAGAATTAATAATGCATCCATTGAAATTTATGTACTTTATACTTGCTTTAGAGCTTAGGGTCTAATCTAAAGTCCCTGGTGATGGAGAGGGGTATTTCTGTGAGCTTTTACAGGTTTTAAATCAGATTCAGTATTGTTATTTTTCATAATGTACTCCAATTAGTTTTGAATTTTATTTCAGCCAAAGAAAAGTCACTAACTAGGTACATTTTGTTAAGTGTTAAGAATAATGAATGTTTTTTCTGTTACAAAACAGCTCTACTGAGAAAGAAGGATGTTGCAAAAGGTAAAACCTTTGCAGTAGGAAAAAACATTGGAGTTGTAACCAAATATATGTAAGTCAACATTGTGCATCAGCTTGGCTTGATAAGTTGAGTGAGGAACTGGTACAATATAAATTGTTTTCCTGATAAAGCTTTGGAGAAACTGTTCCCCTTATACTATTACTTAAATAATTTCTACATGGAGGAAAAAGTACCTGTTTACTTTTTGTATAACAGTAACTAGTATATGGCATGTGCCTCTGCTGTTTACTAACGAATAATTTTGCTAATGTTTTTAGAAAATCACAGGCTGGAGTCTTCGTATCAGAATCACTTAGTTCTGAAGGTTCTAGTGGTAAGTAGATATTACCAGGAGTTATTTAAGAAGAGAATTATTATTATTTTTTTTTGTATTAGCACTTCCCTAGCATTCCCAGCCTGACCTACGGTTTTGTTCAATGCCAAATATTTGCATAAATATCTGAGTAAATCTGAAGATTCCTATTGTGTTTAGAGTAACCTGGAGACTGTCCTAGATGTTTTGTTTTGTAGTGGAGAGTTGGGTTTTTATTTATATTGATTGATTGTTTATTAGGATACTGGATACATAAGTGTGTCATAATTGACGTAGTTCTGGCTTCAAGTGGGAACTATATTTTATATTTTTTTACAAGATTTTATGGTAAACAGCATTTTAAAAAGTTCGTGCATTAAGTTCCATCTCTACTAACATTCAGCCAGCCAGTCAGAGGAGACTGGTTGTATACGTCTGTCATTCTGCTTGCATACAGCTTATAAGTATAGACTAATATATTTACTTCATGGCTCTGAACAAATTGCTTTTGTGTGTGTGTATGCATATACTATAAACTGCATAGGAGCAGATTATGTACATAACCAAAGGCAATATTCATTTTAAGGAACTGGACTGTAAATCTGGAGAAAAGTTTTATTCTACTTCAGCACTTGATTATGATTTTTCAGGTACAATACTGTGACTTATTTCTCATTTTAGAAGTAGGGAATATTTTTCTTGGTCATAAAACTTCTTGAAGTGGTTAAACATAAAGCTTAATTAACATTTATTGAGGAACAGATTACATATTTAGAGAGATGTCATGTGACACGTATTTTTTTATATTTTTTGGGAAAAGTCATCAGCCTAAAGTAAGATCAATGTGTTGCTTCCATAGCATTACCTGTGAGAAAGTGCCAGATTACAAAAGTTAGATAGAAGATGGCAGGTATTTCTAATGTTCACATTTCATAATTTAAATGTATTTATCTTTGTATGCCATGCTTTAGGAAAGCATTAAGCTTATCTAATGAAAATCTGAATAGGATCTGAATACTGAAAATTATTTTTTCTGACCTAAATTTTAAAAATAGTAAAGAAATTTATTTTAATGGACAGTTTGTATTTACATGGAAGCTATTTAGTCAAAGTAACTTTTAGATGATATTTTGTGTTTTTTTCCTCAGGACATGAATTTCTGCTTGTGTAGTAATAACAAATATTTTTATTTGCAGTTCAACTTCTTAAATTGTTTTGCATCCCTCTTCTACATTGCTTTTGTGCTGGTTGATATGAAACTTTTGAGACAGGTGAGTTCCAAGAACATCTAAGAGCACTGATGCACCTAGGAAAATAAAGGATATATTGAAATAGGACGAAGTTTTAGAATTGTTTTCCTAAATATATATGGGTATATATAGTCATTGTTAAGTTTATATTTTCTTACAATTATGGCTTCCAACTTTCATCTGCTCTTGCACAGTTGCAGAATCATAACAGAGTAACGTAGAACAATTCTTTCCCTCCTTATAAATGAGTAACTGTTTTTAAAATAAATTGATTGCTCCCTCATGCAGATGTTGCTGGAGAATTTTCTGTTCCCCTTCTTTTCCTTCATGTTAAAAAAGTGTTGTTCTTTGTAGTGGTCCTACTGAGAGTTTCCTGAGGACAGGAGAATGATTAAGTTTGACTGCAATGAGGAACTGAGAATAAATAAAAGCAAAAATAATTTGTGGTTGTTAGTTTAAATAATCTCTTGAATTAAAATACATTAAAATTAGGTGGAAGGACAATTATTTTTATTCTAAAAAAATGAGTAAAATAAGAAATTAAACTCTAGATCTCTGTTTCTTTTAAAGAGATCTCTAGCAAAATACCTGTTATGTCCTTAGCTGACATGACATTCATGGTATTTCTTAAAATTTGAACTCTTTTTTTTTTTTTTTTTCCTTAAAAAGTAGAAGTTGTTTTAAGCTTTTGTTTTATATGTCCAACAGATCATCCTTTCCTCCCAAGAAACCTTAAAACCCCTTTTTCTTTTTTTACTTCTAATAGAAGTGTCAGTCTTTTAAAATAAAAGAACTGTTTCATGGATTGTACTGCCTAAGCTTGTTTTCTCCTAGTTTTTCCTTTCATACGGGTAGTTTTGAGCCCTTTGGAGTTGCAAATAATCCTATTTTCCCCACTTACTTTCTAAAGCTCTAGAATGTTTATTCCTTTGTCTGAAGAAACTTAATTTGTCTTCCTTTAAAGTTCATTGCTTAGCTCTGTTATTAATAAACGGTCTGTGTTAAGTGTGTATCTTTATCCTTTATTGGGCTTGCTATACTGTTTCCAAGATACACCAAGATACACAAAATATTTACTCATCTAAGTCCTACTTGGTTCTTTTCAGTACGTGACCAAGAATGGGAACTAGAGCAGCTCTACTTTTCATTTGCTATTGCTAGTTTTGTTATGCTAGCCTGCTTCTGTCATAGTATAACAAATTGCAGTGTTAGTGGAACACACAAAATTGGAAATGATCATAGGTTTATTACAGATCTATTAATATTTATTTATTTATTTATTTTTTAACTTCAGAGCTTGGCCACCTTGCTGATAACTTCACAGATACTTAATCAGTTTGCAGAATCCCTGCTTCCTTACTGGCTCCAAAAGAGACACATGAAGAAGATGAAGAAACGCATGCATTCTCTGAAAATGGATGCGGACCTGTCATTAGTCGAACAAGTCAACTCGGAAAAAGAAATGGGCACCTATTTTGTACGTTGAATGAATGCTGTTATAATATGTAATTTTTTTGATTATAGGCTGCTGAAAAGCAGCCTCAGGTTAATTGTTAGCTGTAGCATGGCATGTTAGAGCAGAAATAACTGTTTTAATTTAAGAGGTTTGAATACATGGTAAGAACAGTTTGGGCTTTGGGTGGTAGCCATAATGTGCTCTTTAGAAGCAAAGAGCAGAACAGAGTAAGGAATTGCTTGATTCTCATTATAAAGTCTGACAGCATTTTTGCTTTTGAAACATTAGATCAAGTTCTGTCAGTTCCTTATGGTCAGCTACTCTTGGAGACTCCCTAGTGTCCACATACTTTCGTGCAAGTGAAAGCTTGGTGTCTTCTTATGAGTTGGACTTTGTGACTCTTAGGACTTACTGACTTGATCTCTGTTATATCCTCCAAATGCAACTTGTTTTGCTTACCAGGCACAGCAAGGTAGGGAAAAGAAAGTTTCCTTCCTATCATACATGAGCATTTACACACTCTCACAAAAGAAGATACATTCTGCTCTACTAAGAGATATACACTAGTTTACTAAGAGGTGTACACTAGCTGGGACAGTCTTTTAAAATAGAGATCCATATTCCTATCAGTGGCACTACCCATCATTCTCAAAGTAAAGGTTACATAGCCATCGTATTCTTCTGTTAGAGACTAGGGGTATATTTTTAATATGCATTTCTGGGTGGCAATTCTAGTTTAGACATTTCCTTCATTTAGCTTTTATTCCTTTGCTTTTGCTGTCTGTTGCTTGTGCTATTCTTGCAGAGGTGTAGCGAATCAGGTCAGGGAACTGATCCAGCTGAAAAGTAACTGCCAAAATAAGCCAGCTGTTTCTACTGTGGGGGTGGGAACATATAAGTGTGAAGGTTGTAATGGAAAGGAATGGGGACTGTTTAAAACTGTATTATAATTGAGGATGGTGGGAGGATGGATGTGTTACCGTGCCCTAAGTTACAGCACGTCCATAGCAGAGGTGTACCTGATATCTTCCATTGTGCTTGAAGTAGTCATCATATCCTTTTGACATCATTTGTTATTTTTGTGTGTTATTTTTTGTCCTAATAGTTTTGGATGTCATTCTGTCAGCTGTCTCTCCTTCTGTTTAACATGGTGTAGAGATTCCTTGTTCTTTGGAACCCGTTTATGCTTTCTGGCTATATCCTAGAAATGTTTCTAGTGGCACAATAGAGGCTGCAGTCCTGGAACAGTCTCAACTGCTATATTTGCTGTCTTCTGCATTTCTCTCCTGTTCTTGATCATAGCTCTGTTTCTGGCCATCTCTTGTGCTGGATGTGGCAGCACTTTTCTGGGCTGTACGTGATGTGGACTTCAGGCAATGCAACCTAAATATTTCTGGCTGGTTGGCCCAGCAGGTTATTTCCAGCTTCATCAGTTTTGCTGGTGCTGTTGTTTATGCACCTACGTGGTCCCAGTTGCATCAGCATAAAGTGGTGGGAGTGAACAGCTGAATTGGGAGCTACTTAAACCAGTATTATTGCTGAAAGAGGTACAGGCCCCTAATCTCCAAGGCACAAGGATGAGTAGCATGACATGGGGAAAGGATGGCAAGAGAGGGTGGTTCTGTTTCCTTTTCAGTTTGTTTTTGCACTTATGCTAGTATAAACTGTCAGTTAAACTGTAGCCTGAGAGAGAGCACTGTTTTCTGGGACCAGAAGTGGAAACAGGCAGAAGAGTCCAACCCTTTAGTCCAGTACTACTGCTGGAAGTTCTTGCTTCTTGAAACTGCAGCTTTGGCATTTGTAGTCTATCCTCCTAGTTTGGTTCATGATGGCCTCTGATTCAGCTCGTGGCAAACAAGGCAGCATCAGATTGTCACTGGTTTGCCTGTGGTGGTTTTAAGACTTAGCAGTTGTGAGTTCAGTTTCCTCCTCGTCACCATCTGCAAAATTTTAAGATATATTTGTATCACCTTATTAGCACTGGTAAGTTTTCTCGGAATATTATGATCCCCACCAAACATTTTGATTTGAATTTGTTTTATTGTATTTCACAGACTTTGTGTGGTTCATTACTTGCTGTTCTAAAGGAGTTGACAAAGTAAACATAAGTGTGTGTTAAGGCCTCACAGATTGGCTCACAACTTGCTTGATCAGCTGCTGCAAGCATAGTCACAAGAGCCTTAATGCTGTGTGATTTATATTTTTACAGAGCAAGAATTATAAGTAGATCATGTAACTTTTATGTAAACAGTACAGAACAGCAGAGTTTGAAATCTGTTTTCACATGTGGGAGTGCATCAAAATGGGAAGTGGAAAAAGAAATACTACCTCTGCAGTTGAAGAACTATACAAACATTCTTTTGGAAGTGTTGGTATTTCTTAATTTATATGGGGGGATAGATTTGGAGATGGAGAGCTTGTCTGTCTTACAATGGAGAACATAGTAGAAATTCCCAAGTTAGTCTTGTCTGAGCAGGTAAACTAGTACAGTCTAGCACTGTGCCTGCAGATAATATGCCAGCATAGGTCCAAAGGCCATGAATGGCATCAGGCATTGGTATGCCTGAACAAATAAGCTCTGTCTCCTGTCCCAGAACTAACTTCTTGTTCTGAGCTGGCAAATAGAAAGCTGGTGTGGTGGTTTTGAGTCACATTGTCCAGTGCTTCTTGTGCAGAACTGCATCTGTACTTGTTATGCTTTGAATAATTTTCCAAGGGGACGCAACAGGTCAATTGCAGAATTATCACTTTGTCTTGGAGTTGTCTACTTGTAGCCTTAGTTTCAGCTCAATGCCCTGTGTATTCAAAACTTTAAATTTTATTTTCAGTCTAAATATTTCACTTGTGCTATACTTGTGAATAAACAAGCACTAGACCACTGGTTTGTTTGCACATGCTGAGCTGTCAGCAGGCAACAGTACTTCTAAAATTATGTCTGTCACAAGGGGGAAGCATTTGACTATGTTTAGTAACAGAGGGGTTTAGCAGGAGTGTTGACAGAATGCTGTATTTCAGGCTCTTCGCTTTTCTTTTCCTTCTTTCACTTACTCTTTAATGTTTAATTCTAATTTTTATGTTTGTTTCCTTCCCCTCAAATCTCTCGAGGCCTTAACCTGGTTTAAAATGTAAAAGCTTCATTCTGCAGTCATTTTTTTTCCTGCTTCTCTCCTCTAGTTCATTTTGATCCTGAATTTCTTTGTTGATTCTCTTACCTTGATGCCATATTTTGTGCTGCTCCTGTGGCTGGGAGAAGGAGAGAACAGAAGGTTGATAGCAGCACAGTTTGAAATTTGTCTTTGACATTGGATCAGACTTATCTTTTCCTGCAATAAAGTGTCATAAATTAAATAGGAGGAAAATAATTTCTTTTCATGTTCTGCTGTGTTGATAGTCTGTGAGTACTGGGCAAGGAAACGAGAAGGGAGCATGAGGAAGCAGAGGGGATATTGTGCAGTTACCAGGAAGAGGATTGTAAAGGGAATCATTGGTCCCTGCCTGCAACACTTAACTGGGAAACTGAGAGCAGGGACAAATAAATATATGACTGCCACTCCGGTGAGTGATGCTGCCCAAGGGTCCCTAAGGAAGGCATCACTAAAATTCAGAGTTCATACACGAAATTTGTGAAATAATCTCAATAATTTTAAGTTATATAGCTCCTCAAGGTCTAGCCTGCACATCAGACTGCTGGACCCAGCCATACTGTGTGGTTTGAAAATGAGCTTGAGTGAGGAATGTAGCTAATGACTGACTCATGTTGATTTCTGAGCTTGCAGGCTTTTACTGCATCTCTGTTTGCTATAAGATCTCTAGGTGCTAGAGGTGACATTAAGTTTAATTATCATCAGCAAAAAGATTAGAGTATCATGTGTTTGCATAGAGACAAAACTAATTTTATATTTCTTGTAATAATCTGTTACTGTCAAGCTAATTCTTAATATTTCAAGAGAGAGGAAAATAGCCGTATGCCAATTGAAGTAGTTAATGATATTTCACCATCCTTTGTGCAATGAACAAACTGAACAGAATCCTTTTTAGAAATCAGTTGGTTTTGTTATTCATTTTTATAAATTATTGATGCAGTCACAGAAAACTACTATCGATGCAACAAAACTAGTATGTAAATATGTATAATAACCTACATGTGACTACTTAGCATTTACGTACCCACATTCTTAATTCAAAAATCAGGTGATAGATGCGTTGCAAATTTGCCATAATGGGGCTTCTTGTTTGCATTACTTGTTCCTTTCAGATGTCAGTGCTACATTCTGTCATTTCAGCCTTTAAATAGGCAATTAATTGAGACCTACTCATTTTAAAATAGATAAATAATTCTAGTAAAGAGTTGCTTATTTAATAACCTGTGTTTCTGGTTAGGTCTTTCACGAGCAGGCTGAAATACTAGGACATTTCTCGTCACGATGCTCTTACCAAAAATGTTCTGCCAGTTTAAATGCATGATGCTGTTTTCCTATCCAGCGCTGTTGCTTCAGTATCTGTTTCACTGAGATAGTCAGGACCGTAAATAGGGTGAAACTGTTTATAGAGTTAATTCACATGCTTCACATAATAAGGGCAAGTAGTGTGAACATTGCAGAAACTGCATTAGGCAAGAGAAAAAACCTTGGCCTCCCTTTATCAAGAAGTTTTGAGTAATTAAGTATTTTCAAATTAACTAGAGGATTTTTGTTTGTTTGTTTTGTACTGCCAAAGTACTGATTTAGCATGAGGAAGTAGTTGTATTGCTAATGCTGTTTGTTTGTTTGTTTGTTTTTTGGCTAAAAGTTGTTGTTTTTGCTCTGTTTTTCAGGGTACTTTTGATGATTACTTGGAGTTGTTTTTGCAGTTCGGCTATGTGAGTCTCTTCTCATGTGTTTATCCACTGGCAGCTGTCTTTGCAGTGTTAAACAACATCACAGAGATATATTCTGATGCCTTAAAAATGTGCAGAGTTTACAAGCGCCCATTTGCAGAACCCACAGCAAATATTGGTGTTTGGCAGGTAATATTTGTGTTTCCTTTTTAATCATGTATTTTAAATGAAGTTCACCAAATTTATTTAAGCTGTGTTTGACCATCAGCCACTTTTGAAGTTTAGTAAGTATTTTGTTATCTTCAGTGCCTTAGGATACTATTGAACTACACTGTATTTTGTAGGGTTTTCAACCATGTTATTTTTGGTTCCCTTTGAAAAGAAAACAAATCCTTTCATTAGTCCCTGTGTGTGTGTATGTTGTAGTTCTGTTGCAATTCCAACAAAGCAAAGCTGCCAGATACTACCTAGTGCTCTACAGCAAACATATTTCTAAAATGTTAACATCTGGTGCAATTTCAGAAGCACATAGCTCATCTCATGTAGTTTGAGAAAACTGAAGAATAATAGGTAAGTACCTGGATTCCTGAGCCACGCTTGTCTATGCACTCTTGTGGTTACTGGTGCTCAGGTTTGACTGATTTTAAAGTTTCTTAGATCTGTGTGCAGGAGCAGTACTTTTCTGTGCAGGTGTCGCCTACTTTAACAAATTAATGCTTGTATTTCTTGGGTTAAGGATTTTCTGCCCTTAGTTGTTGAGCCATACAATTTTGCAAGCACCAGCTAGTTTGGGGCCTGCCAAGTTGAGTACACCCATGAACTGATTCTAACTAAAAATAGCCCTGCAGAACTCCTCCAAAACCAGAGGTGTTTCTGATAAAAAGGAAGGATATTTAGCCAGAGACATTACCTGTAACATCATTGGCCTGATGAGTGTGAAGTAGGCTGGAGGAAATGTCTAGGGGATGATATGTGGTTTAGTGTTGTTCAAGATTTCTGATAATACATAGTAAAGATGAAGGGTGCAATAAACTAATAGACAGTTTAGGTTAGAGATATTGTAAATGTTGAAACAAATGGAAGATGAGAGATGAAATCAGGAAACGTTGAATGAAATGTACTGTGGAAACATGCAAGCCAACCATTCTGAGCAGTGTTTGTTAGGCGTATGCACAGAGAATAATGAAGTGAAATTATAACAAAAGTCTTATAATACGAAGTCATAAAAATGTAATATGTAATCTGATTGTATTGTAACATTTAATTCATTTTCACAGTCCAGTTCTATGCTGCCAGCATCTTGATGGCATAGCTGCATTGACCCAGAGGTGTGACCACGAGTTAAATGAGGCTATGGCCATTAGGTCCCAAGCATAGCTGCACGTATAGCATTTAGTCTTGCTAGAATAGCTTGTTTCAATCTAGCAAGTAAGCTGAAAAATTCTTAAACTAATGCTACAGTCATGATCTTTTTTTTTTTTTTTTTTTTTTTTTTTTGGTAGTATAGGCTTTTAAGTAGTAGTAGAAATGCAGATGCTTTGTGAATGAAAAAAAATGACTTAAGTTTTAGTCATCTGTTTTATGTGGGAAGTTAGAGCATTGGCTGAAAGATATCTGTTAAAGAAAACTGGAATTATTTTGTCAGGTGAGCTGAATCAGCAGCTTGTTGTCAAAGAGAAAGTTACTGCTGCTAATTCATCGTGACAATGCTACATTTCAGTATCAGTCTTGCTCATTCCAGAGAGGGCCTTGCAATAAGTAACCATTATATTGCAAAAGTAATTGTCATGCTGTAGTAATATTTTCAGACGTTTTGTGGGAGCTCTGCTGGCAAGAGCTTCTCAGCCTTATGCAACTGCATGTGTTTAAATGTAAATCTTTCTTTCAACAAATTTCAGCTTGTATAACTGGTTGTGATTTAAGAAAGCTATTCTGAACCATCCTTACATTTTCTGATTACTTAACTTTCAGAAGAAACAAAAACAGAATGCTGGGACAATAGTTCCTCCAGGAGTTTTGTTGTCTTTTCCTTTATCTTGAAAGAAATACTTTATTAGGAGTGTAACCGTAGATGAATTCACCGTCTTTCATGTGCTCAGATTACGAGTTGTGAAGAAACCAAGGATTAGGTTGTTTTTCTGACCACTACTTTTTTTGAGGATTATTCTTATTTATTTTTTCAGGAGATGATTTGGCATTACCTACATCGGGATGTTAGCAGTCTTTAAATAACTTCTTGAAGTCTTTACAGTACTATGGTATTGTGGAAGAATGCTGTTTAACTTTTTAACAACAAATACACACATAGAGATCTGAAATTAGAGAAAAATTCAGGGCTGCCAGGTGGGCTTTGTGGTATTGCAGGCCTTGTTGTGGCCTTACTGTTGCCTGTTTTTTACAGTTGACAAAGTGTAGTTGACTTGCCAGAAAAGTTCTATATTATAGAAATGGAAAGATGAAGAAAAATAAAAAAAAAATAAAATAATGGGTCTTCTGAGAATTTAATGAAGAGAGAGAGATTATTTAGAGCAGTTTGGAGACAGGTAAATTAGGGATAATGGCCATAACTGTGAATATATTTGTGTTTTATTTCAGTTGGCTTTTGAAACTATGAGTGTAATATCGGTAGTTACTAATTGCATACTGATTGGAATGTCTCCACAAGTGAATGCCCTTTTCCCAGACTCAAAAATGGATCTTATTCTGACCGTGGCATTGGTAGAGGTAAGTCTGGCCTCAACATTCAAACATTTTAGTAGCAAACAACATGGACGATTGTGGAAATGATGCCAGGAAGATTTTCTTCCCTTATTTTAAAAGGATTTTAGCATTTTCCCAACCAAAGAATTGTTTCAAAATATTGCTTTTTATTTTCTGTGTTTTCATGTATGGTGGATAATGTGCAATACTTTCTCTGTACATTCCCAAGATCCTGTTTATTTTTTGCTTCATGTCTTTAAAGAAGAATTTAATAGTACTATTTCAAGAAGCAAAATAACCTTATTTTTGTGAAATGGATGTTTCTCTACCTGTTTTTTGACTCCAGCATATTTATAAAAATGTCCTACATCATCTTTATAAATGTTCCCCATAATGGCTAATCTGAAACAAGTATGTATGATGACTGTATGTATGCTTATAATAACATTTGGGCTTCATCTTTTCCTAATTTTATGGAGTAAACACTTGAGTGTCTTTCCTTTTCAGGCAAATGACTGGGCATTTTATATCATAACAAATTGTAGGACTTTGTCCTTATGTCTCTTTCTCTTGGAGTTTTCTTGTATTGCTTTGCTTCAACTTTAAAAAAATTATGCTGTTTTAACTTTTAGGAATTCAATTATTTTTCTTGTGGCAAAAAAACTGTTGTTTATATGTAGTTGTTAAATTGAAATGCTTTATAGAGGTGTAGCAGCAGCAGGTAGGTACTGCAGTGTTGTTGTTACAGGTGTTACAGGTTATGCAATGACTTATGTGCTTGCTTGAAGTTTGCAGAGTTAACTCTAAATATGAATCACTTGTCAACTGGTTTACTGAAGTTTGAGTCTACAGACAACCAGACAGATTTTTTTTTTCTATCACGTGTGAACATCTGCATTAACCTCAGTGAAATATTTTAATGGAAAATTAATTTGGCAATTGAAATGCAATGGCATAATTAGTGCATTGCTGGATAATGTATCCAGAGGTCATATCAAAACTGTGTGACTAAATGTAAGCGGAGTGAAGTTTTAATATCAGGCTGGCTATCTGGTATCTGGGCAGGCCTCTGTTTCTTGGCAGGTATAGGAGAACACAAGTGTTTTTCCTCCCCCAGTTTAAATTCTGTTTATATGCAATCCTTTACCATGCTGCAATTCCTGTCTTCTAACTAGGAAGCCCTTGGAATTCCTTTTTAACAGTGCATTACAAAAAAAAAGATCTATAAATCCTATGAAAATGAGGATTAAAAAATGAGTGAATGAAGGGAATAAAGTTTGAAAGGTGAAGGTAAATTAGTACTGAGGGGAGATAAGACAAGAATGTTGTTTTATACCAAGAAGCAACTTTGACCAAGGCTACCAATCTAGAATTAACCACACTGTATGAAGGGACAAGTAGAGGCTAATGCTGGATGAACCAGAGGAGAGGAAAGGCAGTTGTTTGGTTATAGAGAAGTCAACCTTTCTCTCAATTTTTGTGGTTAGTAAAAATAAGCCTCATAATGTACTTGTCAGAAAAGGTATAGTTAAAAAATAGCTTGAATCAAAAGTATCCAATGTGCTTGATACTTGTATAAATATGCTGTTATAATCTATCTACTGTTTCTGTGTTGTTATAAACTGTTTATTATCTGAGAAACAGGAGACTAAAAATTAAAACCAAACATAGAAGTCTTCTAGTACCCTTTAAGGATGCACATTTCTGCAGCATAACAAGCCATATGACTTTTGAAATATTGTTGCATATAAACAATTACAAAACTCTTGAATGTGAAATTTAAAACTTCAGCAGTCTCCTGAGGGACAGACTTGCGGTGTATTTTAAACAATATTTAATACCTTCACAGGTTTCTTTTTGGGAGAGTCAGAATAGCATGGGTCATATAATTTTACAACAAGTTTTTAACATAGATTATGAAGTTCCTGGAGTCCAAAAGAGTTCTCCAAAGTGAGACACATTTATATATATATATATATATTAAAAAAAAAAACAACTACATGACAGTGATTACAACAACCATGGTTTTCACTTCTGATGATGACAGTTGCATTGTGGTGACAGTTATACTTATTCGCAGTTACAGGAAGGAATTCTTTTTTATTGGTAGTTATGTTGTACATATTTCAGGTCAAAACACTGATTACGAAAGGTAGAAGGAAGGGAGGATGAGTAGATGTTGTAGGACTGCAACCAGTTTCAGCAGCAGCATGGATTTTTGGCAGCTTAAAGAGATGTGTCTATTTTTGCCTTCTTCCTGGGTATTTATTTCTATTTTATCTTTTACACTGGTGCTTTCTTTTATCTGGTACATGATGAATCAGATTAAGAAACTGATCTGGCAGAAGCTGTCTGACCCAGTTCACCAGTGAAATGGAGAAGGGCAGAAACAACAGTGCGTGGAAGACAGGTTTGCCCTTTATAGTAGCGCTGCAGTTTGTGCTGGATTAAATCGTGGAACTTCAGCACCACAGCCTGTTCTTACTTTAAGTATTGCTTCATGCCTAAACTAGGAGAGGAGCACAAGTGTCATGCATTGGCACTATTCCCATGCACCTTTACTATACTTACTAATGATTAAATTGTGCATTTCGGTTATAAGAAACAATGTAGGAGCAGAATACGTCACTCATAGCCTCTAATACAAACCTGGTGCATCTGAGTGCGTCAGTGTCAAGGTAGGAAAAAATTCTGTCACATGTGCCAGGGTGTCAATAGAAGAACATTTTAGATCACCTACTGGAGATTCTCTACAGAAACACAATACAGATAAGTTATTTTACTTTCTGGGGATTGCTGCAGGTGGGTGTGAGAATTTTATGGTGTGTTTATGCTATGTTGACAGTGGTTTGGCAAGTGGTGTGAAAATGTTAAGGAACAGAAGAAACTTAGTAAACTACATATTCTTTCACATGTTCACATGTTGATGGGGTAGCCTACTTAAATCTTAGCTGTTGTTAAATATTTTTATCAGGTTTAAGTAATTGAGACTCCATTTGAATATTTATACCTCCGTTTGATGCAAAGCTAAACAGAAAACACTGATCTTACCAAAGTCAAGCATAAGTAGTAGCAATGTCCAGATTTTTTATTTTATTTTTTATTTTTTTTAAAGTGCTTTGTAATGATGGTACTAATACTCTTTCAAATGGAAATGTGTTTATGTGGCAACATCTGACACCGCTCAGTACAGATCTAATGAAGAACGTGTGGTGTTCTTGTAAGCATTCTGTACCAAGCCCTTACAGATTTATGCAAAATAATTTTTCATTAACAACCTTAAATCTACTGCTGCCTACACTCTTTGTGAGGATACATGACCAAAGTAAGTGCTAATTAAACATAATAAAATACCATGCATTTCATAATAAAATAATAGTAAGCATTAAAATCATAACATTTAATAATAATTCTGAAGTATTAAAACAGTGATCTTTTTTTCTGAACAGTTGACCTATTTTCATCAATCCAACATCTGCTTCCATGGCAACATGATTTTGAACCAGGAGCAGAATCATGAAACTCCCCTCTTTTACTTATGGGCGGATACTAAACGAGTGAAGCAAGTGCAGTTTTCAAACAAAGAAGTAGGTGTATGTCCTTAAAGCAGCAAACAACAAGCCCTTATTAACATCCTGCTAAAATGATTATGTCCCATAATTGTTTTAGTTCAGGCTCAGCTGTAGATGCACACTTTTGTTGGGAACCACAGGTGCAAAGTCGGGCATTCTGAGCAAGCAAATGCCTGTGCTCATCTGAAACTGTTCCCGGTCACCTCTCTCTTCTTGCACTCATTTGAGGGGGGGAAAAAGATTCTTAAAGAAATTTGGTGAATAGTCAGGGTATAGGTTAAAACATGATATAACCTTAATTCTGCAGTGCTTTTTGCTTTTTTTTTCTTCAAAAATTGTTGGTGCAGAGCTTTGTTCTTGATAACTATTTCTTTTTAATTTAGAATCTCATAAATTTGAAGAATGTTAATTAAATCACTTTCAGCACTACTCTGAAAGCTGGGTTCCAGAGATCAGTTACATGTACAACTCCTGGTTGTGTGTGTGTATGTATATATATATATATATATATTTAAGTGGTCCCTCAATAGAGGTGCTTTGAAGCAATGGCTATAAATTACAGGTTCATATCAATGTATCCTAAACTCCAAAAGTAACTCGTGTATCTAGCCCTCAAATGTAGTAAACTAATGGAAGACTTCTAGGCAGAGGTACATATAGTCTGGATGCTTTACATCACATAAAGGCATTAGCTTAGAAATACTATGTAATAACAGAGGGCCCTTTTGATAGCTGCAGTATAAAACCTGATCTTACAGTCTACAAATACAATCTACAAATATGATTTTGGGAATAATGTATAATGCCAACAGGTCTCGTATAGATGAAAATGAGGACCCTAGCATAAGTACATGAATAGGATATTTGTAGCAAACATGGTTTAATAAAGAGCTGGACTATGTGAATTCGATTTCATGGAGTCCTCATAAAGTTTGAATTATTTGTTCATGAGCTTCGCGTGTGTGTCAGTTCTGTAAGAGGTAAGGAGTAGAATAAGAGAAGTAACCCTTTCTTAAGGTTTGTTTTTCTCAGTGAGGAGAAACTGACAGTCCATTTATCAAAGGGTTGAAAGCAGGAATCAGAGCTTGCTAATAAAGCAGAGAAGTTAGTGTTCTTTTTAAGAGTTATAGCTAGTCCTAAATCAAAGTGGTTGAAGGTTGCCTCATACCTCTGCTATTCTCTAGCATTCAATTTTATTGTGTTTCTTCATCCTGGTGTACAGTAGAAGCTCTTTTGAGCACTCCTAATGTTACGGCCCCAACATTCAATCAGCCCAGCAGTAAACTTGGCAGTTGTTTCTGAAATAATATACCAAAGGATCTGGCAAACTCTACCAGAGCCAAGCAGTTTGTGTTGTAGAGAGTAGATGAAAAGGTACATTTATCATCTGTTTCCAGGTAGCATCATTATCTGCTTTCAAGATAACCTTGGGAGTTATCAAACATTGCATCCTGAGTGGAACTGAAAATATTTGGAATCCATTTCCTAAGCAAAAGCAGTTTTAGGTGTCTTGTTAGCTCCTAGTTTTCTTTTCCCCTTATAGTCTTTAGAAAAAATATCCTGAAATGTTGTGACAAACTTCAGTGATTTATGGTTCTTTTAGTGATAAAGCTGGGGGGAGGGTATTTTTTTTTTAAGAAACAGTACAGAACAGCCTGTTTCTTGGAAATGACATACATGAATAGCATTGTGATAGGGTGGGACTGAGGCTTGGTACCATAGAGTAGCCTTCTGCATGTGTGGAGCAAATGGCTTTGTCTGGGGTTTGAGAGATTACGGTTCAGCAGATGTGCAAAGTACGCTTATGTACTGATAACTTCACATGGTAAAGAAGTAAGAAAAAATGGTGAAGAATAGGCTGCACTAGTGTATACAGGTATGCATCCATTGACACTAACAGAGTTCTAACAGTGCACAGGGCAAGTAAAACAGCTGAGCATAAAGCAGTTTTTTGCTAAATTATTTCTGTGTTTGTGACACATACTTCTTTAAAAGTAGTAGTTGCATAGTTTCACATACAGAATTGTGTAGGCTGGAAGGAACCTCTGGGATTATTTGGCACAACCTTCTGTTGAAAGCACAATCCTAGGTAAGGTTATCCAGGACCTTTCCAAGCTAAGCCAAGCTCATTGAATACTTTCAGTGAGGGAAAATCCACCTCTTCTCTGGGCAACATCTTCCAACATTTAATTGTTCTTATGGCAAAGAATTTATTTTTTTCTTATAGCAAGATGAAAAAACTCTGAAGCAGCTTGTGGCCTGTGGCTTCTTGTCCCTGTGAAGAGAGCAGCTCTTTCTTCTCTGAAACTACTTGATAGGTGTTGGAAGACTGTGATTAGATCCTCCCCCCTCAGCCTTCTCTTTTCAGAGTTGAGCAAACCCGTTTCCTTCAGCGTTTCTTTGTATGCCACATTCTTCAGCCCTGTAATCTTGGTGGCCCTCCAGTAGGCTTCCCCCAGGTCTTCAGTCGTTGTTTTCCAAGTTGCCAGCGCCACTTTCAAAGAAACGAGAAGAGTGTTTTTCATGTGTGCTTATCTCCATATATCCTTCTGTCAGTTGCAGTGTGTATTCTTTCTTTGTCCTTAATGTATTTGCTCTTTAATTAGAGAAAATCACTGAAATAATTCCTGGAAGCTGTTGGACAACTCTTAACTTTCCTACTGCTGAAACTTTTCATCAATAGTCTCCAGGTGTTTGCCTTTCCATCTGCATCTAATTTTCTGGGGCATTGTAGCCTTTTCATACTGATAATGCATATTTATATGCACGCATGTATGCTCCTTGAGGGTGTTTCGCTTCTAGTGTCTGGTTGGAACGCTGTTACTTCATGTGTATCATAAATAGTTTGTCAGTTTTCAGGTACAAATGTAAATAGTGTTTACTGATAAGTATTTGATGTGTGGTTTAGATTTCTGTCTGATAGCTTGATTTGACATAAAGAAGTTAGCTATAGGAGAAAGCGCTTAGCTCTGATGAATAAATATTAACTGGAAAGCTATACATACGGTTCTTCTTCTGAAATGTTTAATGATAAGGTACAAACGTTACTGACAGCTTTACAAATCTTTTTTAAGAAAATACTTAGTAAGCATGCTCATCAGGTATATTATTCTAGTAACACAGATATCTTAGCCAAGACCCATCTATGCCTGCAATTGTGGTGAAAATAGGCAAATGTAGAAAGATTAATGGAAAAATCTCCTTTATGTAAATTGCGTAATTATTTGGTTCACTGATGTATACATACATAAAATAATTCTGCATCATTTCTAATTCTGCATGTTAAAAAAGGTTAATCCAAGCCACTGGTGATTTCAATTAACATATTGTTTCCATTTACAAATACCTCTACCTCACTTGGGAACAGCTTAATATACATAAGAAATCAAATCTAGAAGTCCTTCTTTAAACAAAACCATTAAAAAGGATGTTTTCATTTTTAATATTGTACAGAATGGTCATTTGATTTTTATATTTGATGCTAGAGAGATAAGAAACTGCAATTCAAATTATTCGTAGATGTGCAATTGTGAGCGATTAAAAACAGTTTTTAATATTTTCAGATGCTTTAATTTCAAGCTGAAGCCCTTTGAATAGTTATCAGAAGATGCTGGGTAGTGTTGGTGTAACACCTTGCTGGAAGTTCCTAAAGGTTGCTGCAGTATAAAAACTTAAAGTGTACTGGTTCTTCAGTTTGTTTGACAATATTTGAAGAATAAAAATGAGCTCAAATTTTTATGTATTTTGTATATACTGTACTTTTCAAAAGGTTCTTGTAATTGTAAGTTTAGTTTGAATGTAAAGATGTCAGATATTTTAGACGTGTTAGCCTTCTTTGTAACAGGGGAACAGATTGCTTCTCAGAGTGTTTTTTTCTCACCTTAGTGAGAGGCTTCTCCTTTCAGATGGGAGGAGGATTTATAGATTTCTCTATTTAAAATTGTATAAAAGGCTTGCCGTGAAGCAAATTCTTGTGACCATAACAACGAGGTCAAAAAAATGTCAGTTTTGGTGGTTGTATGTGAACACGGAATGTATTTAATTCTAAAATCAAGCTTTATCACAGATCTTTTTATTGCCATCTAGTGTCTTTTTTTAATATTCATTTTGATTTAGTATAAATTTTTTTTGGTCATTTAGTGGCAAAAGCTTGTCAGAATGAAAACAAACATTAAAAGAAAAAAAGATCTGGGTAAGTTTGATGCTGGTTGTAATTCCTAGCATTCTGTTATTATAGAAATATAAATGAATATTAACATTATCTGTTCTTAAATAGTCTGATCGCTTTTAGAATTACAGCTTTCTGGAAAAAAAAAAGATCAAATTGGGTTAGTAGTATGTACAAAGGAATGACAAAGCAAGGTCAGATCATAGGACTATCTGCAAGAGGCCAAGGGAAAAGTATATTAGTGTAGCTAACTATGTAGTCATTCTTCCTCAGAAGTAATTCCCAGGCTTTGGTGATGTCAGCCCTTGTAAGGACCCTTTTCATTATTAAAAATGATCTGTCCAGAGTTGCTTATGAAAGTGTATAAATATTTATAGAATGGCATATCTACTTTTTCATAAGAACTTGAATTATTTTATAGTAAAAAGCTACTTACGTTAGGGAACTATTGTTAATGTACTCCTTGTAATAATAAGTAATTACCATGGATCTTGGTTCTACTCCAGGTTTTTCTAGCTTTCCTCTGCTCTTTTTTTCAATTGTCTTTTCTGTGTAAGGACTTTTAATTCTCAGTTGGATGCTGTCGGTGTGGGTGTGATACAACAGTGAAGGTTAAGAAATCAGTGGCATAGGAAGCGGTGTAGCAAAAAGGAAATCCTCTTCCCTTGCCATCAGCCAGGTGGGGTAGCAGGAATTAGGAGCTACAGAAGGTATCAGGTACTAGTTAACCGAAAGACCTGAACTTTCAAGAAGGATCACAGCAACATTTTAACTCATGTGGGGGTCTCTTCTGTAACTGCAGCAGAAGTTACTGTCTTCTGGGCTTGTACCATTCCTCATGAATTTAACATTACCTGTTAGTTACAAGTGTGTTTTTATGCCATGCCTATACTAGGAAGACTAGATGGGGAAGGTACCTTGGAAAGTCTTCCAGGAAGAGAGCATGTTCCTTATCTACGCTAATAAATGCTTCAGAACCGTCAACCTGGAAGAATAGCAGGAAAAGACTGGTCAGGAGAATGTTTTTTATTTTTTTATCCCTTCTGGGATTGTATAAGGCTGCCAAAAAGACAAAACTTCAAAAAGGAAGATGAATAGGGAGCAATTGAAGATGATGACAAGACATTTTAAAGAACTTTTAAGAATCAGACTTTCAGATTTCTTTAAAACCCACTTAGCATAATATTGCCCACAAAGAGGTTTCCTTTCATGGATAAATGTTTTTTTCAGCTCAGTCGTGATCAGTATGTATAGCTTCCTTGCTGGCAGTTGGAAATTGAACTATCAAACAAAAGACAAATTAATACCTATTAATATTCATTATTTACCTTCTACTTGATTGTTTATTAATTGTTTAATGACAAGATGGAATATGAACATTCAAAGCTGCCTGCCTGCACAACTATTCCAAAGGTTAGCTTAGCATTTCAGGAAACGGAATTATTTTGTAAATAATGTATTAGCTTATTCAATTAAATTATTTAAATATTTTTTGCTAGTGTGGTATTTATAGTTGTCAATGCAAGCCTGAATAGTGGCATTAGCTAGAGAATATGTATAGCTTATAGGATTCAGAAACCATATTTCCATATACCTGTGATGTAGCTTGCAATAGCATTTTTTGGTATTGTTCTTACTAGAAGATTTCCTTCTCAGGAATTGTGATGTTCTTCCCGTTTCCAAAGTTTAATGTAACTCTTTTGTCTAGGGAGGTGTTTTTGTTTTTTAAAAAAAACATATGTAGCATTGGAGGATAAATCCAATTTGTTGTTTTTATCCTTAGTTGTCTGAGAGTGAAGATGAGCAGGTAAGGGAATCCAAAGGTAGAAAATGCAGGTTTTGCATCTGCAGTTAGAAAAGAAATGGAGAACAGAAGTTCAATAAAAATGTCTTAGAATAACAGGAGAAAATCAGTCATAGCTGTGTTAGAGCCTCTGTATTGTCTGTTACATATAAACATCTCTCTTCTGAGAGAGTCTTTGTAATATAATAGTTTTGCTTGCATGTTTTCCAGTTTTAAAATTGCAGAATAATATGCTTTTATTTATAATTATTATTTTTGCAATGACTACTGACACTCTTTGGTATGGGAGTCTTAAGCCTTCTGGATCCACTTTTGTTTTCATTTTGCTAGCTTTATTATACACCTACGCAGTGTTGTAGATGCAATTAGTAGTCATTTATTGGAAACTTGCAGCATGAATTCTGGAGTCTTATGTTAAAAATGAGCTCATTTATTTGCTATACTTTTGCCCTTCCTGCCTCTCTTTAGAATAAGTTCCAGAGCATCATTTGCTTTTTAAAATCTGAAGTTATTAAAATAAATAAATAATCCATTATTATTTAAAGTGTTGAGAACCACCTGGCACAGTTAACTGATTCTGGAACTTAAATTGTGCAAGAAAATGTATAACTGGACCGAAAAGCTGTTGTACATACATATATTTACTGGGCTCTGAAAGTGTTTTATTGAACACAGATTGAAGATTGTCATGAGTCATGGTGTAAAGTAAATGTCAAAGGAAGTGGGGCTTAATTACTTCATTTTTGCACTGTCTTTGTCTTATAGTGGAAGGAAGTGTCAATCCAGAAAGTCACTCTTATGATCTGAAGAAATTAGTGGTGTGATCCATAAATTTTAGAGAGGTTTTTCATTAACTGTGGCAGTGTGCAAGGAGCCTGGTATGTGCTATTTTCTATTCCAATACCTTGAACAGTGCTTTTGATGTCATGGGAGACTGGTAATGCATTGGTAATTGCTAAATTTCTACAGTGAATTTCTACAAAGGATGTAGTTAGAATCCGCTGAGAATTCATAAACCATAATAAGTTTGATCAAGGTGAGTTTTAGTTGGGATTTATCATAAGATATAAAGTAAGCGTGTATGTCTGTGTGTGTGTGATGGGGATTACAGCTAAACCAATATCAAATATGAGGGTATCTTTTATTAAACTTGAAATATTACTCTGTTTGCAATACTCGAGTTTCTCACCTCAGTATTTTGTTCTGAAGTTCATAACCATTGCAAAATATTCTGCGTGAAACTTGTTTTAAAATCTAGTGAAATAGGAATAAACAGTTCAGTAAAAGAAATGTTTAATTTTTTACAATTGTATCTTAGCAAATAGTTAGTGAGTTCAAGTACTTTCTCATTCTAGATTCTAAAAAGCTTCATTTTAAGAAAAGATGACTACACCAGAAGTATTTTAACAGATAAAGAATTCATGTGTCTTGAAGAATAGTATGTTGGAAAAATTGAAATATTAGTTTAACGCTGGTTGCATTTGGCAGTTCTGCTTTTTTTCCTGTATAGTTGTAGGAACTACAGGGGCAAGCAGGAGAAATAGAATAGTAGTGTAATGTCTTTCCAATGGTTCTCATGCCAGTTCAACAAATCTGGGGGAATGTCTCTACTTTTTTTTAAAGCGTACTAACGTGTGTATGGGAAAGATTTGAAGGTTGACTACTTAGGTGTGAAGAGGGAATCTACTACTGATATTGTGAAGTGCTCCTGTAAGTCCTTGTGTTTCTGTTTCCCTTCATAATTACAGGAGACTAAAATTACTTTTAAACTTTGACTGCAAAGAGTACTTCAAAAGCACATCAGGTAGTAAAAATGATATGTGGCCATATTCTTTCCCCTGGAGACAGCAGATGGAAGAGTGACACTGCCATTGTCACGTTAATAAGTTTGTTAATTGGGCTTCCTAACTTTGGATCCTGTCATGACCATGTAAAAACTAACTTTGGATATGTTAGAAGGAATGGGTGGGTCTGCCTTTTTATGACTTCTACTTTGGGTTATTTAAGCTCATACTTTAAAGCTCCATATAGCACAAATATAACAGCTGATATCCTAAATAGTACTGACTACATGCTCTTGAGGACTGCACAGTTTTTGTGTCATTATGGCTGAAATTGCAAGCTGTGAATTTGCTGAGTGTCAGTAGAGGTTTTTACCATTTTGTTTTTCTGTTTTCTATGAATCTTCTTTCTTCCTTGTTTCTGAAGGTGGAGTGAATAACAGTGATGGCAGCCTGGTCATAGATTAAACTTTGAGAGCTGTAGTTTTGCAGTTTAAATTGAGGAGAAAAAAAAAAAAAAAGTATAGCAATTGGTCAAAAGCTGTATGTTGTAAAATATCTTCTCACGCGTCAGAGTGCATACAGCTGTATGATATATTTCTGAAATTTTAGCTAGCAAAGCTATTTACTACAACTGCCTTTCTAACACAAACATTGAAGAAAAAGGGGGTAGGCTTGCAGCTTCTCCTGCAGTGTCACGTTGTATTAATAATTGCAGCTACATCTTTGCTCAGCTTCCCTCTGAAGACATCTGAACTGCAGAGATGAAGGAAGCGATAGGAGCATAATCTTAGAAGCCATAAAATGAGACAGATGCTTCTTTTGGTCCCACAAAGGAATTGTGGCTGATGTATAAAAAGTGTAAAAAGTTGTTTTGTGGCTTTTTAAAGTTTGGGAGAAGACTTAAAACTTCACTGACTACTTCAAACAAAATAAGCTTCCTGTCCTGTCATTTTCCATTAGTACATTGTCTAGAGATTTTGCCTTGTATATATTTTTGTATATATACAATTTATAACACACAATGATAGCTTAGGTTTTTTTTTTTTTAATTATTATTATTATTATAAAGTCAAGATGTAAAAGGTAAATTCATACTAGATTCTTTGTCCCTTATTAGGCACCATCTACAGCTATGAAGCATCCTTTTGTTTAATGTACTCATACAGAGGACTCCTTCTCCTATAGAAAAGTTCCAGTACATGCTATGTTGTGATGCTCTTTTTAGCATGCCAGAAGGTTTGTCTTATCTTCAGTAACGTTGTGCCGAATCTTTTGAATTGGTGCTATACATCTTTCAGTGTGTAGCTGTTTGTTTTTACTAAATCTCAGGTTTTTCAGTAAGACTATGTCTTCAGTTTAGCAGGATTGCTGCTCTTGAGAACACTTGGATTTCTCCTTGCTTGATGTCATGTGCACAGTTTTTAAGCATGTTTTCCCTTTCAGTCACACAAATTGTTAATGAAACTATTAAATGAGGGTCTGATCCAGCACAGATCTTTGTAGGCCCCTACAGGACAGTCCTTCCAGCTTGACAGTTGCTAATGATTACCGTTGGAGGGTTTTTCTTTTCCAGTCAGTTGTGTGCTTTCCTGTTCAGCAGTTTGATTTAGACTGTTGTGACATTGAGACTACTATCAGTCTTGTCAGAGTACTTACATTTACTTTTATTGTTGCTTCTCAACCCACATTTGAAGTTGTAAACACTCCAGCACTACAGTTTCATTTGTGAATGGTTTCACAAGGAATTTCAGAAGCATATGTTATTGTAAAAAATTGGTTTCTAGTTATCTAACAAATTACAACAAAGGATGTGCTATGAGTCCTCTGCCACTGTTTTATCTATGATAAGCAATCAGTATTACATCAAGTCATGTCTGTGTTAAAATGTGTCTGTGAAAGGTAAAAATCACACAGAAAAGGTTTACAGAGGCCAAAAAATTTAATTACCGGTTCTCGTGTTTTGAGACAAGAACTGTACCAATTTTAAAAGCTTTTTTTTTTCTTTTTTCTTTTTTTTTTTTTCTTTTTGTGTGTATGATGCCTTTGGACCATTGTTTATGGAATTAGAATTTTCTGGATTGCTGCATTAAAGGATGAGGGCGAGTATGTGTGTAGGAAGATTTACCCATATTTCCTAATCTAAAATCTAGGTATTTTATTTCCAAATAGGGTAGCATGCTAGTCATCTGCGGTAACATAATATTTCAGAATATTAGACAGTCGAAGGTCTGGCAGTGCTTGGAGCTGATGTACATTGAGATGAAATGTCTGATGTGCTCGCAGTTGGTAGTGTTTCTGTTTTCAGGTCACTGACTAGAGTTTAAAACTAGAGAATAAATATACCTGTGGAAGGGCAAGAAAATCCAGTGGAATAAAATGAAAAGAACACAAAGCATTCACTTAGGATTCTGGTAATGCTAGTGTGGTGGAGCTTATTACCTATGTATTAGTATACTTCTTAAATTCTTAGAATCTGGAGAATTCTGTGACATTATGTGAAACCTGTGGAATTATTTTTATACCTTTGTTGGCAGTTCTGTTCTTTGTTGATTATGTTTCTGTCCCTGGATTTAGTAACTAAGCCATGCACTCAGGTGTACGAAAAATGAGCTTCTCACCTTGAATGGATAGCTTGCAAAAGAGCTCACAGATAGGCTTTCAGTGGCTAGACTTCAGTTGGGAGATATTGCACCAGTAAGATTTTATCTTGGAGGATAGGTGGGTAGAAACTTGGAGTATGGTAGCAGCTCTTATGATTCTTCTACCACTAGAGGTCTTATTCGTACAACAGTGAAAAGTATGCTTGAGAAGATTGCCTTGAGACAGCTTTCTGGTGACTCGTGTGATCCAAGAAAAACAGAGAACGCATATGGAAGTGTGACATTGAAGAAATGGATATCAGATGATGAAGTTAAGAATGTTATGAACTAGCAATTTGATATTGCTGGTTCTTCTAAACTTGGAAAATTGAATGAGAGATTATATCTCAGTCCACAATTAGATGTAGAGGCTGATTAGGAGTAAGAAAAGATTGGAGAAAATAAATGAAAATATTCCATCCAATATGTTTTTAAAGAAGTTTGCCATGAATCTGGGATGTGTTTAATGGATCTCTTTACCAGAACCATGTATGTTTTGACATCAGTTGCATTATCTTGGTTTCTGCTTTTCTTTTGCTTTTCATCACAGATGAACGTTTATTTATTTTAACAGTTTGCACTAACATGGAAGATATTTCCTTGGGAATGTGCTTAATATGGAATGTGCCTCATTCACAGAGCCTATGATCCCAGTGCAAGTATTCTCTGTTTCCTGTTCATAAAGCCTGAATCATAACAGCAGCATATAGCATCTCTTTTGGCACTTTTCAAGAGCCTCCCTTTTGTTTTTAAACATTGTTTGGCAGTTGCTTGGCTTGTCAGTGCAGAATCTGTGGAGACAGCTTTCCTGAAAACTGCTACTAGCTTTGGGTTTTGCATGCATATGCACTTAGAATTAATTTTTCCAAAACTGAAGTTGTTGATTTGATTCTGTTCTTTTGTGTAGAAGTCCTGCAAATTTTGTTTAGTGAGTCTTAAGATGTGGAATGACATCTGCATGTTCTGAGTCTGTGATTAGCAGGTATGGAATAATGTAGGCAGCGTGGCTTCACAGTGACTGAATACTCCTTAGATACAGTGTAAAAAATAACGTGTATATCACTTGGCAGTAAAATTGTTGATTATGTACCGGAGTTCTTACTGGTGCTGGTAGTAATTACACAATGGGGAGTTTAAAGGGAAGCTTGGTGTAAGGAGGACAAGAATATTCCCTTTTAACACCCCTCCCCCAAAGAAAAACAAAACCAAAAACCTTTGAAAGGCAAATTTGTATTTTGAAACACCCCCAAAAAAGACTAGTTGTCCATTTTTTAATTTCCACCTTGATCATTGATACCTCTTTTCCAGAGGAAACCATCTCTTTGGAGGTCTAGCAGTCCATACTACTGCAAAGCTGTGTTTCTGTGCATATAATGTTCTTCTCATTTGGCATAGTGTCTTGGTGTTGCACTGCTGTGGCAAAACAAATGGTAGCATGTATTGCCTTTCAACACTGACTTGGTTTTTAATTTCTGCAGATGATTTTTTTTTTTCCTCTTCCTGTTGACCCAAGTGTCTGCAAAAACTGGACCACAGCAACTTCTCTCATTGTGTCTGACAGCTGTAAGACCCAGATGCCAAGTTCTGGCTCCCAAGCCTTGACCTCTTCTTTGGCTTCTTGTCTGGTCTTTTGGCTGGCTCCTCTGCCTGTTGCTGTGGCAGCTGCGGAACTGTCTCTGGAGCCGATAGATGCAAAGCTAGCTCATTCAGATTCTGCTTCATTGTTGGTGATGCCACTTCTCTTAGACATAGCTCTGCGAGAAATGTCTGTGCGTTTTAAGTATATTCTAAAAATGAGAATTCTCAAACTGCTGCGGTACAAATACCGATTTTTAATTTTCTTGCTCTAAATAGAAAGTGTTTGGCTCTGCATTACTTGGACCTAAAAGTACTCTTCATATAAACATATGGCACAAGGAATAGTGATTTTCCATCCCTGACATTTTTGTTTGGCACTAGCTTTCTGCATAAAACGAATGACAGAACATTCATTGTATTGAAATATTTCAGCAGCTTTGAAAGGAGCAAGTATGTCTGCAAACGTGGTTGAAGAGACTTAAAAGGGATGTGCTTATTAATTTGAAGACCAACATGTATTTAATGTGTTACCTATTCATGCATTTGGTATGAGTACCTATGCATGAAAGGAGACTAAGCTGGCTTGAAAGAGGTTCAGTAGTTTCTAGACGGAAGGGAAAAGGCAAATGTGTGAATACAGACAGGGTACAGGGCTGGGTAGTGAGCCTAAACCTTATTTTAGGTGACTGCAATTTGTAAAAAGAAAACACGAAGTACAATATTTTCTTTCTTTTATCTAAGCAAAAAGTGAAGTTTTAATGTCCAACAAAAGCGTCTATTGAAATGCAGGATCATTAGAGCCAGACTTACCAGTGAGAAAATACAAATAAGGGACTAATGATCTTAGAGGTGAAACACTGCCTATGACTTCAGCAAAACTAGAAAGCAGGAGCAAAATACAATCCTTCAGTGAAGATTACATGGTTGCACTTTGGCAGAGGATGTTCAGGGTTTTAAGAAAAGCTGCTGTAACTAGATAACCTGTCAGTATGTTTATCACAATGCCTGGGCTTCTATTTCAGAGCGGAAGAGACGGTCATGAATACTGAGAAGAGGAATGTAAACTGTTTCTGAGCATTTCAATTAAAAAGATGAGGGGGGGAAAACAGGTTTGACCCTAACTACTCACAATATATTTGAACATAAACATTTGTCCTCAAACCACTCCAAAATAGCTGTGAAATAAACAGAAAGAGAGTTTCAGAAGGGTCAGTGTTCCATCTTGCTGGAGGAAACTGAAAAAACAGATACTCCTTATATCAACGATCGTTCATATACATGACAGTTTGGGTACAGATAAGTTGGATTTGGGTAGTTCCATATGCTCGTGTATTTTGGGGACTCAAGGTAATCTGTATTATTATATACAGAGTTAATGTTCTTTGCTCCTGTGAACTGGAGAGAGACAAAGTTTGCCATGTTCTCAGCCTCAGCAGTTTGGAGAGAGAGAAAATTAAATAAAATAATTAAAAATTTCAAGATGAAATGTGGATGAGTCATTTCAATACTTGGAGCTCTTCATAATTAGGGAGCATCAGGTGCATAACTCTACAGAGATTTGGAGAAAGAAAGGACTAGATCAAAGCTCTTCTGGTTGGAATTATTAAAGCACATTTGCATATCAGTTAATAATTTGCCATATTTTTTAAGGGTTCTGTTAATTTTCTAAATCTCTCTTGAACTGTACACTGTAATTTAAACAAGTGATTCCATACTGTAGCAGCTTTCTAATTTTTACCATTTAAAGTTTAAGCATTAGTAACAATAATAAGAATAAATTTAATACTGTAAATAGAAATGCTGAGATTTTTACTTTAAACACAAAATCAGTCCCAAACAGATTTAATGTTACTGATTCATGTCTCTTAATGAACATTAACACTCTGAAGTTTTGCAAGACCTTGAATGTTATTTTTCTAACATATTTGGATAGTTTTTTTTTATTAGCCAGTTCCCAAATTAAAATTTCATCCAGACCCACCACCCGTTCCAAGGTTCCAGACGTTCCCTTAATAGCCTAAGCACTGATCCACTGACTTTTGGAAATCTTTTAATGTGATTCCAGGTTTTGAATCTGTGTTTGTGCATATTTAAATGTAGGTTTCAGTTTAGGTCCAGCTCTGAATATGAAGACACATAACAGAAAACTGCCTTTATTTTGCACAGGAGAGGTCTTTTTAATGCTGAATACCATAAATGATGGGCATTCTTTTCAGATTTCTCTTGTATCTAAGATATGAGGGGAATGTTATATTGCTTAAAGAATTTTCTTTTGCTTTTGCTTTTTTATTGCAGTGTTATTGCCTCCCATTGCCTACCAGGGAGCGTTGGCAACCAATTCTAAATGTATGCTCTCCTAATTGCATATAGTCTGTCTGCCACTGTTTTTGTTGTTGTTATTTTTTGTTTGCTTGATTTTTTTTTTTTTTTTTTTTTTGGTCAGTCCTCATTCAAACCCTCATCTAGCTTGAAGCCATCCTGGCCTCTGCTAATCTATTTTTATCTGCTAATTGGTTTTCCTGCTGGAGGGAATCACACATTGTAAATGGAGGTACTGATTTGTCTTGTCCATGCATGATGTTTTTGTGGCCTGGTGAATTGCCACATTGTTTGGTAAAAACTGGTTTATTTTAGAATATTAGCTGCATATAACTTGAATCAACTAAAGTGTAACTGAAGGTAAAATTGTAATGCAGCACACTTTAAAAATTTCATAATCATCAAGTGTGATAATTGATTGCAGTATGCAGTCTTGTGTGAATACAGGGGAAAATTTTTAACAGAAGGATGTAGGTTTTTTTTTTTTTTTTTTTTTTTAATCCCAAAATACTTGATTGATATATGTCTTCTTGAAATTGGTAGAAATTGGCATGGTCAAATTTCTGTATATATGAGTTAGGGAACTGGACTTGAGGAATGGGGTTGTTTTCACCAGAGCTAAGCATTAGTCCATGTATTGGTGGAAAGAAAATGGGGAATTGAAATTCCTCACTTACCTAGCTTACATTATAGAATAAATACAAATATCTTACTTGGAATTTGATCAGCTTACTGTAGCTAATGTTGACTTTTTCCCATAGATCGGAACCTCTGCCCAAAGTGATCAGCAGTACTGACTTGTACCTCGTGCTAGCTTCTACCAGCAATAAGTCTGTAGACAGAACTCATTTTTCTGGATCAAGCTGCATGTTTCCACTCCTTTGTCAAGAGGCAGTATTGCTACTAATCAATTGTGAGAGCATTTCTATATTTGTAGCAGTCAAAATGAGTTACTGTAAATTATATATATTTGCTTATCTAACTTGAAATGGAACAAGGGCACATGACCTTCAAGTTCTGTAAAGGTTATCTTGGAATAACTAACATAAAGATACCCCAGTACCCTTGGGAAATTACTACAAGAAAAAGTAAGGAAAAGATAGAGTTCTGAAATACTTGGAAAATGTATAGTTACCATTAAATGAGGCCCAGTGCAGTGCATGATCCAGGTAATATACATTATGTTAATGACTGCAGGAGTTGCAGAACAGAAGCAATATAGTGAGTTTAGCTAGCTGATGTATCTTTTAAATTAAATCCTGAGAGCTGAAGTTTGTTGTTGCATAGAAATGTTTTATTACAGGACCCTTTAATACATAACGTTATTTTGAAACTTTCTTTGTAGCAGAGTCTCATGTGCAAGCACTTCTACAACGTATATATTAGAGATGCAGTTTGATCATGTATTGGAATTGGAGCCTCTATACATTCACCACAAAATTAGTTATTTCAAATATTGGGTCAAACACATATTTGACCACTAAAATATTCCATACTTCCAATTTCAATATTGTGATGATATTGCAATTAATATAAATCTGTTTGTTTAAAGTTCTACGCAAATAGTAAAGGATCATGTATGTGGTGAATAAAAAAATGTACATAGGGTATTGTATATTGATGACACATATTTTTCCCTAACTGATAAGCTTTTCTTTCTTTCCTATTTAAAATTGTGAGAATTATGTTAAAAATTTGGCTAGCTCAGTTGCATAATGCTAATTTATACTATTCCAAAGTGGTATACAAATGTTAGTTTGTTTAAATTGTAAAAAAAAAGTCTGTAAGACAGATGTATAGATTGTCAAGCTGATGGTTAATTAGCCAAGGTTAATAAAAAGGAGAGGTAGTATGTTTACAGCCTGTTAGCAAAGAGAAAATACAGCAAGTGGGATTGCAGAGCCACTTTATAGGACAGAGCTAATTATGAAAATGGAGTTTATAATGAGAAAGATAATTTTATAGTCCAAGTGCGGGTTATCTCACTAAGATATAAATTGGCAGCCTTTTTTTTTTTTTTTTTTTTTTAACTGTATCTTTCATCTTTTATTTTCTCCATGTGTATACTCCATAGATTTTCTTGTACTTAATATTTTCTAACTTAAATGCAGTAATGGGTTTGCATTAGTAACAGTGTTTTGCAGAGTGGTGATTACCTGTACAAACATAGGGCATCTCCTCAAGAATAGGGTTCATTTTTTAAAAAAAAAAAAAAAAAAAGTTAATGTATTCTTAATAGCAGCACGTTCTTTTGGAGCTACTAAAAAGTAGTAATTCAAATGAAGTTTTTTTTGTAAACATCTTTTTGAAGTTCTGGTTTGTCATTTCACACTGATAACTCCTTGTGTATCTTACCGCATGAAAAAATGAGTCAGGCTTTGTTTGAACTGGACATTTCAAATATTTTATGAAGTATATTTTTCTATATGTTATTTCATTGTAGCAATTTGCTCTTTAACGTTTTATTTTTTGAAAATCTCTGAGTTCTTCCTGGAAGATTTTTGTTTCTTACTGAGTAGCCCCATGCACTTAGAGTTATAATCCCTGGTAGCTAGAAGATGTATCAAGGAGTTAGTGACTTGGCTTTATGTTGCACAGTTCATTCGGGTACCTCCAGGAATCCATCATTATCTTTACTTGTACAGTTATGCTGCACAGGATTGTTCTTAATCTTTGCTCGGTAGATGGCTGGTTTTGTCTTTCAGCTACAGTTACTTCATAGCTCTTTTTCCAAAATAACTTTGAAAAGCAGGATGTATAAAATACACAGTTAAGTGATTTTTTAATTTTATAGTAAGGACTTTTAAGTTTGTTACAATGCTGCTTTTTATATATCATTGTTCAACTTTTAGTATTGAATAAATCGGAATGTTACTTACATCATTAACTCCAAAAATAATCTTAAAAGGAGAAAGAGGCAAAGTTTGTCTGGACAAATGCCATTACCTCAAAATTTAAACAGCTGTTTCATTTTTCTTTGTGTCGATCTGGTTTGTTTCTGACTTATAGTCTGAGGAAGTTACAGTGATACCGGTATGACAATTCGGTGCAATGATTGTACCAGTGTACTGCATGGATCAACATTGTGACTGTCCTTCAAAGCAACATAGAAGTATCTCCAAAGAATTATTCTGAAGTAACCCTAGCAGTATGAATTCATGCTTTATCCCATAATAGTGTTACTTCTTGAATAGACAAGCTCTGAACATTTCTAATGTGCATTCTGTTGCTTTGGAAGTTGCTCTTTCTCCCTACTGAATTACCAGGATGCTCAGAACTTCAAACAATTTCTGCCTGTTTAGTGTGAAGTACTTTAAATTCTTTCTCCATCAGCATTTTAACAATATTCAGCTACTTGATATAAAGTTCCTTAGCATTGTTTGGGAAGTGGGGATTTTAGTCCAGATCAGTGGAAAATGTATTTAATACGTTTATTTATAGGATAATTTTATGGAAGGTTTTATGAAACAATAAATGAAGGGAAAAAATCCCCAAACTTTAAAATGGTTTAAGAACTGAACTTTAAAATGGTTCTAAAAACTGGTTTCAGTTGTAGAGTTTTTGAAAAGCAACGGCAAATTCTTACACTTTTTGTTTTATACCTCTTCAGACATAATTAATAATTTGCATTCCTTTCCGCAGATGTTTCCCTAGTGACAGGATGTTTGGACTGCAAAAAATAAACTCAATGAAATTTGTTGTAAAATAGTTTTAACAGGTAGATATCTATTGTCAGCAACAACGTAGGTATGGAGCTGGAATAAAGAAAATAATGATTTTGGACGTTGGAGAAGAAGGAGTCTGTAATGACTTGAAATGAGTCATCTGAGCACTTAAGCAGAGTTTTTCACTCACCATTGAAAACTTTTTGAACGGTGCACACAGAACAAGATCTATTTCGTTGTTGTGTGAACACACTGTGTTTGGCAAGACATGAAAACTAGGCTGCTTATCCTTTGAGTAAATAACACATTTTAAGCAAAGAAAAATATTTTAATCATTTATGAAAGTAGGTAGTGATTCCACGTACATCACTGTGTTATCTCAGCAGTTGGGAAAATTGCCTAAACACAAATAAATGGTCTGACAAAGGCCAGTGGTCTGTTTCATTTTCCCTTCCCAGGCATGTTTTCTCCTGTGTTTAAAAGTATGTGGAAAAATGTATGATGATGGGTTTAGACGTTGATACAGGGGGATTAATTTCTTCCTTCATGTTATCTGATACTTGCTCATTTTGTGATAAATGATAAGGTTTTTGTGAATGCTTTTATAATGCAGCTGAGATGCTATTTTGGATCCCAACTGTGGGAAGCAAACTTTGGAAAAATCTTACATAAGCAGACGGGATGTCATTTGCTCTCCTTTTCCTCTGCTTGACACTGAACTGACTCTGTAAGTCTCCTGTGTATACTCAGGAGAGTTTTGAGCCAAATATTTCAATATTTATATCACATACAAGCAAACAAAGACAAACAGAACAGGCAAAACAACAGAGCCGGGAACCCCAATGGGGTTAATTTAGCTGCTCCCTTCCTCTGCAGTTCAGATTTAATATATTTATTTATTAAAGCACAGATTAGTCTTTTTATCTCAACATCTAGAAGATATTTTGAGAACAAAATCATTGTTGTGCAAGTTTGTCTATTTTTAAAGTAAGCTAATGATGAAACAGAAGTGCTAGCTTTGATCAGTACTGTCAACGTTGTTTTGCAATAGTTGCTTAAAGGTAATATATGTAGTTTTGGAATATGTTAGGATGGGTCCTGTGGTGGGGGATGTGCTTCATCCATGTATAGAGCAAATGTGACAGCTTAAAAAAAGTAATTTGATGAAAAGAAGCGTGGTTTTTTTTTTTTTTTGGTCTGTTTCCCTCTAGCAGTGCTGCACAGTGATCAGGCCTCAGGGAATAATTGATACGTTTTCAGTTAGTTTTTCAAAATGTTACATTTTGCAAAGCATAATATCACGTTTTTCAGTCAGGTTTTTCAATTTAAAAAAAAAAAAAGAAAGATAGAGACGCAACCTCTGGCTTGAGGAGTCCCGAAGCAGCAGTTTGCTAGGAGGTACGCCGGGAAAGCCGTCATTACCCACTTGCTGTTTCTTCTGCTCTTTCTTCCGAAGGCAGGATGTCGGATGTTTATGTGTTCTGTTCTTCAGTAACACAAAAGCATTTATTGTCATAACCTTCAAAAAGCAGCTTTAACATTCTTCAGTTTTAAAACCACAGGGGAGGGTGCAGGGCACAGGGAGAAGGCCTAGCTGGAGGTGACTCAGGAGGTGAGGGGAAAGACGTGGCTTCTCCTACACGATTCTTGGTAGTCTGCAGTCCGACACTGCTTCCAGCACAAAATTTTTCAGAGCATTTTGTTTTAGGCAGGGCAAGCTTCTTTGGCTAAAGGCAGAAGAGGAAAGTTTTCCTGTTTCAGTGCATGGAGTCAAAAGAACTAATTTGGAGTGAAGGATGGGAACCCAGGGAACGGTTGCTATGCCTCTGCAGGAGTGGCTGTCGTACCCCGAGCAGTGCCATGAGTACAGAGAGAGCAGAGTGGGTTTGAGACAGTCTGGACACCAGGGCAAGGTACCTGATGAGGAGGGAAGAAGAATAATACATAACAAGATGCATCTGAGCAGAGGTGAAGGAGTTTTGAGTTGGCTGGGGTGGTTGGAGGATGTGCGTAGGTTGGCATATGTGTTGGGTTGGAGTCCTTTCCAAAAAGGTGGGGATTTTGTTTGCATTTCTCTACATTTGATACTGAACTCTTTGGAATGCATGAAGTTCTTCCCGAGATCTCAAAAAAACAGGCTTTCAAGCCATTTTCTTGTCTCTGGCATCTTTTTGATTTTTCAAACTTTGTTGGAGTGGCAGCGCAGCTGTTTCTTGTCAGATAGTGACAAACTGATTATCCACCCTGTCCATGCAGTCAAAGGGATTAATTCAAGAATGGCTTGTAATAAAAGCTACACAAAGTGCTTAGGAGAATTACTCAAAAAGTTCATTCTTTATTGTATCAGTGTGTGATCAGGAGCATGCATTGACTGCTTTTTTTTGGTATGCTTATGTCCGTAAGGGAATGGATGCTAAAAAAAATGACAATTATATATAAATAGTGATTTGAGCAGTTACATATTAGTGGTTGAAAGACCTCTGGTAGGCTCTTCCACTTGCCTGTCTGCAGGAATATTCAATAACAGCAAAATCCGTTCATGATTACATGTGATAACACAATTCCCTCCCACATCTCAAGCTTAAAAGCTGCTTGGTGTAAATATTTTGAAGCATCAAATTGTGCCAGATACTGTTGGATGCATACCTTAGAATATGTTTTTCCTGTAGTTTGACAATGATCTCAGAGAAGGGGAAACTTGCAAAAACACCTGGTGGTTATTAAGAAAAGCTGTCGTAGTGTAGGCAAATGCTTACTACGACCCTTTTTGTTATCTTATGGGCATGAAAGGAGTTGAGAAATAATTGCAGTGGAACTTTTCTTCACCCATTACTCGGTCACACATCACATGTTTAAATGATGTTCCTGGAGCTGTGTTTTTTCTCTTGTTGCTTGTAACATAAATGTGTTGGTCAGTGAGGACTACACATACAAGGGCAATCTTCGTTTGTTTTTGAAAGAAAAAATCCCTTATAGTAATGATAGAAACAGCAAACTGTGCTTTAGAATGCTTGATCATTCCTCCTGTATCTGTAATATCTGTATTGTGTAAGGAGAAATGTAAGACAAAAAAATATATATGGCTTTCTTGGGAACACAGTGAAGAGAGAGGACTGGGTCTGCATCAAGTGGTATAGACAGGGCTTTGAAGAGAGTGCTGTAAAATATTCCTAAGCTAGAAACGTGGTGACCTTCTACAAGGTCTGGAAAGTGAGACTGTTACTGCTAAAACTTAGATAAATACACTGAAGTTCCAAAGAGAAACCTTTAACATCTTGTTCAGCTACCTAAAATACATTTTCTTTTAAGATAGGCACAAATGTTGAGTATAAATCTTATGGTGTTTTCATATATAAACTGAAAATTTCAAACTGCCTTCCCTGTAAAGAGCTTTAAAATTAATGTCATGCCTATCTTTATCAAAACTTTGTGAACAGTAGTAAATTCCTCTAATTTTGATTCCTGATTTTTGTTGGGTTTGTGTTTACTTCTTTTTTCATGATGGAGTTGGACTTCAAGCCTCTCTCTGCTTTCCTTCCTTCCCCTGTTCCCCAAGCTGCCTTGTTTTTGGTGTCCATTTCTGTATACAGTTCTCATATCCTAGCCTTCAGACCTTACCTTACCTGACACACAAGCTTACTTTATGTAAATCTGCAAAGGTCCACTTCATGTGCTGGTTTCTTAGAATTAGGTTATCCTGGTTAGGGCTCATTCTGCACGTAGAAAGTTAGAACAAGGCATCCAGTAGTTGCCAAAGCTCTGCAGCAGCAGTGCTGACTATTGCTGTATATTGAATAAAATTCCTGTGATGCTGCCACAGAACTAACTGCGTGTCTAGTCGATGATGGAGAAAGAGCATTTGGAGTGGAACTTACACTGTCCATGCTGAATACCAGAAAGGAACTAGGCATTATAAAAAGTGGCATAACATACTGCTTTAGAGTGCATTCCTTTTTATCTACATGGGTACGTATGAGTACTCTGAACTTCTGTCCTCTGAAGGATAGTTTTTGCCTCAGAACTGTATTGTCTTATTTCTTTGGAAGCCAAAGATTAAGATCTGAGTGATGTATTTATGACATCAGGTAAGCAGGCACATGATGTCAGCCAGAGCTTCTTGTTTGGTATTTGGAGGAACACACCACAAAATGAATTACTTGCTCTCTGAATATTGTGAACAGCGCATGGGCCAAGTAATAAAAATTGCTTGCTCACCTTCAAGCTACAAGTGCAATAGTTAAATGGTAACTGTTAGAAATGAGAAACTTTGGATTTGTTATTTCATCGTCTCTTTTAATAGGAAAATAGCATTTTAATTTCCTTTTGTGTCGGTGTTCTGTTTTCAGTGTTGGGGTTTTGTTTTGAAAAAGAGATTGCCAGGCAGAAAGTTGAACAAGACTGAAGATATTTGATTATTTTAATTTGTAGGAGTGTGTATGCGCTTCTTACAAACACAGTCTGTGCTGTCAGCCTGGAACTTCTCTACCTTTGAGATGCATTTGGACCACTGCAACTAGTATGAAACTGCTGGATTGACAGATGTGGATTTTTTTTAGTTTAATTTATTTTACCAAAACAGAAGCAAAACTTGAGTTTCAGTAATTACAAATGCCGTTTAAACTTTATTCAATGTGTTGGATTTATGCCTGCTTTGGGCTTCACATGAGATTTGTTTTTGCAGATGACAGAACTAATTTTTGCTTTAACTGTCTATGCTATCGGTTCAAGAAAAATTAAGAAAACAATTCATTATAGAATATGTATCTTTAGCATGAGGTCAGTTAATTTAACATTCTTATCTAATATGCTATGAGTGCTTATTAAAATATAAAGTAATTTGGTGTAACAGCTAATTTGTGCCTTATTAAGATCTCTGTGGTTATTTTGCAGCTAAGTATGATTGCTTTCTCCTTTTTAAGAAGATTATCTTTCTGTTTCTAAAACTGTATCATCTCTCCTAGCTAAAGATAGAATGAGAACAATTTAAACTTCTGATGAGATAGTCTGAGGTCTGTTTGGAAGCTTAATAGAAATTTAGATGATTTTAATTAAAAGTCAATAGAATCGAGTGCATTTACGCACTTTAATGTTACTTGTTTACCATAGGAGATAATTTACAAGGTAATACCTACAAAGTAATTTAAAGATGAATCTTGTTGTAGCCAAAAAAGTGACTGGTGGAGATGACAAGAGTATCATGGATTTTTTTTTTTTAATGGATTCAGCTATGTTTTCAAGAATGGACCACCACTGTACCTGTCACTCACATACTTCTGTTTCAAAAGAAAGTTTGCATTGTAGTTAAATAGAATGCTTAAAGGTGAATAACAGTTAACACCCTTGGAAGGTACGTAAATCAGTGTTACATATTTACTAAAATCATATATGTCAAGCATCCATTTTTGTTTCTATTTATTTGTTATTACCTATAAATTTAGGGATGTTTTCCATAGGAAAACAAACAAGGTTTTGTGATAAGTTTTAAAGAAAGAATGAAGAGCATGGACAAATGTACGGGTTTCCTGATATGAAATTAGGGTTCTTCAGGAGAAAACAATTATTTTGTGTAGAATGATGTGAGCCAAGAGAATTTACATTCTGATCAGATATTTGTGGTATGGTAAATTCTACGTTTGTGAATGAGGATTTACAAACCATTGAGGGAATGGCTTCGTAGCTAGCACAGTTCTATGAAATGAGATCTATATGTATAAAAATGAGTTAGAAATGAGTTCTGTATGTATAAAAAAGTTTTGCAAGCAAGAGAAAAACACTACAGCTTTACCATAGTTTGTTGTCATTTGGGTTTCAGTTGTTGTTTTAGTAGCATTGCATGTTGTTTTATACTGTGGAGAGTATTCACGTCATCTGTACCATCTGACTTTGCATTTGAGGCTTAACTTGCTTGTCTGTCCTAACAGTCAAAAAAAAAAAAAAGTCCATATCCTATGCAGTCCAGGTTCCATTGATTGCAGAGAGCATATTGAGTTAGGTGTTTATTTTTAGGTAATGCAGTGATAACTATTGCAAATAGCAGTGCTTGTCTTCCTTCTTTTCCATTTGAATCAATATATAGAGATGAGAGTTTTGAGATGCATGCATTTCTATTTTTGTACAACTCTGCAGTGCTGTGTGACATTAAAAGTACAGTTGAGCAATTCAATTAATCACCATTGTATTGTTTTCCTAGATTTTTGTAGTTAAAAAAAATGTAATAGAAAATGTTGGTTCTAGGGGTTGTTGATAAAAATACATTGCTTCAGGAAATCCCAAATTTCATTTAAAATGAGATTTGTAGAGACAGCAACTCCCATTTTTGTGCTTGACTGTTAACATGTTTTTCTGTAACACTGATAATGCATATGCCAGTGTTTAAGAGCCCATTCCTGAGTTCATGGCATAGAAGAGAGGAGAAACGGTTACTGGAAAATCTAGGTCCAGAGGGTGACCTTTATGCTGCCTTCAGGAACCAAAGATACTCCAGTGCGTAGCCGGTAGTTATCTTTGTCAAGAGAAAGCAATTCACAAAATACCTTGTTTACCAAAATAAATGCAACTCTACATCTGTACATTGGCCATTTCTTGGAAGGAAATGATAGAGAAAATTCTGAAGTGTGCTATGGTTTGTGACTTCAGTGCATGTTTACAATGCTCTGCTGCTCCAGATAGCCCAGTGTAAACTGCTGGGGCTATGTAACAGGTAATTTAAGTGTGTGTTAGATTGAATTCCTGCATTACTAGTGGTTACAGTTTATGAAATGGTAGTAAAACAACCTAGGGATAAAATTAATGAACATATGGAAAATACATGTAAGAAAAAAGTGAACAGATATCTTATTTTTTACAGTGGTATAAGAAAACGAGCCTGACTTTTAATCCAGATGGAAAAGTAATAATTCTAGTCTATTTAAATAGTGCATAATGATTACGTGGGCTAACTGCTGGAAATTTGCAATAAAAGTATCTCCAAAGGATTGAACAGTTCCAGATGTTAAATCATTAAGTATGTTTCCCCCTTTATACTGTCATTTTTATGACCAATTTATTCCATAAACCTGTTCTTGAGTTCTGAGAGAAGCATAGACAAGAATAGCACAGACTGGTATGAACCTGAAATTGAGAGAACTTAGAGGGATGCTGTAGCACTTCATATATCATATTCTTTTGAAATGTTTGAGTGATCCTCCTTCCATTACCCCAAGAAAAATGGAAGAGAGAGGCTAAAGCTATTCCTGAGTTAATTTACTCCCATGGAGGTTGTTCTTAGTTACTTTCTCGTTCTCAAAGTAAGCGTGGCAAGTCTTTTACGGTTGTGTAATGCCACTTGTAATATAGAATAGAATGGATGACTCAATCTCATTACCCACTTTTAAAAGGAAAAGATATTTCAGTTTCCCATAGGCATTTTAAGGAAGGTCAGTGATGTCTTTATGCAAATTCCAAGTCTTGTTTTCAATGAAAAGTTTCTATCTTCAGAAAAATCTGTTCATGGAAGCAGCATTTAGAAATTATAATTTTCATTCACAGATGCTTTATTTCCTATTCATGTTCACCATCAGGACCATCAGCTCATCTGTGACAACAGAGTCACATTTCCCAGGTTAAAAATAAAATACCTTCACCAATTATAGCAGCATACAGTACCACCTGAATTCTCATAGGGAGGTCCAATCTCTTCAGTCTATCTTTTTTCCTCTCTGATTGCATCTTGAGATACATTTCTGTTTGTCTCACATGTTGTTTACTGTGATTCCAAGTTAAGGAGCTGTTTGCATTCTTTTCTTCTAACTGGTTATATTTATGTTATTTTGTTTTTCAAGTCCCTTAGGCAACTAGCTTGACCTGCTTGCCAGTTAATCCCTTAATTTGGGAACTGAGAAAAGAAAGGACATCTTGTTTACTTCATGTATTTTAAGGCATGTTAGGAACTAACATTATAGGTGCTTATTCACTTGCATTTTCTTCCTGCTTGAGAACATCCTTTATTGCCTATTTTACTAACAAATGTTTGGAAGTATATTGGAAAATGTTGGTTCCCTTTGCTTGTTAAAATGCATTTGGGGTACGCCTAAATATTTCTAATACAGGAGCATATCATCTGCATTAAGCTATGTGACATGTCAAATGTTTTCTCACGCTGCCTAGCCCCCTTACACTCCACATGAGCACTCCTTGATTTGTGTGTATATGTTAATGTTATATGAATAGGTGGAATTTGCGCCTGGATCATTTTCTAAGTCCCTCCAGGGTAATTTCATCTCAGAAGGGCTGTAAGGTATCTTCAGGAGATTTCTATCTTTTAAAATGGTTTGATAAATGCACCTTCATTTTGTTATTTTTCCTTTGTCTTGGTCTTCAGCCCTTCAGTAAGGGGTGGCAATCTGTGCCAGAGTTCACAGTTCAATGTGTGAGTTGTTTTTATCTTCCACAGGAGTGCTCTCTGCAGGTTCCCTGTCCTTTTGTTGAAGATGGTTTCAGATGCTCTGAGAACCTTGGTTCCTTTTAGGGGGTAATTAGAAGAAACAAAACTGGCCAAAAAAAAACCCAAACCAACAAACAAACAAAAAACCACAAACCACACCACTTCCATTGCTTAACAGTGCCTGTTTCAAAACAGATCTCTGTAATTTTGCCACAGAGTGGTAAAACTTACTTAAGAATTGATTTGACTGGACATACAACTCATCTAAAGAACTGACTTTTCCTAAATCGATGCAGCAGAAGGTCAGCTGTTTTTATTCTCTGAACAGCAAACAAAATTCTGCATCGTCAAACTTAATTTGTGATAACAGGATTGTTAGGTCCTGTATCTTACTGAAAAACTGATTATAAAACAGAAGTGAAGTATTAAACTTGTTTTGGAGTCATTTACTAAGAGATCATCTGAATTCTTGGTCTGCTTGTTCGTTCAGTGGCTCCTTCCTACTGTCATCCTTTTCAGTCTGTTTTCACTGTTTCCAATGTCAGAGAAAGGACAGTTTATTTCACTGTTAATTAGATGATTTAGGTGTCTTTTGAAATATAAAGAGTCTGGTTTCAAAGGGTTCTTATTTATTTTTATGACTCTTAATAGTTGTGTTTTTTTCATTCTACACTTTGAAGTTACAAAAACGTATGTTTCATACTGAGGGCTAATTCTTTTGTTAGCACCAAAATGCTGCTCTGCCAGGACACTTTCTGCTCTTAAAATGGAGGATATTTCCTCCACTATACCCCAGTAAATGACAAAGGTTATTTGAGAAGAGTTTGCAAGGAATTATGCATTTTTGCAATTTGCATTTTATGTTGCTGCTTTTTGAAGAGTGTACCTGCTAACGCTGGGAATGAGTGTGCAGTATTTGGTTTGTAGATATAATGGAGTTACAGTAGATTTCAAATAAATTAGAAGTAAAATGATACGACTAGAGAGGAAATTGAATGATCAGTGTTCTTCTTCTTGTAGTCTTCTGGGACTCAATTTGCCATGTAACACAACCTCTTAAATCTGACTTTCAGCTAAATAAAAATTCAGTGAGTATGTGATACTTAGATGAATGTTTTACTGGATGTTTTCCAAAATATTAGTCCAGGTCTGCTAAAGGTGATGTTACTTTTCTTTCATAGTTTTCTTTCATAGTTTAAAATCAGATCTCTGCCTTATGTTGGTCAGCTTCTGCAAAACATTGTTATAGGTATTTGTTTATACAGCAGTATAAAAATAAATAGTTTGAACTACTTATCTATGGCATTTTGAACAGAGCAGGGTATGAGACCATCAGTAATAACATCTTACATGAAACCAGGTTTTCTTCGTAAGCTTACAAGATTGCATGTTTTCAGTTCTTACTTTTTAAATATTTGGTAGCTGAACTTACAGCTTATAAGCATATAGCACACTTGTACAGAAACTGTAAAAAATGTGATCCTAGGAACAGTGTTTCTAGCATAAGTAATCCTTTCTATTTAAGAAAAGAAAATCACCTATTTTGAGTTTGACTTCCAACAATTTCTTGTCATTAGTTCTTTTTCTTTGCCTCTAAGTTCAAGAGCCTTCTTTTGCCTTTGATATCTCATTTACATACTTTAATCAAATTACCCTTTAATTTTCTCCTAAATTAAAAAAAAAAAAAAGATGCTTCTTTGCTTTGTCGCTCTGATCCTTTAATCATTCATATGATTCTTCTGTGAGCTTTCTCAGTTTTTCAACATTGTTCCTAAAACAAGGAACACTAAATGGGTTCCCCCCTTCCCCCAAAGATTAAACTATGTGGATGTTTGTTCTCCTGCAGCCTACTCTGTTTTCCCTTGCAATTTTAGGCATAGTTAGCTAGCTTTATTGGTTTAAAACCTTCTGCACTGTGTATTATCTTCTAAATAGAGTAACTTTTGCAAATAAAGTACTTTCTAACACAAGCCTGAAAAAGATGTGGCTTTGCCAGTGTTGGTCTCACAAGTACCAGAAGCAAAGTAATTTCACTTCCTACCTTCTCCAATTCCTCTGTTTACAAAGTAAGTACAAGATTAGCCTTGGTTCTCATGCTGTCCAGGGAATAATATTAAAATGATTACAAATCAGTACACAAATATTTCTTGAGTTACTGCTTCTGAGGACAGTCATCCCTTTGTACCTGATCTCTTTGACCATTTCTAGGTATGGCATTTCACTTGGCTGCTCTGAAGTTTTATTTCTTGGCTGCGTGCAGTGAATGAAGAGACGTAGTTCTTCTGCATGAATGCCCAGTTTTCTTCAGTATTTACCACTTGCTATTCATTACAGGTTCTTTTTCTTCAGAAATTATTTCACTTTTATTTCAAATTATAATCAACTGAACATTCTTGTCAATAGTGTGCAGTCATGGTTCATGTAGTGCTGCAGACAAGGTACAACCATACTTGGATGATATCTTTGAGCTGTGTCATGTGTCTGACTTTTGAGCCTATCTAATTTTTATCATGCTGGTTTATTCTATTTAATCAAAAAGTTGTGTAAAACCAAGTTATTTTGTGCAAAGTCAAGTAGTTCTTGATTTCAGTTCAGATGGTTCAGCCTCTTTTAATAAGCTATTATATAATCCATGGCATTTTTCTTTTTGTAATTTTGTATTTAATATTAATTTGGAAACTCATGTTTTCAGAAGGTACAGGTATTTTATGCCTTTTTTCAACCAAGTTTTATGTTGTCCTCAAAAACGAATATCCAGTTCCTATAATGCCTGTTATGGCAGTGCAGGTTGATTGGTACTAATTCTTAATTATTAGCGTTGACCAGAATTTCTGGTTAAGGCATAAAACAAACAGTGATGGTATAAACCTTCTATGTTGCGTTCTGTGTCTGTGTATCAAATCCTTCTTGGGTAGTTTTATGCGTATATCCATTCTTTTTGCTCTTTTCTAGTTTGAATGATGTGCCGTAAAACAAATGCATGACTTGGGAATTAAGTTATTCAGGAAACTGAGCTGTGACTGTAAATACATGGAAAAAAGAATATGTAGCAGAAACAATACCTGGCCTAAAAATAGAGACCATCCCAATAGAGACAGTCTCTTCTTGTCCTTCCCTTTGGCACTTAGGAATTTGCATACAGGGGGATGGTGAGATTGAGAGTGGTATTGTAGAGTGTGATTCTCAGTGATTAGTAGCTACTTCCTATTGTGATGGCCACACCAAGTTTACCTTTATAACAACTGTGCCATGCAGTGACTGTAGGACTCTGTTAAAATTTACCGATGTAGTCATCGAATGTAGAGTGCTATTGACAAGTAGTTCTTGATTTCAGTTCAGATGGTTCAGCCTCTTTTAATGAGCTATTGTATAATCTGTGGCATTTTTATTTTTGTAATTTTGTACTTAATATTAACTTGGAAACTGCTAAAAAACAAGGCTACACTTGTATTGAAGTGGATTATTAAAAAGTCAATAGAATCACAACAAAAACTGAAATGGCTGGTAGTTGTCAGCATAAATTTATCCATCATCTAGAGCCTGTTATTTTCTCAGAGACAATTGAAACAATTATATTGCAGTGTAGGGTAGGGAAAGCTTACCCCCAAACACTAGAAAGGAGACAACCTCCCCCTCCCCAGTTTTATCAGTGTTCAACTACCAGAATGCCCACAGCGTCAATGAACAATGATTTTGATACTCTAGTTCTGTTCCATGTGAAAAAAAAAATCAGTTTGATTTAATGTCAACACAATCCAAGAACACATTATTTAACTATGTGAAGCTACATCCTTCAGACATGAATTAAATGAGTTTGTAATATGCAGGTAAACTGTATCCTGGAATTTTGACTTGTGTTTAGAAGAAGAAAATATTTTTTATTTTTTATTTTTTTTTTCTCCTCTCTGTTAAATAGCTTAAACCCTTTGCCTTTGTTGCATGATGGGCTCTTTGCTGTAGCAGATATATGTGCAAATATAGACAAATTACTAGAAATGCAGCACACTGAAGTATTGTTCAGAAGCTCTTGTATGGTATTAAAACTACTAAAATTTTTTAAAATATTTTAATGGTCAACTTCTTAAGAAAGCTATTCTTTATATTTTGTATTATAGCTACATTTGCATTCTTCACTACAATTTTTCATTAGAATGATAACAAATATGATACTGTCAATAGCTCAATTTATTCTGTGCACACAGAGCTGCACTATTTGGAGGTGACTACTCAATGCCCCAGTAGGCTCAGAAACCTTGGAGTAGTCTTTTATATATATATATATATATGACAGTGACATCAGTGCTGTTGTTACAGCTGCTGAGTGTGTTTAAGCTCTAATAATGGCTACTCCAATAATGGCTACTCCATTATGTACCAAAATAATTCCAGAAGCACATTGTGTGAAGTGTTATTTGGTAAGACTTGATAGGTTTGGTGGGTTGCTGAACTTAAGGAAAGAGGAGGGGGGTAGCACTTGCTAAATGAAATGTCTAGACTCCTGTCTGCTGGAATCAGTTGGCTCTCACCTATTTGTATATTCGTAACACATATTTCAGCAGCATCATTTTTCTCAGTTGTCACTTCATGGTAACAAAGCAGCAGCAGTTCCTTAGACATGGCATTTATAACTACCAGAGCAGCAAAGCAACACAAGCAGTCATTCCCTATCGTACTGGGCTTCTTTTGCCTTTCTGAATGAAGACTGGGACCTTCAGCCCCTTAAATGTATTTTCTAAGATTAAAGCCTGTAGATGTTTCTGCTCTTCAGTCTGTTGTATTTTCACTTATGATTTTAGACACTTCACTTGCTTTATTGGTTTAAGACCTGCTGCACTGTAATATTTTCTAAATACAGTAACTTTGTCCATGCTGTTTGTAACTTTGTCCATGCTGTTTGCTTATGCAACTCCTTTCATGACCTTTATGGCTGCTAGTCAGCCTTGATTGGCAGTGTTTCCTCTTAGACATTATAGATGTTGATTCGCAGGAGGCAGTCTTGCCTCCTGAAAGCTCCTTCTTCCCAAAAGCATTAATACTTTTCATGGTGTGGGGAAGTAAGACAAACTGTTTTGAAATGTGCACTGCTAAAATAATTTCAGGTGATTGATATGCACAAATGAATTCCAAAAGATCTTAGTGGGTTATATCCCATGTGTGCATTTTGTGGGGTTTTTGTTCCCCCCTCTTCAGTATTACAAAATATGTGTCATGAAGTATCTGTAACACCTGAATAATACATAGAGATTATTCTCTGTTAGTGGTGTGTCCAGGATTTCTTTTCAGAAAGGCCTAGTTGGTATATTTACTCCTCTATTACAAAACAATAGAGTAAAATGAAATGGTAGATTCTAGTTCTTATCAGGAATATTTTACTTTGCTGGTAAACACATCATAATGATTGTAATGCAATCGTCCACTGGAATAAAAGCTCCTTTCCCTGAATCCTCCCTGAGCAAAGCCCAGCCTCCCCTCTTTAAGTGTGACGGTTCCAGCAGATCATGATACTAAATTTGAATTGGCTAAAAAAAAAAGGAAACCTCTACTTTATGAAGAGAGGGTCATACTTGTGTGGCCCCAATAATTCTGTTGTATGATTTCCCTTTTGTGAAAAGCTATCAATTCTAGCTTCATTTCATTATGTGTGAAGATTTTGATTCTGCTACCAAAAATATCACTGCTGCATATAGATGGTTTTAATTTCAAGGGTCAGGTGTAAGATTAAACTTTCAGTAGTAGTTTGGGATTGCAGTAGAATATCAAATGCATTGTAAGGTTTGGAATTGTAAGTAGAATATCAAATGCATCAATTATATGGATGAGTATATGTGTATCAACATAGGGTGTTTTTATAGTCAGGAAATAAGTTGGTTTTCTTTTCTTTTTTTTAAAAAAATCCTTGAAATACAAAACTTCATAGCGATTGGACTGTAAAGTGGATATGTCCTGCAAGGCAGTTATTTTGATGTGTGAGGGCTGAGGAGCAAAAGCTATAGTTTGAAGTGAGAATTAAGCATTTCCCGTCATCTAAGTGCCACCTAATCTCCTGAGTGCTGGCCAGGAGTGCCTGGCCAGGTGACTTGTATTCAAATTGGTCAGTGCTTTTCTTCTTTTTAAAATGAAGATAAAAATAAAAACATGAAATGGAAGTTGCTAACAAAATAAATAAATAAAATATTGTTTTGATCCACTGATACACAGAACATCACAAAAAATTTGTAAAAGAATAAAACTAAAAGCAAAGCAGCTAATGCAGTACGGATTCATTGATTTCAGAAGTTTCTGAGAGCAACTAAGATCCCTGTGTTACAGCACTGTGACAATTTTTGGTTTTCCCATCAGTTGTTCGGTTACGGAATTGTTGGGAATCTGTACTTTGGATGCTCAGAGCCTCATCTGTAGCTGGTAAATTTTGACCAGAGGACCTTCAGATGATGAACTCTGTTTTTCACCTTTCATATTCAGTAGAAACTATTTGACTCATGAATATGTCTATCTATTGTGCTAGTTATAGCATTATTTTCAGGGAATTGCAGCCGAACCATGAAATCAGCTTCAGACTAATGAAAAGAACCAGAGCTTTATGAGAATTAGAGCTTTTCATTTTTCTGATTTTTTTTTTTCCTTCTTTGTAATTTCTAGATTTTGGAGGGATGGCTCTTGATGTACTCTTAAAACATAGCTGGGGTATTAACTTCTGTGTGGTTTTGCTAACCTGTAGTTTTGTAAAATTGATCTAATGATGATGCAGTATCTGTCAAATGGAGGTTAGTCTTCCAGCACATGCTGGGGTGGAGTGTTGACAGTTTAACTAGCCTGAGAGAAGCAGCAATTTATTTGTATGCTTCCAGAAATGGGAAGAAGACTCCACAAGAGGGACAGGAGACAAAGTTGGTAGTAGTATAGCAAATTAACATTTAGCCATGTTAATTTACTATAGCAGGCAACCTTAGGAGTCCAGGACTCTCATCTTTCTTGTTTGTTGTATTCTTCTTGGAAAGTGTCTGTCCCATGAATGAACTGGCTCACTGCCTGAGCTTCTTGAAGGTAGAGTTAATGGCTGTTAAATGTACAAAGCAATAGCATGGGCATGTGGATGTGATCTAGCACGTATGTATGTTGTGAACTTCAGTATGATTTCTCACCCACTCTTGAGAAGGTTTTAAGACAAGGGTCTGGTCCCTGCCAAATTCAGGTGAGCTCATTCATTTTATCCTAAATGACCAAAGGTTACTTTGTTCTCAGTAGGATGTCACCTTAGATTTTGCTTGAGCACGTAGCTGCTTTTTTTTTCCCATTCAGCAAAGATAAAGTCACGGAGTTTGAAGTAGCTTCTCAGCATGTTACCTGGTTCTGACTTATGTAATATTTTTTAAAAGTGTTTGCTTTTGTGTGTGAGATAAATCAGACCATAGATATATGCAATTGTTTAAATAAGTAAAAATTAAAAATAAAAATAATCTCTTCTCAGTTTTTCTGGAAGAGGATGAAAATATCTTTCCTACATTTCCCCTAAATTGGCAGAATTTAGATAGAAAGAAGTCCTTTAACCAGAAAGAAGTCTTAAACTGGAGGAATGACTCAACATTAAAATGGGCGGCATACAAAATGCTTGGTTCCATAATACACAGCTAAATAACTGGAGCAACACGCACTCCTCCCTCCACCCCCCATTTGTTTGAAAGGGGTGGAGGGAAGGGACACATAGTACAAGTGTTAATGCTGTGGTATCCAGGTTACAATACATTATTTTTAGCTGAGTTCAGAAGTTGCTTCACCATCCTAATATGCTTTCTTTTGTTAAGATTTGTCGCTGCTGATGGTACGTAGGTGTTTAGCTTTATCGTTAAAGGAAATTTACCGGATAAACAAGCAGCTCAAAGGTTTTGTTATCCTTAAACACTTGTTGGGGCTGAACAACTACCTTGGAATTAATTCCAGTAGTTTAAATAATAAATTATTACTTGAAAAATTTTGCAAGTGAGAGTTCAAGCTACATTTAGTGAAGAAGTAAAAGCCTAGAGCAATATATTTCTGCATATTGTGCGTGTACGAGTTTTGAAAGTTCTTACTAGCTTGTGCCCATTAGAGAGAGTAGACTTCCATCAATTTTGCATGCAACTTCTATCTGGAAAAACTGGCTGTCATCAGGTTGTTTCTTGTTGACAGTAAAAATGTAATTGGTGCATTATTATTATACGTCTTATTTGATAGATTTAATCACACATCATATACTCAACATTTTCTTAAGTTTAACAAGTAAGGAAGATGTTTAAGCAAGCAATCTTGAAAATCTTGGGATCATCGTGAATTTTAAAGCAAAAAAATAAATCTTTATAAAAAAAAAAACAACACAACAGCTTCATTAAAACACTTTTAAAAAACTTTATAAGCAACACAACAAATACAACGTAGTGCTATACATTGCTAAAGTTCTGGTAAACCAGAAGATCCATGTGTGTTAAATCTGGATAGTTGCAAACTGAACTTACATAAACCTGAATAGCTTTTTTATTTTATTAGACTTGGGTGCTCTTTGTTCAATATCAGGTAGTTAAGATGGATAAAATATTTTTGATAATAGAGTTTGCATTTTAGAGGCTTCATGTGTATCCCATTGTGACTTAAGACTGGAAAAAAAGCTTTCATTTGCAATATGGGAGCCTTCTAACTGGATCCCCCAGGAAGGTTGTTATTAGCCATTTGTTTTGCACCATCTTTTATTCTTTCGAAAGAATCACAGTTATCTTTTTGGAATTACATCTCAGTGTGGGGAGAGCCTAGATTTATGGACTGGTATTTATTGTAGAGATTAGGATAGACAGAAAGGAATTTACTCATTAGAAGAGCGAGATGGTTCACTGAGCTCCTGTCTCATAGGAATCCTGTCGCACTTGGGTAAAGCTGTGGTTTGATTCATGTGAGACGTGGTAAATAGCGTTATAGTTCCAGATTTTATCATTGCCTGATGATGTGCTCATACTCCTCTGAGACCTACTCGTGTGTAGACGAACTGAATATGCAGTCATAGCAAAGTTTAAAGTGGCTTTGCGCTTTTTAAGGGGAAATTCATGCTGGATACTATATCCTGGAAGCTGGCACTGAAGTCAGGTGGAGTTACTTATATACGTCTGTGGTCCATGCAATGCTGTGGTTACATTTGATTTTCTTATGGTAGAGAAGGTAGATTTTAAAAATCTGTGTTGGGAACTGTGCACGTCTGAGAAGGTGCATGGCAGAGAAAATGAAATGTGTGCTTACAAGCTTTATCTTTTATTTTATTTTATTTTATTTTCTGTGCCTGTAGTTGAAAACTTACATATTTTTATTAGTTTTAGTTTTTTCATCATACTGAAAAAGGCATACTGAAGTCTTAAAGTAACTTAACTAGAATTCAAGTCTTCAAATATTTATTGAAATAAAAATTCTATTTTTTCTTCCTCTTACAATTCAGTACAGAATTGTAGATTTTTTTTCTTTCCTTTGAACTTTCCTGGGCCATGAAATCTGTCTTTTCCTTTTTTAAAAAAATTATCTCCAGCAACAAATTTTATATTGTATAGGGTATAAATAACTTTACAACATCATATGAACTAGCTAGGAGCTCTGTTTACAGAAGCAAATAATTTGTAGTATTTCCAAAAGTTATGGAAACAGTTGAGCAGGCAGAGCCTAGAATAAGTCTTAGTTTTGACTGTAAGACCCTTCTTCTTTTCTTTCTTCATTAAAGTATTTGCCCATCTAAGCACCGGACTGGAACTACTCAAAAAGGGATTTCCACTCGGTATTGATCTTTAATACAGACAATTCTTATATCTATCATTATTAATTCTGTTCTTCTATATTTATTTTCGTATTTTTAGATATTTCTGTTTGAGCTCAAATCCAGCTTTCTCCTAACAGGGGTCCTTCTGTCACTTTCCAGTGTTCGTGACCTTGGTGCTCATATCAGAAATTGAGCTGTGAGGGAGAGAGCGTGTCTGGCTGAAACACTTGCTTCTGAAACTATTTGCGTGAAAAAAAATAATGAAGCATGTAAACGAAAGATACCCATTTAAAACTATTTTCCTGCATAGTGAATGTTGTCTTTAATTTTTGATACGGAAATTAATGTACTTCTAAATTAATTCAAATTGTTGCATTCGGCAAACAATAAGATGGCAATGTAGAAATAATTTCATTTTACAGCTGGATGTGTGTTCGGATTTTTATTTGCATAGAGTCTCTTGGATCACTATTTTTTTTAGTGGGATCTGCAGTATTAGGTAAGACAATAAGCATGACAGGAATAATTTAGTATTTCTGAAGTTATTGGTAAAACCTCAGGAGAACTCCTGGCCTCATTTACAAGAGTGCAGTGGTATTGGCTTATTGACCTGAAGCACTTGAAATAACTGTCTTAAACATCTCATGCAGAGGCTGGATTCTCCAGCTGAACTATCTGGGCACTGAAGTAATAATGTTATAGCTAATAATATACAAATGTTAAAAAAAAAAAAAAAAAGGAAAAAAAAAAACAGTCTCAAGAAATAGAAGAGTCCTAGAACTAAGGAATGTGACTAACACTGGCCTAATTGTACATCTGGGTTCTTGAAAAGGTAAGAGTTATCATGAAATGGGAAACTTTAGAGTTCAACGTTTTAATCTAGGCTGCTCTTCTGGTTTGCTGCACAGCATTAGGGAAATCGGTTAACCTCAGTTCTTTTAGCAATAGAGTGGGGAGAAAAATGTAGCTCTTCTATAATGGACGATATGAATAGTTTATTTTATGCTAAGTGATGATACAACACTAATTGCTCTTCCAGTTTGAGATGGTGCACAACCTAGTAGATAATGAAGAAACTGGGATTTGAGATTACTGAAACCTAATGAAGTTTAAAATGTTCATGTTTGACTTGTTGATGGAAAATTCTAAAATGAAAATATCTAAACACATACTCAGTAGTTTCAGAATACTGCTTTAACCCCAAATTTCTTTCTCCATTGTTTAAAAGTAGAATTAATTTATCATTTTATGAGCATTTGTCCTGCAAAGGTGAGCTTTTGTGTGTTTGCTCTAATGTAATTTAAGGAGTGATTTTTCTTGGCCATGTAACTGAGGGAACTACTAAATCAGGAAAACCAGGCTGGAAGAGTTTGCTGGTGTGGAGCTCACACTAGTGTGATGCAACTTCCTTTTTCAGTAAGAAATTTCCTCACCAATTATTTCCTCAGCAATAAAGTAGCCTGCATAGTTGGGTAATGGTGACGGAGATCCAGCAAGCCAAGTGGTCTGTATATTTTGGGGAAGTGAATGAAGTCAGTAATTTTCCTGTATGTGAACAAGGAATGTTTCATAACTTCAACCCAGATGCTTGGAAACGATGCTTCATTCCTGAGTTTCATTTGAGGTGCATGTGCAAATGTTTGGACTGTACCAGAAGGTGAGCTAGGATCTTGGTTTACAAAGCCACAACCAACATTTTCAAAAATAACATATTCATTTAAAGACCTAATGTTAATTTAAACATATTCATATATATTCATTTAGACATATTAATTTAAAGACCTAAATTTCAGAGTTAACCACTAGTGTCCAATTAGCATCACTCAACAAGTGTCAGGAGTGGAAAGGCAGAATTGTAGGACACTTAGCCAAATGGAACCACAAGGTTACTGAGGACACAGTGTTTCTGAATAATCTGTATGGCCTTTTGTTGCTGTTAACTATCCTTTCATTCCTAAGAGAGGGTGGTTTACTACCTGCCATGGGATACCATCCCATATCTTATGACCTCATACTGTATTCAGAATCTCTGGAGTTATTAGTGCATTCTGTTGTGCTGCCACTATTCAGTGTGTGATATCTTACCTTCTTTTCCTCTGTCATCTGGAGACTTCTCCAATTGTAAAGGATGCAATTAGCATTTTTATGGAGAAAAAAAAAAAAAAGCTGTTTATTTTAGTGACTTTTGGTCTTCAGATTTAAAGTTGACTTTTTTCTTAGCAAATCTAGTTGTAGTGAGAAGGATGTCTGAGCTAGTAAAGATAGAGAATTTTGTGTGATTTTATTTTTTCCTTGGCTGAAGGTAGAAAGATGAAGGAGTTTGTAATTTTATCCCCTGATAATCCAGTGGTCACTAATCAGAACAGAATAATTTTAGAATGACTGAGCACATTAGAACATGTATGAAAACCTTTCCTAAGACATTCTCCAATCCTATAGTCTCAACATTCTTCATCTGAACAAAAGTAGTTCACAAAGCTTCTTGTCTTCATGCAGCACAACACCCAGCCCTGCAGAATTACATATACTTAGTGGGAAGGCCGCCGCTCTCAGATGGATTTTTTTCCTGCACAGGTGAATGCCCTGCTGACCATCTGCAATCAGCAAGGGCCATTTGCACTGTGTAAGTAGAGCTAGTGAACAAGGGAACCTAAGCCTACCCCATCATGACTGGTAACTGTATTGGTAATCATTCAAGGAAGGAAACAGAGCTAATCTTGAAAATGCTGTTGCTCTATTTTAAAACATTGCTTTTACGGTAGAGTATTGCGTTGTTGTAAATACTTTCATAAAGGAGGGATTACTTGTCTTTGCAGGTTAATAATATCACTTCACTTTCAGTGACAGAGTATTACGAGGCTTACTTTCAGAAAGCTTATATAAATGTTGTATGTAAAGAAAACGTATTAGTTTTGAAAGAAATAATAGTTGTCTTTCCTTTTATTCATTTGTCTTCATTTGGGAGAAGAGTATGCATTCTGAAAAAACAGATTCACATATGTAATGTTGCAAACAACATTACATCTTCAGAAAAGTGTATGGTTTTAAATGAAATGGTTTTAAATGAATCTTTTTTTTATTAAAAAAAAAAAAAAAAAAAAAGAGAAGAGAAGAGAGACACCACACTTGAGAACAAAATGTGAGCCTCCACCCTAGCCTAGCCAAAGTAGTGCTTCCTGTTTGTAGAAATTCCTATGGGAAGATAAGAATTAGAAAGTTTCAACCATTATAGCTGTAGTAATCCTAGATGCTAAACTGTTAGAACCTGCTAGTTGGAATGGGCTGGGACATTGCTGTGTGGGATGCAAATGAGTGGTCTTGTACATCAGACTTTTGGATTACACTGAGAGGCGCATTATTAACCCCAAATTTGGGAATTACCAGCGTGAATGGCTATACTCTTACACTAACAGGTATGGAGAATAGAGTTGAGGGCACCAGAGGCATAACACCATAGGACTGTTGGCCCATAGCAAAAAGCATTACAGTGCATTTTTAAAGGCAACATGTTGAGAACTGGCTGTGCAAGTTCCAGATTGATGAGAGAAGCCCAGTTATTGATCCTGTTAAGTATTTCCTGTTGCTAAAAGCACACAAAAGGCTTGCAGCAGCAGGTCCACCTAGAGATAACAAGTTTGACAATATTCTAAAACTATGAAGAATTTATATTAAAAATAAAAGTCAGTTATATATATATTTAAGCTTAAAAAAAAATAAAAGGACAAAAAATTGAATAGGCCATGTGAAGCTAAGACTGCTGCCATGCTGGGGAATAAAAAGAAGGGAAAGAGAGAGCCTTGAACTTTTAACCCAACCATGGACAAATGAAATTTGTGTCCCTCTAAAAGCAAAACATTTTCATAAAGGTTACCTGTCCTAACAACCAAGCGGTCCCTTAATGAGATCAAGGAGTCAAACCTCAGAACCAGGTAACAAAGTACCTCTGGTCAAGGTCACTGTATTGTGTTTGTATTGTAAAACTAACCTCTGTTGTATGTCACAGTGAAAAAAAATAAGAGACCTTACTGTAATTACATTATTTCCTTACTTTAGATTTTTCAAGCATGTTTGTATTCACTTCAGGTGATCAAACTTACAAAAAAAAAGTCTAAGTTTACCAACTTTCAAAGTCTTAGTGGTCATCTTTGAATACTAATGATGCTAAAGACTGACATATATCTTCAGAAGAATCTGGAGTGCTTCTGGTCCCCACATGTTTTTGTTTTAATCCAAGTTACTTAATGCCTCCTTGTGTGTGTGAGAAGTCAGATAAACATCAGTCAATGTAAGATGGAAAAAGGCAAAGTTACTTAAAACAATCAAAAACATCCTCTCCCTCCAAGACAACAGGAGACAACCTACAAACTTCTAAAAACCTGACCCAAGATAGAATACGGTGATACAGATGTGTAATGCGCTTAGTGATACAGTATGTGAAATATGTGAAAAAAAAAACAGTAATAATAATAGTAATAAAATAAATAAATTGCATTAACACTTAAAAACAGAAGCAGTACAGAGTTTGACACTTCTGTAGTTTACGTTTGGCATCCTGCAAATTCTGAAGAGGCTCCGGATGCTTTTCAGGTGTGAAGTGACAAGATAATATGCTTGTTCCCACTGAAAGTGAGCAAAAAAATATAACTTCACCCTGTATGTCTGCTGACTAATAAAAACGTTGTTTCTGGCTTGAGAGAGCTAGGTGTCTGTGATGCTAAAATGATTCATCATAGAAATTGATTTTAAATTGCTATTTATTGTGAAGACATTTTGTCTAACCAGAACCATTCAATACTATCAAAGAATGGTAATGTCCTTCTGGGTTGAAGGAAAAAATATACTTTTTTTTTTTTTTTTTTTTTATAATACTTGTATCTTGTGCTGGAAGGTCATACCTTTGAATATTGTTGAACAGAAAATATTTTTTTCCTGCTTATGTTTGATGCATGCTGATACTTCTCCCAGTAAAACTATTAGATGAGATGTAAGGAAAGAAGAGCCAAGTAGCAAAACTGATTTATGAGCCTGTTATCTGACAGGCGTTTAACCTTTTAGGATTTTGCATGGCAATTTACTATGTTAGAAGATAATCCTTTAATCATTATGCCACAGAAAAGCCATACAACCTCAAGTACTGCCAGATCCCTCAGACATTCCAGGACAAGTTCTTTTATTGTATTATTTAAAACCTTCTGGAATATATGGGAAATATTTATTTTATACAAAAGAAAGAGTAAAGAACACTTGATCAAGGAGATACGTGTATACGAAAAGTTAAGGATGAGAGGTTTTAGGGATTTCTTTCCCAAATAACAGCTCTGAAAAGAAAGACAATTTTGTTCATGTTTTGGGTGTTTGCTGTGCTATTAGTTTGTTTCTAGCAAAGATTCCTGTGACTGAGGGAGTCTGTTTAGATAAAAGATTTGAATTGAAGGGCTGTGATCCACAGTAGTTTCACTTCCCTAAACATTTAGACTTTTTAAAGACAGGAATTGCACGACTTTATCAGGAGCATCTATTTTTAGAGGTGCTGACCAGCAGCCCGCCCCAGGAGTCACCTTGTCACCTCAGGAGGCAGCAAGGCCTCGGGACTGCTAAGCTGGCTCGTGTTGCAGGTTGGGGCCAGCAGAGCTGCTGGAGCAGTGGGGAACATCACAGCCAGTTCCACGGCATTCTCTGTTCCCAACAACAGCCTCACCCCTGTGCATCAGGCTCCCTCGGTCCTTTACATTTGCTCACTTTCATCTTTCTCCATATGCTCCTCTCATTTTTCCAGAAGAACTGTCCTTAACCAAATTCAGCACAAAAAAATGAATGGCATTTTTGCTTCATCTAGAAGCTGACAGAAAACCACTGTAAAATGCTTCTGGCATTTCTTTAACTCAAAGAAAAAAGAGAATCCCTTTTCAGTCTAGTCATAAGGAAAATGAGTAAACATGAGCGGGCCCCATATTCAGGAAATAAATATTTGCTTTTCATCATTCCATCTACCCAGACCCAGGCCTGGTTCAGGACTCAAGGTCTGCAGGATGTGTGCTTCCATTGTGCCATCTTCCTGGCTTACAGCAGGGCCAAATTGCTGCGACTAGAAGTTACTCCTGTCATAAAATCCTAGAATCATTTAAGTTGGAAAAGACCTCTAAGGTCATCAGGCCCAACGTTCAACCTAGCACGGCCAAGGCCACCATTAAACTGTGTCTCTAAGCTCTACATCTGTGCTTCTTCACAGGTTTCTCTAAGTGCCTAAATGACTTCTGAAAGTGAGACAAACAGCTGTTTTCAGTACCACGTTACCCCTTTTAATTATGACTAACTGACTGCTCACAGGTACAGATGGTTTCTTCCTTCAGTCCCTGGGCCCCTAAGATTGCGCAGCAACACTGACCAGCTCTGTTGAGATTTATCTCTGAAAAGTCTCAACTTCCCACCTATCTCTGCTTGCACATTGCATTGTAGTAACTCAAGGACCTGTTCAAGTTTTAGCACTTGTCCAAGATCTTGTCTGGCATCTCAGCATTGCCTATTTGACATGCTTGAGGCTTCTTTTGGAGCCACATTCAGAATTCCTACTTAATTCATTTCAAATTGGACATGGCCTCCTCAGCTGAGACCATTTCAGCCAGAGAATGAGTCAGCTTCAAGTTCTTAGCACACAGGAATAATCAGCTGTGATGTTTCATAGCAACAAAGTGATGCTGAGCCCTTGCTGTAAGTTGACTCCCAAATGGTCTTACAATTCTAATTGAAGCTGTAAGTACTGCTGTTTTCTTTTTCTTTCAGCCTCCCTAGCTGTGGGGAGGCAAGAAGTTGTGCTCACTGCATGTCTTCAGAGCTGTTACAACAATGAGATTAAACTTTGTTGGTTTTCTGTTCTAGCTGAAGTTTCAAATGCCAAACTGTCAAATCTCCAAAACAAAACAAACAAAAAAAACCTAAGGGTTCCTTAAGAACTTAAGCAGTTCTGGAAGCATTTCACAGCCTGCTTTTATGGGAGTGTATGAAGGCCTACAGCTGTGAGATAGGTGACCACTGGAAAAACTTTATTGCATAGGTGACCTACAAAAGGGATCTGCTTTAGCAGCAATGATTCATCTCAAAGCAGATTTGGATCGCAGCTAAAGGCTCTCTCTTTGTGAGCTTGAACAAACCAGGTATGTTTCCAAAAGTTCAAGCTGGTTAGTAGCTAAGGTTAAACTCAGGGCTGTGCTCTGCTGCACAGATCTGCTACGGCCATAAAAGTTGACTTGAGAGCTGCATGGCTGCCTTCCAGCAGCTTTGATAAAGGACTCTTTTATAGCTAGGGCAGGTACTGGTGGTCCAAAAGAAAGAAAATCTTTTGTAATTTTGTGAACACCTATTCACAGAACAGACAGATAAAGAGGGCTTGAGGACATAAAGGTTTTTTATTATTATTTTTTTTTATGCGAGATTTTCAGGAGTTGGCAGCATATCCAAACACCTGCTGCAATGTTTAATTAAAACACTTCAGCTGAATGGAAAGCTTCTCTTCTGACCTTTATTGAAAAGCAAAAGGATTATTTAACGGCATTGTTCTAAAAAGGAAAAAAAAAAAAAACACAGCAGGAAAACAAAACCCCCCAAACCTCTATTTTTTATGGGAAAAAATGCAAGTGATGAGCTTCCAATATGAAAATTGTTAATTTAATTTTTCCCTACAGAATGCCATTGTTTCAGATTAGCTAGTTTTATTGTACACATTTCTATTAATTTGATTTCATTAAAGTTGCACAGGAATAGAGACTGTAATTAATCTGCAGCTTACTTTGTGATATATCACAATCCATTATTTTTATGTCATGACTCATAGCTATGACATTTTGTACATTATTTAACATTGCATGATTCACCTTTTGGTCCAGATGAAAAAATGTGCTGTGTCCTGCTAAATTTACCTAGAGCTTCAAACAGAAGTAGGGTAAAATATGCCACTTAAAATAGGATGGAAACATAGCAGAAAGCTGTGAATTACATTAAAGTTATTAGTCACTCAGCGAAAATGTGTTTGCAGTGTGGTTAGATACTCTGCTTTGCTTTAAATGTGTTTATTCGGATAAAATTCTTATCTTGGTGTTGTAAGGTGAACAGATTTTTATCAGCAGGAAGAATTTTCTTGTGAAAGCATCATAAGACAGTTGTAAAACATACAGTTGTATGTAAAGCCAGGTACTTGTGGGAGAAATAAGGAAATGTCTGTAAATAAGAAGAGATTCATTTAATCAGGTAACTTATTATTCACAGTTAAAGGTAAAAACTTGAATGCACAACATCTCTGGAAAACAGTTGGCTGAGATAGCTCTCTTTTTTTGTGCTACATACTCTCAAGGCAATTAACAATAGCATCAACTTCAATGATTAAAATAATTTAAATTCCAATGTAGATGCAACATCAACTATTCCTAGCATAAATTGAAGAAAAATGTCTGATTGAAAAGTCTGTTAATTGTCTCATGATATCCAGTCCCCTGCTTTTTTGGGAAAACCATCTGTAAGGTTCATTAAATACTGGGTTTACTTTCATATGTGTGCAGTTTGATCACTGAGCATGTCCAAAACTCAGTTGTGAGACCTGTCCACTTTGGCTTGGACTAAGGCAAAGGAGGTTTGAGGCAGGGGAAAAGAGTTTTCAAGGACTGTGGTGCCTACAACAGGTGATAATTTCTGTTTAGCACTGAATTGACTTACAGTAATTTTAAACCATTGGCGAAAGTAATGCTTCTTAACTCCTTATTGATCCCAGGTCATCCACTTGTGCAATGGATGATGAATTTGAGTCCCAGCAAACAGAAATCCTTGGAATTCTGACTGTAACTTGCATTTTTTTTTTTTGTGTGTGTGTGTGTAGAAAAATGTATGGCTTAGAGGTAGAAAGAAATATAAGTTTTGTAGATTAATAGAAAATAGCAAACTTTTTTTTTTTTTTCTTCCTTGATGTGGAACATTAGGGCATTTTGACAATAAACTATACCTGTCAGAGTAGGAGCCTATATGTAATGCTAGCAATCAGCTAAGAGGCACTTCATAAGGCTTGGTATTAATCATACTGTCAATTTCAATTCCATGGGCATCCTTCTTTCCACTTCTCGCTTAGAATTTATTTCAGAGCACGATCAAAGCTCTGCTGTTCATTACATTCAGCATTAGCTAATTTGGCTTTTGGCAACTCTTATCCCAGTTCCTATTAAACACTATCCATAAATTGAGATAAGGGTTGTGCCAAAACATTTCAGCATTATCAAATGGTAGCACTGAGATGGGTGCATTATCATGCTGCTTTAAAGACTGTTGGGTTACTGTAAAATTAACCATTAGCAAATATTTAAAAGCTCCGAGACAAATTTACACCTATAGCATTTTTTCATGTCTTTGGAATTGATTCAGGATGAAACAAATGTGAGAAAAATCATGTCTTAGAACATTTCTGAAAGGCTCATTTGTGTACTTTGTATTTTATAGAGAGCTTTTAGGAAATAGTCTTGTAAGTGTGCTGTATCGTATTTTGCATCACAAGAATATGCTGTGTTTATGAAACAAGATTATTAGTGTTTGAGCTTATGTACCTGGTAGTGTTTTTCCCAAGCTGCAATCAGTCGGAAGCCTTTGTATAAGCATGGTATCAGATCTTCTCTTTACGATCTTTTCGTTCAGCAGGTGTTTCTAGAACTTGCTTAATGTTTAATTTCTAGTGATACATCCAAATGGCAGTCTGCCTGAAGAGAGGGGAGAGCAATGCTTACATGTATAAATAAAATTCTCTATCCTACCAGCCCTTACTCTGCTTTGTTCATGCTTCAGGATCTTGGAAAAAAAAAAAAAAAATCAGATAAAGGGCTGGATAAGTCTTCTGAAAGTAGGTTTAACATTTTCAATGTAAAATTACCTATAAAAAGGCTGATCAGGTATGTAAATACCGAGAAGTAAGGAACTAGTTGCTTTATTGCAGCGTCAAATAAGTAAGTGAGAAAATTCGTATAGATTTCAGTGGCAGTGGAAAGGGCCAGGGCTGCCTCACACCTTAAACATTACTGCTGGAGAAAACTGTGGAGGATTGTTGTGCATCTAAATCTTCTCAAACAGACTAATACAACCAGTTACCATTTCAGTTCATTAGTTAGATGAAATATGATTTATAGCAGCTGTGGCTGAAGTTAGTAAGAAATAGTCTATAAACAGGAAATTTGTTTTAAAAAAGATGGAATTACTAGAAAATAGAATGATGCCATATGAGGAAAAAACAAACAAACATATCATTACTATGCAACTGATCAGATTGCTTGTGCTTTCCAGCTTCGCTTAGCATGTGCCTTGGTGTAATATACTTACTTAACCAGGTTGCCACTGATTTATGTTGGAAGTTGTCTGGCTTAAATTCTTCCTAAGGCTTTCAGAGAGCAGGACCAAGTTTCAGCAGGCATACTGGATTGCTTTGTTTGCTTTCCAGCTGGGCTCTCTTTTTAGAAAACAGGAAGTCCAAAAATACCCAAGGGCAGAAGGGACCATCCCTTGCTCACCAGCTCCCTCACCAAGAGATGACGCTTGAAATTTGACATTTAAAAAAAAAAAAAAAAGTCTTCATTTTTTTCCTGCTTTGTTTCACTTTTTGCTTTTGCTGTTACTTCCTGGAAACATGAACAGAGAAGGTTCCTTACAGATTATTTTTAAAATCTTTTATGTGGTCTTATCTGCTCGAGTCCCTTGCTGAGGAGCGCTGGTCTGAAATTGGCTTATTTTCAGTAATGATAGCTATGCAAAGTGACTGTAGTGTTTAGAATAAATTTGCTTCTTCTGAAAGAAACCAAATCAATAGTCTGGAGGCATAAGGCCAAGACTTGACTGGAAAAGGGTTGTGTATCAGTGCTGCTAGGGGCCAGTGCTGCTGGTGTGTGTATAACAGGAACAAAACAAAGTCTGGCTCCCATGATGGGTAGCTTAATACTTTTTACGTGATTGTAATGTGAATATTATGCCTGGTGTCTTTTTCAGTGTAGATTTCTACTTGTGATGTTTTATAGTGGATTGGTAATAAAAGTACGGAGGAGGATTTCTGCACTAATCAAAGCAGTTGGAGAAACATAAATGTGCAGACACAATGCAAGCCAGCATTCATCTCTTAAGACAGGTGAATTTAGTACATGTTGCATGGTACCAGCCCCAGAAAAATGAAATATGTGTTGTGATTCAGCTGTTGAATATTAAGACCCAGATTCAGCAAATGACTGTATTAATTATTAATCTTCCAATTTTAAGCATGTGCTTAAATGTTTTTTTCTGAACATAAGTGTATTTACAGATATGCTTAACACTAAACATATGCTTAAATACTCTGTTGAGCAGGACTTGATTTCAGAAATGTGCTGGTACAGGTGACAGAAGATGTCTGATCTGGTCTTACCTTACGGATGTTCTGTCACAAATGTTGCTACCAGTTTTCCTCAGGCAACCTTTGTGGTGTTTTGTTTTGTTTAGTGCATGTGTTCATTAAGAGGAAGGAGGTGACATTCTGTTACAAGTTATAAACAGACCAGATGATGCCATCTCTGCTGAGGCCTTCTGATGCGTTGTGTAATAAGCTTCTGTCCAGCTGCATCCATCCTAGCCGCGTTGCAGTGGGGCAGGCTGAAACTCTCCCTGCAGGATGCTTGTTTCAGTTTGGAATTTGTGTTTTTAAGCAAATGCCTTGTCCTGTTTAAGAAACGAGAAAATGCATATTTTAAAAAAATATATACAAGATAGATTACTGTTGTGTTGAAAAGATGCATTGCTTCTGTGCTTTGAAGTGGCAGCGAGCAGGCTGACAAAAGGCTTACTCTGATCTCAAGAATGTGCTTTATGATGCTCCTAGGAGAAAACTGCCCAAACATGGCGAAGATCTAAGCTGAAAATCATTCTTCTAAGATTATAAGATTCTGTGTACACTTTATAAAAGTTCCATAATAATATGGGATGTGAGGTTTTAAAGCAGGATTTATCAGAGTAGCAGAAGAAAGGCCTTTCTTAAAGTCCCTCAGCTGTGATAATTCTATTCCACCAGTGGGACTTTAATAAAGCTAGCTCAGACTAAAAGTGGGAAGGAAAGTTTGCTCGTGCTTTCTTTTTATGCATATTGCAGAAATATTTTCTCATAAATGTGTTTTATTGATGTCTATTAAAGACAATTTAATTTAATAGGACTTCCTGAGCTCTGTGGAAATTTTTCTTTGCCTGTATTGCTCCCTTGACAGAATTATTTTTCACTTCCCTTCCTCATTTTTCCTGCTCTCAGAAGGATACAAGACTCTCAAAGCTAAACACTGTTGCCATAGAAAGAGGTAAATTTATTCTTTGGTCTCTTCTTAGTCTTTGGTCTTGGCTTAGTTTACTGTCAGCATACTGTGAACCAGAGTCCTAGCAAAAAAAAATCTAATGATTTCCCTGCATTCTGCTCTGACAATAGCACGGTCCTGCAGTTATACTATCCTTCACGTTTGCAAATGCTTCTTGTATAGAATCATTCAGGTTGGAAAAGGCCTCCAAGATCATCTAGTCTAACCTTTAACCCGGTACTGAAGTCTACCACTAAACCATGCTACGAAGTTCTACTTCGTTTCTTGAAGCCTTCCAGGGCTGGTGACTCCACCACCTCCCTGGGCAGCCTATTCCAATGCCACACAACCCTTGCAGCAAAGAAATTTCTCCTAATATCCAACCTAAACCTTCCCTGGTGCAGCTTGAGGCCATTTCTCCTTGTATTATTTCTTGGCTCCTGGGAGAAGGGCCTAATCCCCACCTTGCTACAACCTCCTTTAAGATAATTGTAAAGTACAATGAGGTTTCCCCTGAGCCTTCTCTGCTCCAAGCTAAACAACCCCAGCTCCCTCAGCAGCTCTTGATAAGACATGTTTTCTGCATCCTTCACCATCTTCCTTGCCCTTCTTTGGATGTGAAGTTGTTACATACAGGTAGAGTATATACCAGTATATACCAGTATATACTGCATATACCAGCAGAGGTCAGGGGCTCAAAGTGATGTACCGTTCTCATGCGTTGTCTCTCATGTAGAGTTGCTTATCTATGTAGAGTTGAGTAACCACAGACCATTGTCTCATATTACATACTAGTTCTAGACTGGACTCTGTCCAGATTTCTGATTTTAATTGATTTTTTTTTTGGTAAATATTAGATTGTAAAATAGGCTTTTCTTACAAAATGGTTTTGAAATCCTTCCCAGCTGACATTTGCATGCACTTTATCAACTAACCAGCAACAAAGCTACCGCTTTTGTTCTGGGGGGGGCGGCCGGCGCCCCCTTTTTTTCAGTTGAGTAGATTTTGACAGGAGTTGCTGCAGTCAGACCGCTGTAGAAATCAAATTAGCTGTTCAAAATTCCAGGAATTTAACCCTAATTTGCATTTTCCATTTTACAAGAGACGGGGTTGGGGACACTGCTCCAAAACACAGCTGCCGCTTCTCCTGCTGTCAGTAGCTGCGCAGAACAGAACAGTTCCTCCAGCTCTCCGAGCACCTGGCACGAGACCACAGAGAGTTTGATGGCACTGAGTTTACCAAGGGGGGAACTCGTTGCTTTTTCTCTCTGTGCCCGCTTGGCAGATTGCAAAACGGGAGGGGACTTTGCTGCTGGCATCAGGGAGCTTACAGCTTGTGTTAATGTTATCCCGGGTTTTGCTCGCAGTGAAACAGTCCTCTTGAAATCATTTGGAGGGGCATGTTCTGGGAAACAACGCTGGGTTTTGCTGGCTGCAGTTAGAACTAGTGGTTGTTTTTGTAACCTGCTTTAAACAAATGCCCAAACCAGCTCTGAAGAAATTTTGGTATTGGACATACGTTTGCACTAGTTGTGTAACAAATTTGGATAAGCTTAAGTCGTTTCTTCTTGTAATATATTCATTCTAGTGTTAATGTAACTTTATGCTATGAAGGAGAAATTTTTGTATATTCTGGCAATTTATACTGTACTTTGAAGACATTTCTTTTTTGAAAGCAGATGGTTCCTTTTCCTGGATCTCATATACAGAAATGATACTAAAACAACATTAAGAAATCCGTACAGAATATGAATGATAAAATGAATACAACTACTCATCTCCTTACGTTTTTCCTCAAATTCTCTTGAATAACTGCTTACATTTCCTTAGTCAAATGGCAATTCCAAACTAAAATATGAACAGTTAATAAGTTAGATATATTCTCTTTTAAAGAGGTTGTATGACTCATATGACCAACATTAATGCCAGTTGCCTTCCCAATTTTATTAATATTATTTCTAGTTTGTAATTAAGAAAAGCAGGAGAAGCCTTGGGATTTTTTTTTTCTTTTGAAAGATGTTAGCAAAGGATAGCTGTTGCTGTCTTGCTGTCATGCATTTTTTTCAGGCTCACTAGGACTTAAAAGGTAGAATTGAACTGAATTTTCTGTCTGCTACACACAAAGACATCCTGTTCAGTTCTGAGAACATTATAACTGGTAGAACTTTGTTTTGATGGGATTCAAAAGAACACAGAAAAGCCATTCTAATGCATAAACCAAAGCCTCTCATACGGTCATCTAGTCTTTTTTTTTTATTATTTTTTTAAAAAACAACAACAACAACAAAAACATCAGCCTGTAGTTGATGCCTAGGAGACAGGATGCCAGTAGGGCATAGGGCAAGCAGAAATAATGACTTTTCCCCATCTGTATGCTGTCCATCTAGCACTCTCTGGCATGAAGGCTTTCTGAGTGGGATGTTCTGCCCTCATGTTATTTGTATTTTAAGGCTACTAGATGTGCTAGCATGGAAACAGACTTCTGGCAAACAGTGCCAAAAGCAGTTTTCATTTTGTGTGGGTACCAGGTCTGTTGACAAAACAAATGAAAAACCTTTGTAGTACTGCTTAGTGGGCTTTGTTCAGATGGTAGGATGATAAAACTCTTCATTTGGTAAAGCAATTAAAACACATTAGTCTCCTAAATCTTCTATTTAAAAAAAAATAGATTTTTGAGGGTTAGCTGCACCATTTTTATTGGGACACCATTAAGTTGAGTGGGAAAAGAAAACTTTTTTATGAGTAGGAGAACATTTTACTGTTGTCAGGACTTTTTTAATAATGCGGTATTGCACATCGCTTCACACAGCAGACGTGTTAATCGCTTCATTAACCTCTTCATCTGTATTCAGGTTCTCACTGATGATGTTTTACTGTCACATTAAGTTTCAGCGTTCCTCTCAGCTCTCTAAACAAATTAGTATTCCTTGCGCTATCCGTCTGTTTTCTGCACCTACTAACTTTTTTCTGTAATAGATTTTCAAAAACAATTTCATGTCTGGCTCTTCATTAATCTCTTTTTCTTCTATTACTTGTTCTTGCATTCTGATTTGTTATTGGAATTGAGTTATTTAGAGCTTCGCTACCACTGCTACTGGATCTATAGTATTTTTGCTGCCTTCTTGCTCGCCTAATTCCAGAATCTCGGGGATTTTTGGTGCATCAAAATCATATAATTCAGTAAAATATTTTTCATAAAAAAGCAATAGTCTTCTATTTTATGAAAATTTGGGGCAATTTGATAATTAGCTCAGACATGCAATCTACATCTAGGTGTGTCTGAGTATCATCATCATGTCAGCGAAACCTAAGCCACTCTTAAAATTAAGCATATATAGTTACATGTTGTCTTATATTGCTCAGGATTTTCTCAACTAGGGGCAAGCTCCTGATTGCAAAAATGCATCATGCTGTTTGCTCAGCCATTGATAAAAACAAGATTTAATCATTCTTGCTTAGGTAATAGTTATATTTAACATAAATGAAACAGAACCATTGACTTGACGGTTTGGCACTTGTTTTCAGTGAGGTGAGGGAAATGGTGCATGTTGAAGTGAAATTTAAATGCTGGTCGGGAAGCACTAGTTTCAACAGAAATTCATATATATTTTATTGTATATAATCTTATAATATTTTGTGACATATGGTAACTAATATGGCATCTTAATTTCAGAATGTTTCTCCATTTACTGGAAAGTTTCTGTTCATGAATTTGCCAAATACCAAATACTTCAAATACCAATTTGAAGATGGTATTAATTTATTGTGTTTTATACTTATCTGATCCTTACTCAGGAGTGCTTTTAGATTTTAATAACTCTTTAAATGCAAAAATTCTGGGTTTGTTCAGTATTTTTTACAAAATGTTTTTATCATTTCTATTATGGCACACGCATGCACATGCATATACGTGTTGTTATAAATGTATATAATTCTGTGTAATTATATATGGTTTTGGCATGTTTAAATGTTTATAAATGACTGATAGGTGCCATAATTCAGTATCTATGCATGAATAAAATGTTTAAAAAGCTGTTTATCTGGAATCATAAACACAAACTCAAGTTGCAAAATCAGAGTACATAGTGAAAATGGGATTTTCATGAAAATCAACTAAACAATATATGTGTATAGTCAAATTATGTATGATAGTAAATAGAAAAATATGGAGTAGCTGAGCCTAAATATGGTTATACTATGTTATCTGTGTACTTGTCACAAGAAATCATTGTTTTTATATCTACTGCTAACACTTGGAAAAAGCATTATACTGTTCTCTCCATGCTTCAAACTCTATTGAATAATATTTTCCTTTTACTTTTTTTCCAGCACTTGCTGCTAGCAATAAAGTTTGTCATGGCATTTGTAATTCCCGATAAACCAAGAGATATCCAGATTAAACTGGCCAAGTTGGAATTTGAATCTCTAGAGGCTCTCAAACAACAGGTAAGTGAACGGTTTTGGTGGCCTAAAGGAAAAAATAAATTAGGAATATTCTGCTTTAGTTTTAAAGAATAAATACATAAATCCCGAGATGTTGAAATTCCTTTAACATTGTATAAAAGATATCCTTTGTGTGTTCCAGGTGCAGCTGTGTAACCTCCTCTGTTCTGTGGTATTTGTGTATAATGGGCAGTTTATTTTTTTTAAACATCTACCATAGCTTCTTGTGACAGTGATCTCTTAATTCTGCACAAACTAAGTCTGCAAAGAACACACTGCCTTTTCTAGTTAGATACACCCAAAGCCTCATGTGGTAGCAGAACGTCACTATTGAGGTCAGCAATGTCTTCCGTAATCAGCCATAACAAATGAAACCCAAATTGCAATTGAATCTAATGCCTGATAGTTTTGTTTTGCCTTTCTCTAGTATTTTGGTGTGAAGTTACCAGGAGCTAGTTGTGGATGACATGTACTCTTTAGATGATATTAAAAGGAGCAGGGCTACAATTCAATTTTAGTTGTTCCTTCTCTGTTCTCATTTTGTAAACAGGCAAAACTAGGTCATCCACAAGAACCTTAAGCTCAAGTGGATACAGTCACCTTTGGTTATAGCATACCAACTGGAATATATACAGAGTCTCTTTTAATACGAAAATGTGTGTCAGCAGTTAGGACTTGGTCTCCTACCCTTGTATCTGTGTGTTCTTTGAACTAATGTTTGCCTGATCCCGAGTTCTTCAGGGTTTCGTTAATCCAATAGTGAAAAGTTGGTTTGAATTTCAGTAAGAACCAGAAGCCTACCAATTCTTTTTTAATACTTTCAGTCCTCTTGCAGGATTCAGGAAGAGCATTGACTCATTTTTAAGTGCCTTGGTATGTACTTCAAACACAAGTATCTACCATCACCTTTTTATATTTCCTGTAATTGAAAACTGTTATGTATTTCATAGAAATGTGAAGATTTGGGCTTTTCTTCTGTTGCCTGAATTTCAGTACAAAAATCCTTCATTTTAAAGTAATTCGTGGGCAGTGCAAGAAGGTACTGAACTATTTATTTTGAAAGCACATGTTCAGGTTCTTCCTCTTGTTACTGAGAGGCATCAAGGTAATCTAAAGCGTAAGTCTTTCTTTCAAGCAAAAACTAACAACAAATTAAAAAAAAATAGAAAAGCTGTTTAAAAGAACAGGTATGGGGTAAATGTGTGGGGCAAATGTTTTGTGGCATCATGTTACAGAGAAACTAGCTCACATACTTTTATGGAAGTGTGAATTACATCCCTCTTTTAATGCTATCCAGACATGCATTCCATTGTGTTAAATGTTACGTGTATTTTTTTGAAAGTGTTAGAATACCACTGTCTTGGGATGTAGTTATTAGAAAGGTATGAACAGTATCAGACTGTAGATCTCTAAGATGCTGAAATAGATTAAGCTCCATAGATAGATAGTGTGTAGAAAGAAAATCTCAACACAGCTGCTTTGAACAGTTGTATTGATTGTTCGGGATCCTTAAGTTTAGGCAGTGCAAGCACTGGTGAAAAATGCCATAATTAAAAAACAAACAAACAAAACAACAACAACAACAACAAAAAATATATTAGAATGAGTGTCTACCATTTTGAAGTTCTCAAACTTTAGGTAAGAAGGGGTTTTAGGATGTTCTGAAATGCTTCTTTTGAATATTTCTTCATGTGGTTCAGGAATGACCATGTGTGTAGGTGAATCCCAGTGCTGTAAAACCAGTGCATGATACTGCAGCTTTTCAGGGCAGTGTTCTAGTAACATTAAAAGCTACGTGGATAAGCATTTCAGTTTCTGGACACAGTTTAATGAATAGACAAAAGGGTCCAACCATGAGGGTTGGAGATGGGTCAGCAATCTATCCTTACAAAAGATCAAGTTCCAGAAACACAAGTAAACCACACATTAGACAGCATACCTTTTATTTGGTGGGCTAGATTACAGTAATGCTTTCAGGTACAATGAGATCTTCCCAATATTACTGTCTGCTGACAAAGCCAGACATTAGAAGGAATACCTTCACTGAAACTAGACCGAGGCAAACCAAATGAGAAACAAATGGAGGGAAAATAATTATTCATGCAGATATATTCTGAGCATCAAATACTGAGAGAACTCCAACAGGTTTTATTATTGTTTTTCAGGAAAAGGAAAGTTTTAAGTAGTGAGGAATGGTGTATCTCTTCACAAAGTGCAGCTACCTAGACAGAATCAGTATTCTAAAAACAAAAGCTTATTGAAGTTTTTTTAAAAAAAAAGTTTTTTAAATGGTTCTTTTGCATTGAAAGTCTGAATTTTCTGAATTAGATAAAGATGCTTTTTCTTACAGCATCTTTTTCACTATCTCGTCAGAATAAGCATAGCACTGATAGCAACAATAAAGGTAGAAAAAAATATTAGTAAAAGAGTTCACTTTATCAGAATAACTGTAGGGGAAAAAGCAAACTGGGATTAAGCTTTACCAGAAATGCAGGTGTGGAGGTTTTTGTTGTTGTTGTTGTTCCATGCATCCCTTCCCAGTTCCCTCTTTACCTCCAAGGGGAGCCAGTTTATGAAAGTCCTGTCATCCCTGTGCTCTAGCTTCCTTCCTCAAGGTGTTCTAGCAGTCAGTGGCCAGCGTCTTTTAACAGAAATACCTTTTCCTTCTGCTAAGTGAAGTCTTTCAGCACCCCCTCTGAAGAAGTGTGTCCATCTGTTCACCTGTGTCCATCCTGCTAGCACTAATCACACTGAGTATACACCAAGCTTGAGCCTGCTGGCCCATCTGGCTGCTGTCCTGTTGGAGTTCCTAGCTTCTCTGAGAACAACCTTCTGTAGCTCAGAACAAAACAAATGCTTCTAACTCAAGGCTCTTCTGCATTAGGCAGCATCTTTGCTGCTGCTTGTAACACTGCAATCTGCTGTTCTTGCAGAGCTTTTCCATTTGCATGTCATATGTCTCCGAATGTGACTGTGATGGGCCAACATAGCTGCTTGAACCAGCAGTGAGCCTCAGAAATGATTTTTTTTTTTTTTTTTGTGGGAGGAGGACAAGATCCTTTTTTTACTACTAAACACTGAGAGAGCATGAGTTGTTAGTGCTTAACATCCTGCTTATTTATCTTGCAAAATGGGAACTCACTCAGTGTTATAATTACTAGAATTAGAGGGCTCAAAAAGGACGATACATAACTCCAGGACTACCCTCAAAACACTGCTGATACTAAAAGCAGAAGCTTATTTGGTGCTTGCTGGCAATGCTGAGCAAATGCAAGCCTGCAGGCAGTCAGGAGGAGAGACAAAATAGCAGAGATGAAAAGAGTTCATTCAACTAGTCAAAGATGTGCAAGCCAGTCAGAAAGCCTGGTGAAACTAGAGCTCAGACGATGAATTTAAGTTAAAACAGAATGAGATGAAATAAAACACCCACTTTATGTTTTAACCCTCCCCCCCCAAAATACATTTTTTGGGAGAAGCATTACTGTTTTTAACAAAGTCTCATTTTTTTCCAGCAAAAATGTGTGGCTGCAATTTTTCTAAGGCTATACTGGTTTACTGGTTTGTATAATCAGACATAACTCAGAGATGATGTTAAAATAGAACCCATTGCTAATAATTGGTGTTTACTGATCCATTTTTTAAGAGCCCAAACTTACTAATTTAGCTTTGCAAATGCAGTTTCTCCCCCATGAATAGCTAGAATGCCTCCAAACATTTCTTACTATGCCATTTGCATGCAGTTGATAGCTGCAGGGATATAATACAAATGTAATGCAAGATTCATTATATTTTCATAGCACATTTTTTAAATGTAGGGAGACTTGCACCATATAGGAGAACAAGCTGTCTTCACACATAGTTGTGCCAGTGTATTTTAAAAATGAATTCCTTAATGCTGGTCCTTTCTTTGGAAATTCCATTTAACATAAAAGTGTTAGCAAGAGCAATATAAATTATGATCCTTAAAAAAACAAAAAAAAAAAAGAAAAAGAAAGAAAAGCCCCTAATTAATTTGATGGAGAAGGTTTTGTGTCCCCATTTGTGACTTTCCAGGTGACAGTGAGATGACACCATGTCTGCCTAGTTTATAGATGAATTAAACTTTTGAATATGTGATCACTGAGAGTCAACTGTATAAGTCAACTTGTAAAAGTACAGACTTTTAAATAAATATGAGTATTACCTGATGGTGACTGATACCTTTGCATGCTCTCAAAGGCAAAAGAAGCAAACAGTACATACCCCTCCTGGGATACTGGTGTAATTTTCTAGCAATCCATTTGTTCTCTGTGACTGTTTCCAGGGTGAAATTGTCCATTCAGTTATGATTCTGTAACAGCTAAGTCACCCTGGAAAGGTAACTGGTTTTAGTTTCTCAAGTCCTGAGCTGGAGCCTGGTGCTGGAATGAACATCAGTGAGTTTAGTCTTCACTTTTTGCCTGACATCCCGGATCATTGACAAGGAGTGATCTCAACAAAGAAATCTGGAGTAAGGGGATAGAATAAAATTAGGTTAAAGTTGTAGCTGCAGCATTGTACTAGTAGCAACATCAGGCTTTCAGAGTTTCAGAACCTATGGGGGATCCCAATTATATATGAACTGGTTTGAATACAAGGGGAGAGACTGTTTCACTTCCCATACAAATGAGAGTGAAATGCATGGTGAGAGTTGATTTCAGGAACTCTGTTAACCAGCTTTCAAAAGGACATTCGTGTGTCTGCAGTTACAGAGTTTTGAATAACAGCTGCTCCTATTGCTAAGAAGGTAAAGGAATAGAGCAAGAGACAAAATGAAATCTCATCTTGTCAAAATTACTTCAAAAGAAAATAATCCCAGAAGATTATGCTTACCATGATTTGACAATGAAATTATTTTTATAATACTTAAAAGAATTTGAGGTGATTTTTAAACAAAGGAGTATTGGTTGCAAAAACTGCTTCACACCTCCAGTAAAAAGAAAATCAACTCTTCATTTTTTTTTAAGGTGGCTTCTCTGTCATCCTGTCTACAGGGGCAACTCTTTCTGAGACCAGCTGGAGCTCAAAAGCAGTATACAGAATTCCTGAAAGAGAGACCAAAAAAAAAAAATAAAAAGGGGGTTGATGTCCATGTGTTCTTAGTGATGACACATGCTCCCTGATAGAGTCTTTGCACATGCTGTACAGACTGATCGTGGCAATTCTAAGAACATGTTTCAAACATGATACATGTCGCCTGTCCAGCCACTGGGTTTGTATTCATTTTGAACATGGGAAGTCTCAATGCCTACCAGTGGTGTCTTGAATACTCATGCTTCTTGTTGCATGAAGAATAGCACTTTGATCTGTATTAACCACATCACTGGTGTGGCTTAAGGCACACCAAATAGGCAACTCTTACCTATATATGTATTATTACATATTATTATAACTCCTAGCTATATATGTATATTATATGTATTTAATTATATGTATTTAAATGGTAGGCTACAGCTTTTTTTTTAATCACATGCATATATATGCATATGCACACAAATAAACAAGAAAGAAACAGTGACAAGAACTCAGATACAGAAACTTTTCCTCTTAATTCACAAGAGATGTCAACATCCCTCAGTACAGTCAAGGACTGTGCTGTATAGTAGGGAGGAGACATGTTCTGCAGACATTTAAATCTGTCCCCTCCTGAATTCAGTCCCAGCACTCTTTCCTGATAGTTTCTGCTGCAACTATGACTTGAGATTCAACCTGATGAGGAGTGTATTTTTGTGAAGAACAGGCTGCTGACCATCCTGGGCTGGACCGGTCCTGTATGGCCTGAACCCCTGACACGTACGCAGTGACAGTTTGTGCAGTTAGCTCTGCACCTACTGCTCTGCACTGGTGATGTCCATCAAGATGACATTTTTTTTGTTCCTTCTGTGAACCCTTTCAGTGTTAGCAATGAATTATGCTCTGCCTCATCCTTTCATCCAGTTGAGGATGGGTGGAATTGTTGCTCTTCCTTCTCCAATGCTAAACAGAAAAAGACTGCATTGCAGGAGCTTTCAGGCTCTTGAAGGGTCTTACTGGGGGGTGACCCCCACCTGGCAGGCAGTGCAGGTGACTGACTCAAATTACTGTCTCCTAGGAGCCACTCAGGTCCCATAGCTGAACAACAAACTGCATTTGGGTTTTGGCTTGGGGTTTCACGTTTCTGATAAAATATAATGTGGCGCAATGGCTGTAATTAGAAATTGCCTGCCTGATATTGATATCCTGATACTGAGTGTATCAGGAACAGCTGTATTAGGGGGAAAAGAAACATTAATAAAGATGGCATGTGATATCTACCAAAAAATGTCTAGGAAAGAGCAGGAAAACGTGGCAAGTAGGTGTTGTGCATCCTCCTAAAATTCTTCTGCTTTCCAGTGATTTTTTTAGCTCTGATTTCTAGACCAGGTATCCTTTAGTAGTTTACTGTTCCTTGATGTTTTTTCTCTGTTTGAACCAATTTTATCTTTAGGATGCACAATGTCCTTTTGGCAAGAAGTGCTACAATTCATCATTCTTGGTATGAAGGGCATGGGTTTATTTTTTTGCAGTCAACATATTTTAATCAGGTTTGGTAAAAAAAAAAAAAAAAAAAATCTTTAGCTTTTATATATGAGAGGAGGTGTTTGACTGAATTATCATTGAGATCCTTTTGGCTTCTAGAATCTGTGAATTCAAGTTTCCATAATTTTATTTTATGGGCTTTGTGGAAAATGACTGCCTGATTTACTTTTAACTTGTTAGTGATACTTGCAAATTTCCTTTAAGACAACGAGTATACTCAAAACTTGTGCTTCAGGGTTTTAGATAATTCCTTTTTTTCCTATGCACAAATGGCCAAATAATGTGAAGTGGCTCAAATCTTTCTTGGAAGCAAGGTTACCTTTCTAATAACAGTGTGGGAGCCAGACAGATGACTAGATTTGGGAAAATTAAAATTGGCAAGGTTCTTTTAGCTTTTGATCTTCCACTTATGGCACGCTGCATGAATCACATTTCCTACTCTGTTTCTTTCCACCGCAGGGCTGTTGCCCTGAGCGTACTTTGGTCTCTCCTTTTCTTTTGTGGTGGAGAGTTGTTTAATCTGCCAAAGAACTGAGAAGTCTGAGAACTTTCAATTTGGTAGTTACTGTTAGATGACACATGCAGAAGTTGGTGGTGATTGATCGCATGGCCTGTTTTGTCTTTGAAGTATACAGATCCATTGTAGGACAGCATAACAAATAACATTTGGTTTCTTTTTAAAAACAAACCAACCAACCAACCTAAAGTCAGGTTTATCACATGGGACTGAAGCACTTATAAGACCACCTTCCAAACTCTGGTGACTTTATAGTAGAAGGAATTATTGTATTGATGAGGCATAGGTTTATGTCACTTAATATATTTGGGTATCTTCACCTGTTACTCGTATAAAAATTTATATTACATCTAAAATATAAATGGATTTATAAATATAAATTTAAAATAATTTTTCCATTATTAACTATATTGGCTTTTTTAGGTAGTTATCTGTAGAAGAGTCAGACCTTTGTTTTATGACTGATGGACTCAAATCCTAAGTGGTTGAATCTTTCTTCTGTTTGGGATTTCTTGGGTTTCAAGGGGACATCTTGGTCATGGAGTTGTGGCAGCACCTCTGTAATCTATAGCCAGATTTCTGCAGCCCATGCTTTCCGGAATTTCTGGAATTGTTACATCTTTCCTTTGTAACTACTGCATGCCTTTATTTCTTAAAGGCATCTTTATGGTCACAATAGGCAATTTTTGAAAAGTTCAGCTAATTATAAGCAGCCACTTTTCCCTGGAGTCAATGCATTTAAAAGTTACCATCTGTTTACTCGTGTATTGTGTGCATCATGTTTTCCAGCAAACATTAATCAGAGTGGGTAGCTCTGAGGGCAGAACTGTTGCACTAAGATAAACATTTGAGTCTGTTTTAATGCCCAAAGCCTCTTAGTTTTTTTTAGGCCAAATTATCTTGTATCCTCTGTCCAGTGTCTCTAGGCGTGCTACAGTTAAATGCTACTTTCTAAATTCAAATTCTGTGTTGTGGTTTTGTTGACGAGTTTAAAGAGAGGTAATCTCACAATTAAGGTCCCAACTTAAATGGCAAGATTAAGACAGTGCTTCTACTTGCTTACAGCTGACACTGAAAGAAAATGCTAGTTGTGTTATACTTACAGATACAGTATTACTTAATACTTTTTGTAATAAGTCAGTGTAAATATAAAAATACTGCTGCAAAAGGAGGATGTTTTGTTACGTCAGTGCGCTAGGAGTGTGCTTTTGCTAACCAGAATGTGTGATTTCAAGTAATTTACTTTTTTAGTTTTCTCAAATAAATATTTTTTACAAATTCTGTTTTCTGCAAGCTATAAATAATTATATACAAACACATTGAAAAAAAGTAGGCATTGTGTACTGTACAATTACTCTAGAAAAGACAAGTAGAACTTTCTCAAAAGCAAAGTGTCTCATTTTTTGCATTGATAACAGTCAGGAAACATAACTTGTGGTTTTCTAATGTTGGCTTTATTTGGAGGGGATATACATGAAAATGTCAGAAAAGCAGAGGACTCATCTGTTTCAGCTGTTGGTCGGTGCAATGCCATTAGTGTGTGTAATCAAGGGAGGTCAGGGGCTGTTGGTAGTTTTTATTTTCTTCTAAATATCTCCTTAAAAGCCAGGTAGTGAGAACTGGAAAGGAAGAGCTGTCGGCTCGTCAAATATCCCGGAGATCGCTTGGCTGTCACAGTATATGGAAGTTGCATAAGGTGCATAAGCACGTTACATAAGGGCTCCCTGGCGCTCGGGGTCACTGGCTGCTCTTCCAGAACGAGCCGCCGCTCGCCTGAAGCCAGCAGAGAAACAGAGAGCACACTTCAAAAATGTGCATCGAAATTATTTCTACACCGGTAGCAGCAGTTTTGCAGGAGATGTGCACACGACTGTATTCAGCAGAAATAGAATGACTAGGAAGAACAACAAAAACATATAAGAAATTAATTGAATTTTATTTTGACTAAGTGAGTATCAGTTTAAAAGAGCAGCTTAGATACCTTGTATTGCAGAGGTTTATACTTTTAAATATATTTTTCAATGTATA
>NC_048894.1:44390222-44483463 GCF_011077185.1 Oxyura jamaicensis
AAAGTGTTACTCTGGTGCATCTGAGAATGCTCGCTCTCAGACGTGGGTAGGTGCAGAGGCCTCCCTTTTCACCCTCCTTTCCCCATCTCCATTACAGCTGCGTGCAGCTGGACCTGGCGCTTGGGGACATGGTTTAGTGGGTGACACTGGTAGCAGGGTGATGGTTGGACCAGGTGATCTTGGAGGTCTTTTCCAACCTTAATGGTTCTATAGTTCTATGATTTTTTTATTATTATTATTATTTTTAGTTTTTGGCATCAGTGCAGCTCACAGTTCAGTTTGCAAGAAGAGGTACCACTGCTTGGGATGGCGGAGGAGGTTACCAACACTAGATACTCATTTCCACACCACTTTCCTGGATGGCTGAGCCGCTCTGTGGGTAATCCGAACCCTGTTTAGAAGATCCTGCTGTAAACTGTTGCTGGTTTCATTACGAGGCAGCGATTCCACAGCTGTCTCATGAACAGCTTGTTCATGGGCCTGGGCAGACAGCTGGGGTTGATAATGTGCTGTCCCATGCTACGCCATCCCTGCCTGAGAATGGTGAGCTGCAGTCTCTGCTAGCAGGGGGAGATTCCCCAAGGTAGACCAAGCATGGACACTTTCTACCTCCGTTTCCTAAAGAAAGAAAGTGTGATCGTGCTATCTGCTATACCTCTAGCTCCTTTTGAAACCCTTGGACAGCTTGAGCAAAATCTCTCAGAGATGCCAACGGTATAGAAAGCAAGCAGTCGTGCAGAAGCTACCTTCTACATGACAGAGGTCCTATTAATGTTCCCACAGAAGGAAAAGCGACAACAGGAGTAGATGCTTGATCCCAAGAATCCAGATGGGCAAAGGACGTTGCCGGCATGACTGATAATTTCTGCCACTCACAGACTGCCCATTGCATGTTCAGCTCTATCGGAGAAGGTTTAGAGGACAATGTGCTAATAGCGTTACGGGGTTCTTAAAATTCCTGCTGGTGAGTAGTAGTGAAGCTGGCTGGCTGGTAGGATGAATGTTTTGAAAGTGCTGCACTGCTACACAGTACCACAGTACCATCTGTAATTTCCTTACAGTGTTTCTAAGAGTTGAGCAGGTATTAAATACAGATTTTATTTGGCTATGACTAACCTTTTATTCAGTTTAGAATTAAATAGTAAAGTCTATGGGGGAAAAAAAGCCCTCAAGACATCCAAAGAGTTATTCAGTGTTACAGTCAGCAAATTACCTTTAACAGCACAGAATATTTCACAGAAGAGAAGTCAGCTGCAGAAAGCAATGTCACAACAACAGGACAGCTCTGTCTCCTTCTCAGAGAGCAGGGATATTCCCACTCAGATGTGATTTTATTTCGTTTCTTCCTTTGGCTTCCATGCATTTTGGGCATTTAAATATAATATTTGCAGATCTCTCACTATCAAGTGTGAATCTAAACAGGACACATACCTCAGAGAATGCCTACATCTTCAGAAAAGCGATGTGGCGTGCTTCTGAGCCAGCTTTCTCCCCTCCATCCTTCCTGGTCCCTCGCATAAATGATTGAATAGAATTTCTCCTACATACGGAAATTTGCTCTCTATAGCCAATAGTACAGTTAGGTTTTCAAACTAATGTTTCTTCTAACAAATAACTCTACAAGCACCAAGTATTGTAGAGGCAAGTACCTGGCACTGTAGCTTCCACCCATTTGTTCATTAATATGTTCCAGAAGTAGTTTGCATAAAATTTTAAATTTCCTACCCAGCACAGAAAATAATCATTGGCAAGAGGAAACAGTGCAAAGAGAAAGCAAAACATATTGCTGCTGACCAAATTTCCATAGATCTCTGGGACTCAGTGGAAAGTACATAGTTGTATGAAAATTAACTTCCATGGGCCTACGTGGATGAATGCTGTTATTATTCCTGTAGAAACATATCTAGGGAATCTTATTCGTAATTAAATAAGCATGAAATAGGCACTAGCCTTCTTGTTCCTTGTCCAGGATACTGGAAAAATGACTGCTTTAGACAGGCAAATACACTTGCTGTTCTTTGTTGTAAGGTGTATACCTCTGTTTTAGTTCTGGTTGCACTACCTGGTCTATCTGCAAGTGAAAATAATAAGCTAGTTTCTTCACCATTTTCCTTAAAAATACCAAGTAGCAGGTGTGCCCTAAGCATACAAAATTAGCTCTAATTTTGCACATCTTGGAAGCTGTATGCTGATAAATGGAACAGGATCTGAATTGTGGTCAACAGGGAGCTATGTAGATGGATCATCCTCCCTCTCCCCTCCTAACCACTTCTTTGGTGGCTTTTACAGGGCGACTACAACCACATTTCAAGCAAAGTTTCATTTCTGGCAAAAGCATCTGACCCTGAACTGAAATAGCCAGCTGGAAGTTCAAATTCTGTTCTGAGTTAATCAGGTAGTCCTTTTTGAAGGACAGTGGCTGAAAAAACAATAGCAAACACTCATAACATAGAGTTTAATTTTCTAGTAACTAAGATGGGCTCCTAGTAGGGCATGGGGAAACTAGATTTACTGTTCAGGTACTGAACTAGGGGTGCATGCCGTGGTTGGAAAAGATCAGCGAGGTTTTTACATTACTGTATATTTCAGGTGTTTAAAATAAATCACACTGCACAACACCTCTCCACAGATACTGAAAGCAGTGTTCAGTTGCTCACACAGAAAGCAAAACAGAACTGTTTCATCCCTCTAAAATACGAGTTTGGTAAAATACACATGCCTTGCATCTGCAGGTCGCTTAAGCCATCCGGCTGACCAAACTGTCCTCAGGTATGTTGACATCTCTATGCTAAAGGAAAAAGGCCCTGTGTTCTCCCTGGCAGTACAACTACGAATTACACATAAACCTATTGTAGGCATCTTTTTATGATGCATTTTGATATCAGTGTATCTCCAGCTGGTAGCTGGTATCCTGAGATATGTAGCAGGCCTTACTATTCAATATCTTCGTTTTTTTATTTGCACCGAGTAACACTTTGTTCATGTTGGTTTTAATCCTGCAAAATTTATGCACATGCTTACACTGGTGCAGTAAAAACAGTCCTGCACTATGCTGTCATTGGTCTTCACAAAATAATAATTAAAAATGAGCAGCTCTGAAAGTCTTTCCAGGTTTGGGTCCTAAAATTATTCTGTAAATGTGTGGTTACTTATGGTTTTCATGTGAGGAAGTTTATCCTTGTTTTATAGAGATTCTGTTTAGAACCTTCTGCCTTTTGTCTGAAGTTTCTGTTACACCATAAACAATATGCTGTATTTTGTACACTGGAGTTACCCATGTGGAAAGATAATGTTCACAAAAAAATATAACCTAGTCTTAAAAAATAAATTAACATTTTTCCTTGACTTAGAGATTGACCATTTTGTACAGGAAGAAATATGTGGAAATAATTTACTTGAAGAAATGGCAATTTGTGCTGTGCATTCCACTACATCTGCTATGAAGTAGTACGATAAGAAATACACTTTAGTCTAACAGTTCTAATGGGTAAGTGTATTCACCATAATAATTTCTAAGCGGTTCTACATTCAGAGTTGGATTATTGTAGCCAGTGAGTACCTCAGTACTCACCAAGACCAAATGCCATTCACATGAATTTATCATTTGAGTACATAATCAGGCAGTAACTGGTTCTCTAATAAACTACATTAGTTCTACTTGTTAGTTTGTTTTGTTTTGTTTTGTTACCGTCTTCACATGCAATATCCCATTGCATATAATTCCTGACCTTTCATGCATCTAGACACCCCCCCCCCCCCCATTGCTAAATTTCTTCAAAAGCTACAGCACAGACCTCTTTTGTTATTTGCTCGAGGAATAACTGAAGACAAGTAGTGGCTTATACCATGCCCATGCCTACACTAAAGGCATTTGCACCAATTCATAAATGAAGTGACATCAATCTGTGTTTATTTGGGCAAGGCGTTAATACACGGATCTGTGCGTATGGGAGTATGGGGGTGGATTAGTTGACCTATAAAGGTCCCATCCAGCTGATTTTTCTGTTTCTGTGATTTCTAAGAAGAGGGGGTGGAGGACAAACTAACAGATGGGAAGTGTGTTTACTCTCTCTTGTTTTCAGATCTCGTATATCAGCGCCCAGCGATGCCAGCTGAATGTGGATTTGGGGGGGAGGAGTGTTGATGGCTTCAGCCCTCTTTATTTCTGCAGAGGGAAATAATATGAGTCTTTCAAAGTTTATTCCTGAATGACATTGTTTTGTCTTGCAGTTCAGAGTGCTAGACCACGAATCCCTTCTGCACCTAGAGAGGCATTTGTCTTTACAAAAAGCTCTATCTGAGCAATTCATGACGGTTAATAAAGAAAGCACTTTGAGTCCTGACACACCGAATATTACACAGGTAAATCAGTCTTCAGAAGCTGATTGCAGACAAGTTATTTCACAGGATACATCTTTCATTAGCAATACTAATTGCTTGAATGCTAGGCATCTACTGAAAGAGATGAGAAAAAGGAAAACAGAGTTACAGAAACAATAACAAAATGACATATGCAGGAATGACAGCAGGTGGTAGAGCCATGTGACATTGCATTTGCCAAGTACAATTTGTATTCTCTCAGGTTCTGTGTTTTCTGCCAAATATTACCTTAAATTCTCAGAATCCAGGAGAAAAAAATAACATTTGTCTTCATTTTTGCATGGTATGTGGTAATATTTTCAATTGATAGTTATAAGTATTGTTCTTTTAATATATTATATCCTCCTACTTACAGTCTGCTACTGATAAGCCTAATAACAAGAAAAAAACATGCCAGGTAGCTATTCAAAGGGCTTTTAAGCACAGCTGCTTGGGCAGTCAGGCTTGCGCTGCAGTGACTTCTTGCAACAAGTCAAAGGGATAGTAGCAACTTCTAAGTATAATAAAAGCAAGGTGCACTAGTATTTGTATCAAGGTAATGCTTCATTAATGAGTGGACAATGAAGAATATAAAAGCATGTAACTGGATTTTTCCAAAGGCCGTACTGACTCGGGAGGAATGTCAGAGAGCTCCACTTCCCATTATCTGCCAGAAGCGTTTTCTGCCTAGGCTTCTGTGCATCATGCCTGGTGTAAACCAGGCACGAGGGCGGTGTAAAAGGCTCCATCTGTTGTGCTGGCTCTGATCCACTTGGCAGAAGACAGAACCCATGAAAGCAAGAGATGAGAAAAGGGAATTGTGAACCCACTTCCTCCTCTACCCACTCTATCTGTCCCTGGTATGTTCTCTAGGAGCAGGAGGAGCAGTGTCCTTGCTCTTGATTGCTTAAAAAAAATAATTAGGGGAGTTGGAGTGCTTCATGCATCTAGCTCAGCCCTTCGGTAACAGCACAGGCACCATTCATGGTCTGGATTCAGAGGTTTACATTTCTTAAAGAAGCAAAATGTTTTCTAAAGAGTGAAAGAAAACAAGATTCTTTTTACCTCTTTGGGAACCAAGCATACACTTCCTGGTTGGTTGCTCTGCTTGTAGCTGGTTTCGTTTCTGTATTCAGAAAATGCCAGGCAAATAATAAATCAGGTTCAAGTTAGAACAGTGCTTGTAACAGTTTGTTGTAGCAAAACATTTTTAGATGATGAAATGTTCTAGACAATGGGACTGCATGGACTCAGTCTCATAAGGAGATTCTCTTTGAGATGAGTACTGCTAGTTGCAGGATTAGCCACTTGTGTAGAGTACCTGTACCCCCTTAGCAGGGTCACAATTTATCAAGATAATTCAGAACCTTTTCTTTGTCCCCATTACCTCCTAAGCAAAGCTTTTTCTCCAGAGTCATAAAAAGCTTTTTTCTCCAGAGCTCCTCTTTAACTCACGCGCGACATGATCACAAAATGAAGAGGGCCCCTTTACAGCCATATGAACCCATACCAAGGACAGACAGCTCTACACATTTCTTGTGAAGGTCAAACAGGAAAGGAAAGACCTGTTTGGTTGGAAGCACATCACGAGGCTGGGGAGAGACTCGGTTTCACTCTGAATAGCAATTCTTCCTCTCTTGTGAATGGAAAAAATGCAGAGCAACCTGGTATCGTATGTCCACACTGACATCTAGTGCTGAAAAAACTGCACTAGCCAGTGGGGATACAAAGAGGCAAAAAGGTGTTGGACTGGAATGAAAATACAAAAAAATATAGCAAAGCATCCCTCCTGCTTTATGAAAGTGACTCTCAGTGGGTGGCCCTCCCAGTGGGAAGAAGGTGTCATGGCTCCGTGAACCTGCGTGCTGTGGAGGCACCCCTTGGAGAAGCATCCCTTGGAGAAGCTCACAGCCAGATGCTCCATGTGGCAACCCCTTGGTGCTCCTGCAAACCTCTCTTCAGGACACAAGGAATCATGAGCCCGTTTTGCAGCCACTGGCACTGTGGGACTTAGCAGAGCAGTGCTGCCAACGGCCCAGTAATCTCGATTTTTTCAGATGATGCCTTCACAGGTATAAAATGTTCTTACTTTCCAATCTAAGAAGAGAATTCAATTCCCTGATAAATCAGAAAGTGTATCTCCCTCTCTAAGCTTTTTCTAGAGAAAGGGATCATTTGCTTAACAGTGACTTTTAGTCGTTAATGTTCTCTTACCTCCCATTTCAATACAAAACATTCTTGTTGCTTTCCCACATGCATACAAAATTGCCCTTTGTAATATTTTGCTACGCCTTTAAGGGCAGGCAGAGATTGAAAAACAAAATATTTGTGATTTTTCATTGTGATTTCTATCTTCTGTGGGGAGGTAAAAAGCAATAATAATGTACAGAATAATGAGTATTTTTCAATGTCAGCTGCCAGCATACTTCTTTTCCTGTCACCAGGGAAATTGTGAGATTAAAACCAAGTGCTCTGTGTGCTTCAGAAGTGATATATGCATGTCAGCGTTGGATAAATCATCAAAGGAGAAGAGCAAAAAGGACAGATCCAAAACCGCTGAGATCAATGGACATTTTTTTTTTGTCCCCCATTGAATCCAATGAGCTTTGGATCACGTCCCAGGGGAATGTCAGAGCTCTGCCAGCCCCACTGAGACACTGCTGTCCAAACGCCGGCGTGCTGCTTGGCAAGCCCCAGCAGCAAGGTTCAGCAGCGGCTGGCAGATGCATGCTCCACAGAGGGAATCCTCTTGTTCATAAACTGAATTTCCCAGTGGGACCCAGCACAGTGAGCTTCTTGTTTCTCTGCATGGAGGCGAAGTGGGTCCTGACCTACCAGGCCCTGCTGCTCATGATGACATGCTTGTCCTCCAGAAGTCTGGGATCTGTGGCATACTGGCAAGCTACCTCCTACTGTTTGGTGCCACCTGAGAATATCTATTACCTCCTCTTCCCTCAAAGCACAGCAAACAGCAAATGGCAGGATTTAGCCCTGACTGCTTTGTGAGTGTGCAAGCCTCGGGAAGAAATACGGTTTTCATCCTGTCAGTAGTACCCATCCCACCCTTAGAGTCAGAAAGACCAAGTATTAAGGTGCATTTTCTGCTTTTAATTTTGCAGTTATTTTTTCTTGAATGATAATCACAAAGAAATAAGCATATTGCAACATCTAGGCTCCATTTTTTCCCATCTCTTGTAATCAACAACCATATGCAGATTTTAAAAAACATTTGAGATTCTCATGTCTGGGATGGACAGATTGGGATGAGCAGGGAGGATTGGCAGGCCCAATTAGACAATGAGTAGCATAAGTAGCTGTCAAAAATAAGGATAGAGCAGGAGAAAGCATGTGGCATCTCTCACTAGATAAGCTGTAATGATTGGCATGCTCAGTCAGAAACGTTCTTTTTCTGATTTAACGGGGGCTTAGAGTAGTCTATAGACGAATTGTCTCACAGCTGAGACCATGCAAATCAAGCATTAAAAAAGTAGGGTTAGAGTCTGATGTCAGTTTAAATTCCATTAATATCAGTGGAATCAGGCCAAATTTATACACCCAAATTTATAGGGTGAAAAACTTGGCCTATATTTATTATTAGGAGCAAAAGCATGCAAAACTGCATCACATGTTGAGCATCTTCTTGTAACAAAAAGTAATAGGAGAGGGAGAGAGAGAAAAAGTAATACCAGAGGGAGAGAGAGAAGGAGGTAGAGAAGGAGAAGGAGAAGGGGAAAGGGATGGAGAAGAAGGAAAAGAAGGAGAAGGAGAAGGGAAGAGAGAAAGGGAAGGGGAAAGGGAAAGAAAAAAATATAGGAACTTAAGAAAATTCTCTGTTGAAATTAAAAAACATGCAAAAAAATTACATCTATAGTAGTAACATTGAATTTAAAAACTTCAACATTGGTGTCATCGTATCATGTCTTGTTCACCCTTCCTCTTCCAACTTTCAGGATGGCCAAAAGGACATTAACAGGTTAAAGGTGGCCAGGTTGCAGATTACATTTGGTGCAGCGATGGAACATCCAGAATAAATATATTCAGCTGCCATTAGTTCCTAAGCTTTTGGGAACATTGCAGCGTGTAACAAAAGCAATGACTTTTTTTGGTACAAAACCGGGCAATAATGGATATAATCCCAACTAGGAGCACTGACTTGCTTTGGACTACTTGTACGAAATCTGAGTTACATTTTGGGGAGCAGTGAGTTAGGCTGAATGGCAATAATTTGGCGTGGTGTAATTAATATTAAATTAATTACAGGCCTGGTTCACCAGCATGAGCACTGGCTGCCACTCAGGGAGGCCTGCGGGACCACCGCCGAGGCACAGCGCCCGTGCCTGGCCTCTTATTTACTCAGTGGCTCAGGGCTCTTGCAAATCCCCCAGCTGGGGTGCAGGAACAGCTCTTGTAGAGTCGGAGCTCTTGTAGGCTGTTTTACAAACAGTTGCTACCCGTGAGTGGGGAGTGACAGGATTTTGGCAGCGTACGGCCTCCTGCGGTAGCAGCTTAAGCCAAGGTGGCTGACACAGCCACCAGCCCTGCCGGGTCGTGCTGCCCTTGGCCTAGGGGCTGGCACCCTTGCCTGGAGCTGCCAGAGGGATATGGAAAGCTCAAAAAACGTGACTGAAGCAAAGGGGAGGCCATTCGTGAGCAGTGGCCCTGCAGGAGCTGTTGCCTGTCCCGTAACCTGCTTCCCTGGGAGACAGGGTGGAGCGGAGAGCTGCGAGCAGCCCTGCTTTCATCCAGTGCCGCCTGCGTGCTCGCATCCTGTTCTTCAGATTTGGCTACGAACAGCTCCCAGCTCCAGCTGGCTGTCCTCAGAGACAAAGGAAAATGTAAATGCAGGAGGGCAGTTATGGAGAGCAGTGCTTTAGTCTGCGATAGTGAAGGAAAATAATGCTTTAGAAAATTCACAAAGCTAAACAAAAAAACCTTGAATGGAAGAACCTTGGGGTTTTTTGCTTGTTTTCTTTCTTTCTTCTTTTCCTTATTCTTTTCCTTCTTCTTTTCTTTTTCTTCTCTTCCTTCCTTCCTTCCTTCCTTCCTTCCTTCCTTCCTCCTTGCATATTTCCTTCTTATATTTTGAATAATTGTCCTTTCTTTTATCTGAACACAACTGTTTCCAGAATCCTTTCAGGATTCATATTTCAATTAAAATCACGCTTTATGGTCTGATAGTTTTCTCTGTCCAACAAAATCCCTGTTCAGTTGTCATAAATGGTAACTCACCTGAACTGAAGTGCCTCTGCTGCTAGCGCTCACACAGTGTCTTTGATTCAGGTTCCTATTTGCAAATGAGATTGAAGAAAAGATCTTAATGCACTTCTGTTTTTATAAAGGCTTTATGCAAAGGCAATTGAAAAAGTAAAACCAAATAAGGATGCTAAAAACTTTAAAAAAAAAAAAAAAAGTGTTGTTGAATCCCAAAATATTCACATCAAGAATTCTTTCCCAGTGGACGAAACTGGAAGAGGGTGTAGTGCTTGGAGAGAAGCAACGTAGATCACAAAGAAGTTTGTCCTTGATTTTCAGCTATCTGGTTTGATTGTTTGGGCAACTTATAAGTCACTTTGTTTCTTGTTGATTCAGTTCCTCCCTTTCTACCTCCTACCTCTTTATCATCTTGTCAGGTTAAAACACATTATGAATTGTAAGAAGCTCAAAGGGCAAGTTAAAAGAACCTTAATAAGCATGGAAGGTCAATACATTTTATACTGGATCCTGATGATAAGAAGAGCTTTGGAAATACAGAACTCTTACAGAAGTTATCCAAGCAAATGCCATTTACACACAAACAAACACAAACACACAGACAAAAGCTACTGATGTGAGGGTGCTAAGCAGAACCATGAAACCCACAGTGTGCAATAAGCATTTCTGCAAAAATACCCCGCAGTTCACATACAGCAGGGTATATCTTAAAAAATGAGTCCCAGAAATACTTTATTATGTAGGGATTACAGTGGCTAAAGCAGCCACTTTTGAGCTCACCTGGGGATTTATAGGTATGACCTATACTTGAGTACAATAGATAAATATTTTGTCAATCAGCAGCTGACATAAAATAAATATGTTTGACTGCTACTGCTGCTGTCACAATTAATCACAGGATCTCAGGAATCAGATCCTACAGCACCTACTGTTTTTCATTAACATCACTGCGCAGTGCATATTAGGGCTTTCTCAGGTTGGGAATTAATTCTTATTAAAATGTCTTGCAGGCATCAAAACTGAGGTAATGAGACAGGAATAAGCTGGGAGCCCAGAGGCAAACGGGGGGCTTTTATATAGAACAACTTCTTAAAAATCAATTGAGGGATACTCACGAGAAAGGAGAAGTATGCCAAATGGAAACATCTTTGCCTGCTGCCAGAATAGAGCCTTTCACGCCATTTTTAAGAGGTAGGGTGAGATATTGTTAAGGTTGATCAGTCCCAGAGGCAGACAGCAAAGAATTTTCTCTCTCTTTCTCTCTTTGTTAACTGAGTTGATTGCCAGCTCAGACTGTTGGTGGAAGTTTAATTATCAGCCCTGTTGTTTTCATTATAAACTGCTCTTCCTTGGGGTTTTATTATTTCTGTTCTTAAGGCCTTTCTATGCATGGTTTGATCATGGAAGCAGCAGAACTAGATTGATGGAGAAACAGATTTAGTCAGACTGGTGCTGAAATTGTGTTTAAAAAAGCCTGGGATGCCTCTTCACCTCTTTTGTAGCACACATGCTAAAAATCTTGCCAGTATATTTACCAGAGTCCAACATAACTGGAAGCACACCAATAGTCTTTGCAGAAAAAAACTCACTGAGACACCTTTCTAGGATTCATATCATTAATCCAGAATCTGTTAATGAGACTCCAGCCTAGCACATGTCCAACGGGCAGGTCAATTGGTCAACGTTTGCTGAATTACATTTCAAATATTGGTTATTACAGAGCATATAAAATCTTTTCCCCATCCTCCTCTTCCAGATCTGGGATATACCAACCTCCCAGTTCTACTGGTTAATAAAGGTCTGAAAGTACAGCTGTTGTTGCGAGGCTTAGATGTGTTTTACATACCAGCAAATGGATATATCTCAGGAGTGAGAACCTGAAAACAGGTTCTTAAAACAGACTTTGGTAAACAATATTGCTTTATACCGATTTTCAAAGAAAATTGGAGATTTTTGTTGCCATAAATCGAAGAGGATTGAGAAGGAGTGGTGAGCTCTTCTTCTCTGCAGCAGGCAGCATTTCTGAAGTCCTTCTCATCAAAGTATCTGTTAGCTACCTCTTCAGGCGTTTAGAGGGCTACAATACATATTTTGGAAGGTGTAATTATACAGCAGTAAACCCAACATGTTTTGTGGCCATTTGTGTAGGCAGACATTGCATAATGCTTCCAGAAAACTTCCCCATGGTGGCAAGAAACGAGTAGGAACTTACTAACCAAGTTTTACAAGGCCAAAGACAGCCACTCTTTGTGTTTAACCCTCAGGATGTGTCTTCCCTGCCCAACCAGGTGCAGTCACACTGTGGAGCTGCATCCTGGTGTCACCATCCATCTCCATCCCAGCCCCTTCCTCACAAGAGGGCAGTGATGAATGGAAGTAGAAGAATTTGCGTTGTTTTTTTGTAGAGCTGCTAACCCTATATATATATCCCACAGACTTCACCATTATACTAATTCAATCTGCTCAGTGATCCCTTTCCAATAAACCACAGGTCCATAACTAGGAGGGCCCACCACTCTAAGTGGTTAATCCTGCAAAATAGCTCTCCATAGCTTACCACTAGGACTGTAGCTAGCACAAGGATTTCAGGTTATAACCCAACCCACTCCAGCATGAAGAAATCGCTCAGATCTCCAAATCTGTGGACAAAGAAGAGATCTGGGCACAGCACCCAGCTAAGAGCATGAGCAAATCCTCAGGGAAGGTCGGCCTGTGAGTCACAGGTGGGCAGACAAATGGGGGGTCATCTTCAGTCCCCTGTTGTAATCTGTCTTCTTGTCACAACTGAGCTGCTTGCTGATATTTTACCCTGCAAATACATCTGTCGTGCCCCAGGCAATGCCCCGATCTTGGGCAAAATCTATAAACCATTTGCAGATACTGAATTAATCCATTTTAGTGTACGGGGATATGCGTTATCCAGCCTGTCCAGTATGAATTTTAACTGGTGTGTAAGCAACCTGCAATCATTGTTCTGCGTGGTGTTTACGGGTGTTTTTTAAAGATACCGCCTCTGCCTGGAGCTGCGTGGCTGGGGTGGTCCTTCATCTTATGGTAATGCACCCCGAAGAGGGGGCCCTTTCTGCCAGCTCCCTACCCAGTCCTGCTCGCTGGGGTGGCCGGGTAAGGCCCACAGCCCCTGGGGAGCAGAGGGAGGATGAGGACAAAGAGACCCTCCCTACCTATTCAAGGAGAAATCTGCATCTGAAAGTGCCTGCTGGAGATGGGCAAGGCGCCAAGCAGCAGGGAGAAGGGCCAAGCTATAGAATATAAACGAGGGCACACTGTTATATTTTCCTGTCTTTAAATCAGTGTTATCTGTTTAAAAAAAAATAGGAAAGGAAAGGAAAGAAAGGAAACAAACACATGGAACTGCTTCATTTGGCAGCAAGACAGAGTTTATATTCATATCCAAGGCAGTACAACATCCCTTCTCTCCCACAGACCCTCTGCCTCTGTGACTCTTCTCCTCCTTCCTAATCCCACAGCCGTGCCCCTGTCCCACCTCCCCCTCTTTAATCCACCACAGAGCCTCCACCAGCAGATAAATAGGCTGGATCTGCAATAGCCCTGGGAAGCAGCAGTCCAGGCAGTGTTTTCTGAGCATGTAGGTGACGTAAGCGCTTGTTTGCAGGGATCACTGCCTTTATGGCAGTGTAGGTTGCACTGCTGAAAAGCCCTGCTTCCTCCAGGAGACCCTGGTAGCCTTCAGGTCCCCGTGTTTAGCTGAAGGTATGTCAAAACTCTCAGCTCACCTCATAAAAGAAACAGAGAAGCATCTCAGCAGCAGGCTACAACAGCAGAAAAGTTTGTCGGCATTCACACTCACAGGGGACAAACTGCTGCAGGAGCCTGGGAAATGTGCAGAAACAGCATGCCCAGCGGGTCAGTGGGTGCTAGGCACTAAGCCCCCGTGGTCTTCCTCCTCTGCTCCTCTTTCAGTATCTAGACTGATAGACAGCAGCCTTTCTTATGGAAAAAGAAATAATAATAATAATAAAAGATCTCAGAATAAAAGTTCAACTGGCAAAGACAATCTTCCCCCAGCAGCCCATAAGATATGCTTCGCTCTAAACCAGATTTTCAGCACAGTGGGAGGAAAGCTTCAGGCCCCTTGGTGCAAGTTTGATAACAGGATGTGAATCACATGCCAGTGGACCTGGGCTGAGAATTTGGTGTCTGAATCTGAGCTTCCCCAGTGCCAGAAGCATTCCAGCTGGGGCTCATCCAGGATTAATCTGCAAAGACTAAGAAAAAAGAAGGAGCAATGATTGACACGGTAATACAGCATCTCCCATGCAAAACGCACTCACCCCCTCCAGCATTTTCATAACCAAATACACACCTTGTTTTGCACTATAAAGATCATGGGAATGAGATGTGATAATGAGACATAACGAGATGCATGTATGAGACAAGCTGTGGACAGGCAGTGAACATAAAAAGCGAAGTGTACATGTGCTCACAGGGAGGAAGCAGCAGATAGCCATTTTCTTAGAATCTAGCAACAATAATCATGATAATAATTAAGTTTGGTTTTCATTTACCATCCCCTGCTCACCTCTGTGTATGTTGAGAAATACACAATACTATAAAAGTGTAAGAACAAGGTAAACTTTCTATTCAGATTCTTATAACTAGACTCTGGTAAGCTCTGTCAAATATGTCTACTAAGACCCACATAAATCATTAGACAAGTATATTTTAACTGACTTCCTGCCCCTTGTGTTCTGCCTTTTTTTTCTTTATTAGCAAAGACAAAGCTGCATGGAAAGCGTACAAGGCTGCATTTTACAGAGAATTTTGGAAAATATCAATTTGGAATTCACTGGCACACCCAGTATTGAAAACTGCTTTTAATTTATCAGGAATCAGAAGCAATGCCAGACCTGCCTCTATTTCCAACACTTGCAAAACGAACGTGAGCAAGCTTCAGATCAGAAAGGATTTGGAGATATTGTTTGACAAATATTTTCAAATGATAAATGATAGGGGAAAAATAAAACTCTCTGGACAGTGCACCACCAGGAAAAGAGGCAATATTTGTTTACCAAACTCTCTTCTACTTATTGACATGTTGCAACTAATCAGCATGAGAGGCAAGAAGAAGCTGTAATGTCCTTTTCTTTTTGGAGCGTTTCCAGTACTAATTGCACCAGGGGAGGATTCCGGGCAGGAATTCTGCTTTTCCAGTTATTGCGTAGAGGAACTCCAAGCATGCACAAAGCATTACAAGTTTTCTGGCTTTTTGCAGTAATATTTTGGCTTTTTGACTTTTGCAAGGCCATGGATCCACAGCAATGACCCTTTAGCTGAAAGCCTGTTGCTAGCTGAACCACCGGTGGCAGATGCACAGAGAGATTTCCCTTGGGAGAGAACACCAAGGCAGCCCAACAGCAGCAGTGGCAAGGATGAGCGATGTTCATTGCCACTGCAAGTCTTGTGTATAAATGTCCCTAAGATGTCAATGGGTGATGGCTGAGGTTGAGCAGAGTGTGAGTGTTGTAGCACAGGCTGTGTTCCCATGCTCTCATCGCACAAAAATGTCACTGAGTGATCATCTACACTGGGTAGGGTGTCACTGCCTACGCTGTGGCACCGAGCTCTTGGGCAGGGTGTGCTGGGGTTGGGTGAAGGCAACTGGAGACAAACATGCCACGATGACCAATGCTCATTGATTCTTCTCCTATTAATGCTCTGCCCAGCTGGAAGTTCCCTCTGTCTGAAGCAGAAATTGTTAATGTATGACGAGAGCTGTGCAAACACTAAAATGTGGGCATGATTCGTTCCTGTGCATGGAAGCAAACCCCTGGCATAACAGAAGCAAGTTATTCCCTCTCTCCCTATGGTGTCATGGAGGTCTCTGTAACTGGCTTTGGGGTTTTCCAGTCCATTTTTGCTCCTTGTTTGAAAGAAAACATATTCTTTGATCCCCATGGTGCAACCTTGCAGGAGCAGTTGTGCCGGCTGCTTTAGGACGGAGAAATGTGGCTGCCTTATGACACTGCAGTCACCCCCTAGGCAAATTTTTCCTCTCAGCGATCCTGCCAGATGCGATCTTTTGGCCCTTTATGCCTTAGGGTGCAAGGAAATTACTGGTGGGACATAAACAATGAGGGGAATTTCACCAGCAGAAACACCAGCCAGCTTACCTTTGTTACTTTTTACTCATGCCTGGATCATCTTGCAGCAGTTTCTATGACAACAGAAAAATTATTTCTTAACATAAATTAAGTTTGTCAGACTTATGCTTGTGCATAGCACTTGCTGAAGGCTAAATAAGCAAATCTGAGACCAAAAACAGATAAACTGATCTGCTCTATAAAAATGGAGCTATCACAGCTCTGGTACAGAGAAGATCCCATGCTTTCCTAGAGAAATTTGAATATCGAATTTTGGTTCTTCTTTTATATTTTGAGAAAGAGAAGCACAAGAAAAGCAAACATCATGAATTAATACAGTGATCTTTTACATGCAGAGACTTTGTGACTAATCACCTCTGTCTCTAAGAAAAGAAGTTCAAGTATTCAGTGCATAAGCAGCATAGGGAAAGGAAAAAATTCATACAAGATCCTCCTTATGAAATGTAAAGGAGTTTGTGAAAATCATTCTCTGGACCTGTTTGATACATGGTAAACTATAATAGTTTTTGGTAACCTGGTCACTCGAGTGCAAAATCTTTAGTTAACCTTTTGCTTATACATTTATTCCCATCCCTGTTTTCTGGCATCTTTTTATTATACTCTAGAAATACAGTTATCATTTGCAGGTTGGAAGGACTATTTTGCCAACACTTCATCACTACTGTATTTGTTTCTTCTCTGTAATTATGAGCTTTTATAAAGGTACTCATTTATTTACAGAGTGATGAGTGGTAGCATGCTGTAACTATTTAATCTATAAGAATCATAACTTTTAGTTACAACAAAACCCTTTCAGAAGTTTAGTGCAATTCTGTAGCTCTGATACAGCTACTGGGTTTATGTTGTGGGTTGCTCTTGTTAATGCAAAGCAGCTGGTTAATAGGCTGTTTTAATTAAACTGTCTGTGATATTAGGGGTATCCTATGGAGAGAGAAATCTCCATGCCTCGCTATGGAGAATAGGCTGTGGCATGGACCTAAGCAAGCATATTGCCTTCTGTCCACACCACAACTCCTGCTAGTCTCCAATGGAGCTTTATACAATGAGAAAAGGCAGAATATAATCTGCTGCTGCAGCAGGTAATGTGTTGTTTATTATTCTTTCACTCTGTTAGTGCTCAGTTCAACATAACTCAGTGGGAGTGATTTCTCTTCCCTCCCCATCTTCCTATCTCCGTTTCTGCTCCACTTCCTCCTTGGCATCTTTCCCCTCTCCATTCTCCTCCTTCCAGCAATTCAAAACCCAGCCTCAACTGCATATTGGCTTCATTTCTCTTCCACTCCATCTGCTAAAATGTATTCATGTATTATGTATCAAATGTTGACATTTATCATGGTGTCAATAGGGTTTTGAGTCAAAACCTGAATGGAAACAAGCAGTTTGAACAGCTTACCTCTCTCACCAGTATCATTTAAGGCTGTTTTCAGACACAAGTAAGGAAACACCACACGGCTGGGTCCTACTGGGATGATTTTCTGAACAGCCATGATGGATAGGTGCCTTTTTTTTTTTTTTTTTTTCCTTTTTAAATGGAAATGTAAATTCTAAAGAGTATGGTGGATCCATTTAGTTAACTCATAGAACAAGTGGACCCAGTGTTTCAAGGATTATGCATCAAAGAAAACATATGCAGCTGTGTTGCAGCGAAAGTGTAGGTCTTTTGAAACATCCACATGCATGACTGGGAGTGGGGCTGTGTGCTTAAGGCTGCAAGTCCACAACAAATTTAATATGATCTAATGTAAGGGTGACGTCCTCCTTTCCTTAGATGCACTCTCCCCCATTCTTACCTTCATTAACATTTACCTGATCTTGCAATGAACCAGTCAGGGGAGAGAAACTTAGCAACTAATTTTATGGAAAAATAAGGAGGCGTTTCCTTCCAATTTTGCTCTGAACCAACTCATTGCAGGATTAGAAGTAACACCAATGTGAGGGAGAGCAGGAAAGTCCAGCTAGCAGTGCAGTGGGACAGGTAGTCCAGAGATAGCAACAACTGAGATCAGCTTAAACTGTTACCAAACTGCAGCTTTTAACATTTTGAGAATCTCAGGCATGACGTTAATGTATCCATAAAAGCACCATAAGTCTGTCAAACTTCCTTCAGAAGTATTGTGGCATTAGGGATGCTTAAATTTACAGCTGTTTTGGATTTCTTGTCTTCAATGTATTGCTTGCTGCTGTTTCTCCAAGCTCTTTGCTGTGCACCATACATTAATTTTAGGAGAGGTCTCAGACATATTTTTTCAGCTCTGGATATCTTCAGAATAAGATGAATTTCTCCCACTGTACAGATTTATTTGATTTATTTTGATGGAATGCACATAGCTGGCTATTTGGATCTGAACTACATATACACTAGAATAATTTGATTGCCAGTTTCACAGGTCTTCCAATTACAAGACACTATATTCAGATGGAAGCGAAATATGAAGTAGGATCAAAGCACAGGACCACAGGACCAGCCCATACTTATTTTCCCCGAAGGCACATTTTTCCTATTTCACCCAGTACAAGGTTCATTCAGCACTTGGAAAGAAGGGAACAAAGAGCATCAGAATTCCTTAGAATTTATTTTCTCTAGGTAAAAAAAAAAAAAAAAAAAAAAAGGAACTGGCTGAAATTCTTCTCCTTGACTAACATTATGAAGTAAGTGAGAACTACATAAGATGATAGAGTAGTAAGTGGCAGAGTCTGGAAGGAAACAGAGGTGAAAAGAGGAAAAAAAAAATCAATGTTTTTCTGAAGGCTTCAGGCATTCAAAGCCCCGCACATATGCTGAGCTGGGTGAACTATGTCCTCTTTACTCTCTGATCTTGGTCTGCGAATGATTCATGGCACCTAGTGACCAGCTATGCCAGCTTGTCAGTTGGTTACTAGGGAGTCACTGAAATCAGTCACAGCTCTTTTTGCATCACACCCTTGTTTTCACCTCATTCAGCTAAACTACAAGAGAGAAGCAGGAGCAAAATGGAGAAGAGTTCTCTCTGTATGAGAGCTCTCCCACTGCCACCCCTGCTTTTGTGTTTAAATGTTTTCTTTTGTGCTTGGCTCTTATAGCTCCTGATCTTTTGCAATACATCACACTCTCTCTAATAATTTCACAAGCACAGACTGAGTCAAATGACACCCTCCAAGGGAGAAACAACTTGTCTTAAGATCAAAAGTTCTGCTTTGTTTGCTGTTAGAGGTCACCTGCCCTGCACATCACATTCACTATTTATTTTTAAGTGTTTTTTTATTTATTTCAAAGTAACTCCCTGTGCAGTGCCCTACCTTCTCTGGTCAGAGCAGCACCGTGAGGCTTTACCCTGATGCATCTGCTTCTCACCGTTCCTGTTTGCTGACCATCAGTTTATAGACACACACCAGAGCAATACATTTCTTCAGATACGTCTCAAAGAGAGAAATGTTCAGCAGCAGGTTTTGATACGTAGCACTGGTTAATATATTCTCTGCTCACTCGGCAGCATCTATAGGAAAAAGCAAACCTGCTCCTGCAGTGCTACGTGATGTGGGAGCCTTTTAAAAACTGTATGCCATTCACTGCTCTGCACGGTGGCACTCTGGGCCTGGAGAGGGAGCTGCGATTGTTTCCATCCTCTTCCCAGGGGTCAAGAGTTAGCCAAAAAGAGGGCAAGGTCAGGCAGGGAGCTGCAGACAGTGCTGATTGAAATTATCAGTAACTGACCTCTTTCCAAAAAGCTGCTGTACCTGAGGTGGAACATGGCATAACCACACTGATAAACTTGTCTTCCTCCCTGATGGCTCTATGTTGCAGGAACAACAAATGGTCTCTGGCAGAAGAGCGCAGCTCTCAGGGTCCTGTCTTAGATCACCTTCCTCTCACTTTGGAAAGCATTAGTTGGCAAGTTTTTCCTCAGCGGATATTTTATCTCTGATGAAAGCTAAGCTCTGTCTAAACTCAGTGCTTGAAGAAGCCAGGTCCTTGTTCTTTCCAACCATCTTTCCTTCTGCCCTGCCTTTCCAGAGTTGCGTGCAGCGTCCCAGGGGCCATGAGAACAATGCCATGAAAGCCAACTAGTGTAGGCTTGTTAAAAGTTTGGATGTATTTTCAGTGGGATGGGTACCCTATGCTTAACTGGTTGAGGCAGATGGTGTTTATATGTTAGAAAAGCTTTGTCATGTTCCTTAGTTCCTTAGATGAGAAGGAGGAGCTAATTGTTACCTATCAGAAGGGAAGGAAGGAAGTCTGATGTAATTTCCCATTAGAATCTAATGCCGTCTCTCACAGCAAATATTAGGTTTTAGATACTCCCGTGGACATCAGTGGGACCACTTATGGAGCAGGTTGCCATTCATTCTGAGGGAGAAAGGCTATAACCTACCATTTTATTAACCCCAAAGTCCAACGCCTGAAAGTCCACAGGCCAAAGCCACTGAGTCTTGAAAGGGGTGAGCAGCCCTAAGTCAGAGAGAAGTGAGGGTGGAGAGCAAGCTCAGGACATTTCCTGGAGTTCTGCATCTCGGTCTTCAGGAACAACCTCCTGTAGCTACCCAGTCAAATCAGCTAATTTAATCCCTTGTTAGAGCAGCATGGGCCTTGGTGGGATGGGCCAGTCTAAAAGCATTGCTGGGAGTCTGCACTCTGTATCAGTCACAAGAGTTTGAGTTTGAACACATTGTTCTGGTACATCCATGATTTTTTACAGGCTACGGTCTGATCCTGAGGTGCCATCATAGGATGAAACGTGTTTGTCTTGTAACAGAGGCCAAGTCCTTTTCTTAGGAGGTGAATTCAGAAATGTAGCCAGCCTACATGTGACTCACAGGAAGGAGTGTATTATTTAGTTTTCCTTTATTATTTATAATCACTGGAACCCATTAAAGCTGTGAAGCTACACAAATGTTTGCAAAGCTAGACTTGTATTCTTTTAACCCATGCTGCACCTGCAAGCACAATACAACACTGCATAATAGAAATCCAAAGGCGATGTATGAGGAAAAAGGTAATGTGTTGAAGATATTTCAAAAGGAACCAAAGGATGTATTCAGTCATAAAGCTAATATTTAGCAAGGAAAAAGTGAAATGTCTATAGACAACACAAAAGATGTTTTCAGAGGATAGCGAATGGAGAATGATATAAGAAGGCTGTGCCAGATGGCAGAGCCAACAAATGAGAAAATAAACTGTACCACTCACAGGAATTTCACACGGCAGTGTGCAGCCTAGTGGGCTGTATTCTCAGCTGGTGTAGGCTGGGATAACTCCACCATAAAGTCAATGAGGCCAGCAAGTCCAGCTGAGGACTTGGAGAAGGATGCTTCTTTTCGAAGCCTGTCTGTGTAAGCAGCACTTTGGTGCTTTCCACTCTGTTTGTTTTCAGCCCATAACACGCTGTCTAAGGGCCACACATGGCTCCCTGGGCTGCCAACACATTTCTAATGCAGCCCATTTCAGCATCCTTGCCGTCACGCTCCAAGATAACATGTGCAGAAGCGCTGCAGTGCGCAGCCAACAGCACCCTGTGGACTGAGACAAGCTGCCTGTGCTGGGAGATGCTAACAAAGAGCAAACAGTTGTCAATAGACTGCAGCCATGAAAACAGCCATCGGGGCTCGCCTGTGCTCCCCAGAACACACCCGAGGCCTGGCAGCACCAGAGGTGCCTGGGCAGTTAGCACTCATAGCCAGATATTGTGCCTCATCTGCTCTGCATACCAGCTGCTTCTGTTCCTCCGTTGTTTCCAGAGGAGGCAGGAATGAGCAATTGTAAATCTGTGCACATTCTGGCTAATCTGCTGTCCCATTACAGTCCCATTATATCCCTAGAACTGCCCTATATCCAATTCAGTAGAGCAGTCAGATGCAGGGCACTGTGTGCATTTAAAGCCTGTGAGCAATTTCAGCGGAACTGTGAAGCCTTTGACAAGAGAGAAATTGAAGGGTTCTAAAAATTGTATTCTGTAGCATACATAATGTATGGCCCAATATACACATACAACAGAAGACTTGCAGAACAACACCACTGCAAAGCACAAAGCCATTTGTAGGGAACCAGAGGACTCCTGTGAGGTTTTGCATGTTTCTTTCACATTTTCCTTTGGCAGCATGAATTCAAGGGAAGACTACACCGCCTGATTTGCTTTTTCCTCCAAATCGTTGTCCTGGATCTCTGCAAGTCAGAAAACCTTCACAATCGAGGTTTAGTAGCCATGAACAGCTACATCAGACCTCCAGGTTAAAGGACAAAGGGCATCTTGTAGCAGCTTGGAAAGTTCACTGTTCTCAAAGGCAGTCACTCTGTTATTTCTCCTCTCAGATTGCATCTGGCATCCCTCAAGTATTTCTCTCAACTTTTTATCCACCATCAAATGCCCTTTAGCCTGGTAGAAAACACCACATAAATCTGACAGTCAAATTATGGGTTAAGAGGAAGAGCCTGGAGGAAAAGCTAGGGGCTGAAGTAAGTACAGCACCAAACAGCTCATGTATCCATCATCTGGTCTCAGGTATGCTTCCTGAGATGTTTGCTGAGTGACATGTTGCCTTTGGATTTGTCACCCATTCAGAATAGCTATTCATTCCTCTTTCAGTAAATATGGCTACTTTGGAGCCAAGTACTGGCTTTTCGTGGTGACTTCCTGAACAGTTCCATTCCTGAGCATTGAAATTCAGTAGCAAGGCATCGAGAGTTAAAGCTTCGAGCCCATTATGCATCTCCTCTCTAGATAGAAGATATCCTAATTTCTGAACAAGGTAGATAGTTGCTAGGTTTTTTGGCATGATAAGAACCTCTCTCGGGCCCTCCTCTTTCTGGGTACAGGATCACAAATATGAAGGACCTGCTAGTTTCTCAACATTTTTCTGCAACCCTCTCAGACCTTCAAGATATGAGCTTACCAGGCATCTGTTCTTCAATCATAAGTCACTTGTTGCTGTAGGCAAGACATTAATGAGTTATTTTTCTGACTTGACAATGAAAAGAGACACGGGGATAATCTATAAAGCAGTGGAGGTATTTTTTTGTGCAGCATAGGTGCCTATCCAGTGTGTCCTCTCCATCCTGGTGATACCAGTTTGTGTTCATGCTGGAGTGGTTAAAGCCGTACAACTTATGCATACAAACACATCTAAATCCAGGTAAAATGGATGCCCTCCTACATGACTTGATTTTCTCAGAACTTTACACATAATCACCAGAGGCTACATCCAGCTTGGCCACTGTAACCTCCCTTTTGGTGTTGCAGCCTCTGCTTCTCAGGCACAGCATTTTTGCATGGACATGGACTGCCAGAAGCTGGAAGTTCTGGATCACAGCAGTCAAAACCTGCCTCTCTTTCCTCCGTTCAAGCACAAGAGATGTCAAACTTTATGTCTGGGATAGCATTTAAATTGATTTGCTAAACAGCTTTCATTTCTTATTTACACATACATTTCTTTGCCTCAGTAGCCTCGAGAGAAAGTTTTGGCCACCAAGGCACAAAAGAAGCTGGTGGGGCTGGAAGTGCAGAAGGCTGATGTCTCACACGAGATGTCAAGAGCATGTTAGGGACAAATCCATTTCCTCTGAGGCAGGAAAGAGATTTAATGAACAAGGGTCAGTAATTGTGCTGGAACATTGCTCTGGTGAAGTGGGAGTGGATGTTACCAGCGTCAGAGCCAGATTTGCAGTGTATGCTTAGCTGCAAGACACCCAGGCTCCACTTGCCATTGACAGAGACCCTTCACAGTGGGGAGGACTCTCAACAGATGATTTTTATCCATCCTAAAGACTACATCAGCCCATATTATTTGCAGGTTTGATCTTTATGGCCTAATTTTCAGAGCGAGGGCTCTCTCCTCCAGCCATAGTAAATATACTTTGGGGATTTACCCCCTGTAAATCCTTAACATTAATTGTCTTATTGATGACACAAGGGAAAAATATTACTGCTGTATATGAGAGCTGCAGGTTGGGCTCTTGAGGGTTAGGATTCTCCTGGCGAAGATGAGCTTCCCAATTTGGTCAGCCTCCAACAAATAGAAGACAAGCAGAGCATCAGCATGCAACATACAATCACATTTCTGACACATCACATCTTGCTATGCCATCTCTTTTTAAATCAGAACCAGTTTTAACTCTTATAATTTAATACAGTATGATATGAAGCCTTGAATAGAAAACATTTTTTTAAATTTGACTAAAAATAGCTTTCCTTCCACAGTGACCTCACTGCTTTGTACTTTATCTAATGGTCACTCGGCTCCCCCTTCTCACATACATGTATTTTTGAAGAGGAGTCATACAAATGAGATCTCTAAATTATTCATTTACTTTGTGTTTTATTTTAGTAGTTTCCTGTTATAACAGTCCTCAGAAGAGAAGCTGGCTTTTATGCAAATACACATTTTGCAGACACGGCACCTATTTTTGTAAATACTTAAACATACTCAAGTATATACTCCTACATTTTTCATTTGAAAAGCAGTAGCTTTAATGTTTGCTGCATACTTTTGTCACTTTTAGATTGTGTTAATTTCTGTGACTATAAATTTTGCAAAATAATTATATGCATTCATTGATCTGGCTTAACAGAAGTAAAAACCGGGCTCCATTCTTATTGAATCCGCTCCCAGGCCTGAGGCTGAGGGTAAAGCTCTACTTTAGTACTTTCCAGCCCTGTAGGGCAAGACAGAGGAGCTTCAAGTCTGTGCTATCTTCTGCTTTCCAAGGTTTTCTGTTTCCTCTGGGAAGCAGACATCTGCTGGGAATGCTCTCTACAATGGTAGACAAATGGTTAGCTCTCTGTCCCCTTCAGGCTCTATTTATCTCTTAAATCCCTTTATCCCCGTTGCAAGTGTGATTGCCAGGTGTGATAATGATGTTTTCAGCCACTCATTGCAGGAGAACCTTGTGTTAATTAAATAAAAGGAAAGAAAGAGAAACTGGATTCTGCATTTTGGTGCCATGGAGCTGTAGTTCATTAGACACGTGCAAGGTTTAAGCAGCTCTGTGAAATTGTCTTCTCTGATCCACCATTAACAAAAAACTTCTGCACAACGCAATTCTAATTATTCAGGCTAATGGCATCATTCATATGGGTGCAGTTTATTATTTCTCTTTGTTTTCATATCTAGCAACAGCAACACTAGGCTTAAATAATCTATTAGCCACAACTCATGGCAGTTCAGTACCTTTCTTTATTATACTGTATAATAGGTAAGGTCAGAATGAGGTAGCCAGAAATATTTAGCATTTGTGGTAACTTCTGTTCTTTTCCCAAAGGGCGCAGGTAAACAAAATCCTTTATAAAATACATATTCTTAACTGGAAAAGCACACTCAGCCCCAGATATTTTACATCTATTTCTATCAAGATCATGGGTTACGGTACACTTACCTCTTGGCAATTCATCTACACTTATCAGGGAGCTTGAGTGCCTTTCTGTATACAGTACAATCGGGTTTCTTACCCCATCATGGATTGTCCATTTTTATATTTCCATAATACATTAGAAAAACTGGACATTCTGGCAGGCAGATGTTCATGATACAGTGATTTAAGTACAGGTACTATTTCATAGTGAGCTGTACCTCTGGGACAGAGGTTCTCTGCCATCTCCATCAAAACCCAAATTGCTCAAGGATGGCGAGAAGGGAATTCACATTCCTGGAGTTCAATCAAACGAGGCCTGCTCATGCTGCCTCATTAGCCTGGCACTGGTGTGTGGGACCGTGTGCCACCACAGCCTGTGTTTGTTCAGGAGAGCTGTGACTGATTACTGAGAATGATGTGACTGATTACTCTGAAGGCCTGAAGAGACTTGCCAGGGGATTAACACTGGAGAACAGAAAATGCTCGTGGCACGAATGACCTCATTAGAATAGATTTATTTATGGAAAGAAGACAAATTTGAAAGTGTCATTTATATTTCAAGGAAAATCTTTGTGATAGGTTCTTCAAGAGCACAACACATTTAGCATATTTTCTCTGATAAGGATATTCAGGATCAATGCACTTAATGTTTAGGTGGTGCAGGTAAAAATGAATAAGGATATTTGCAAACAAAAAGAGTTAAGGGTCAAGGTTAGATTACACGTTTGTAAGAAGCTGTGTCTGTTGTCTCAAACAGCTGTAAAGTTGGTTAAAGAGATTCTGAGCTTGTCTGAAGGAGGATAAAATTTCAACAGACTTGCAGAGGTCTGAAACATTAGAGTGACACTAAAAACACCTTGATTACATCTCGTCAGTTCAATGTCACTTTTCACAAAGCATTTTTTATGTTGTCTAGAGATATCCTGAACAACCAGATTCAAGAGCTACTAGCCCACGATGACTGGAAGAACAAGAAGAAACTCAAAGTACAGTGTCCTGTGTGGCTTACCAAGATAGCTAAAAAGACAATTAGCAAGTGGCAGAAATTCAAACATTGATTCATCTGTTTCCTGGTCAAAGTGGAAAGAATGGGAGGAGATGCCCTGTTATTGCTGCACAGTAGCTTGTTTTTGTACTTCTCACTTGAAAGAGGAGATCTTGATCTTCAGGATAAACCTGATCCCCATAGAGACCAATGCTGAGGAGATAAGCCCTGAGCACTTAAAAAAATCTAAACCCTGCAAGACTCTTAAGATGATGTCTAATTTCACAACATTGTGATAGAGCTAGTCTGTCAGCACCACCACTATCGATATGTAAGTGCCAAAACAAGAGTCTGTTTCCATTCTGCTGAGCAACCCCTCACCATAGACATGGTCAGAAACTTCTCAGGAGGTTTCAGACATAGTCAGAAACTTCTCAGGAGCTTTACAGCTGGCTCAGCAGCCTGAAGCTCCCTTGATTCCAGCAGGGAGTTCAGAAGGTGCTGAAGGAGCAGGTCCATTGAGATGTTAAAATTAGGAGCATGGGCCTCCTTTTTAAGGAAGATCCTACTGAAACTTAATGGAACAGCTGTGTTTCACAGGAAGGTCCCAACTAACATTAAGAAAATGTTACAGAGCATCATGACCGAGCACTAGAAATATCAGCACTGTAACCTTACCTCTGCCCCTTTGTCTGTCCCAGTGCCAGTCTGTCAGTGCACATTTAAAGATAAGAAACTGTCTGAAAGGAAATCCTGGAAGTCCTACAGCTTCCATTAAAACATATCTTGTGGCATTTGTTTCTGCATCTCTCAAGTCCGCCACAACCAGTCTGACCCAACCATCTAAAGCAGTGATCTTTCTCCTCCAATACCCTTTTCCTCTGGAGTCCCAGGGAGGGCAAATTCTGCTACTGCTTTGTGAACTCCCGAGATATTCTGAGAAAGACGTTTATCAGATTTACTCTTGGCTAAGCATTACGCAGTTCGGGTAATTTCTGGAGGCTATGGGAGGTGGGAGTTTAGAGAGCAGCCATGCCTCTACTCCCATGAGACTAGATCTTTTTCCTGCTCTGACAGGCAGCAGGAATGTGACACAAATGTTCTTTCGCTGTTGTGTTGTGTTTCCAAACTGGGGCCAAGAACGCTACAAGTGTAAATTCATCAGCTCAACTGATGTTAACTGTGATTGCAAGAATAATTTCCATAAGTTAAATAAGAAATACTTTTGCTTCAGATAACGGTAAACCGTAAATGTTGATATCGGTTGATTGTTCATCATTTCGTCATATTTTATTTCTCTGTTATAACCAAGTTATAATTTTTGAAAAAGAAACAAAAACAAAAGCAAACAAACACTAGAAAAGTAGTTCCCCTGGTCTTAGTGGTAAATGTTTTGCTATATGACTTATGACATTTGAAAGTACTTACAGTCCGACTGAACAATAACAGCCTTAACAGGAACTATGCCCAGTTCCTGATCAACCATTAATGATTGTAGAGTTAACCAATATCTGAGCACTGCATCATAGAACACGTGCTGTTTGACTCTCTCTAGTCTTGCGGATTATAATTTACACCTTTCCAAACTAGTAAAAAAAACTTACTTCAGCAGCAAAGAGTAACGTCATGCTCACTTTTTGCATGGTTTGTGAGAAACAGAACCAGCAAATCTGTAGACTGAAGGAAAAAAGGAAGGAAAAAATGGTTTCATATAGGTGCCTATCTCCATCAATTAAGCTATTCAAAACCAATTCACTTTTGCTTTTTTCCAGAGGGTGCTTTATCTTGTTACAGTTCTCTCAACTTAAACAATAAAACAAACAAGGAAAAAACACAAGCCCGGTCTTATTTTCTCATTGCCACAATGAGTTAATGGCCTGCTCGCCATAAAACAAGCAGTGATGCTAATGTTTCTGGTCAGGCGTGCTCTTTGCCTTCATCTGAAGGGGAGGGAGCAGCTCTAATGTTCATTACATTCATCACAGTCACAAGAGAATGGCAAGCCTTCACACCACAACAGCAATGACCCACGATGGTCCTCCTCTTCCAGCAGCAAGTACAACTTGAATACAGCTTGCCATTGTAGGCAATCATGAGCTTGGCTACTACATTTGAAGGAGTAGCCAAAGCTACACTCTTGGCTCCAACAGCACTGCCCTTGTGCTGATAGTGAAGCACATTTGGGACCGTTTCCAGGACCCAGGCCCAACATCATTGGTTCCCACACAGGTCTGGACATGTGGAAGTGAAATGCTACCACACACTTGCTTGTTTCGTTTGGACACTGCTGGAAGGACTTTGTTGCCTGTAAGCAGACTGAGATCATCTTTCCTCATTAACTAGGTCTTTGAATTGCTAGCCAAGTTGTCATGCCATGTGATAACATGCAAACTTCAATGCCAAATCAGTTCTGACCAATAGCCAATTACCAAAATAAGGACAGATCACACATCTTTAATTTTCTTTGCCAAAACATACCCCAAACTCATGTTCAATGCTACTTGGCTGTGTGAACGAGTGCCAAGTCATTTAGTCAACACTGATACTGGTTGGCAGCCATAGGAGAAACGCCCAGACATTCTTGTTCATTTCTTGCCACCTTGTAGGGCTCTGATGGATGACTGCAATCCAAGAGAGGACTTGTAAAACTAGAAAGAGGGAGAAATAAAAGCCAGGCATGCTGGAGAGCCCATGAGACCAGAGAACACGCTGTTCTGCCAGTGACTCAGAAGGAACCTCCTCCCTTAGGAGGCATAGCATGTTTTTTGTTAGAGGGCAGGATTTATGATTAGGATTAATGAGAGACTTGACTGATATAAAAAGTAATATCGCTGTTTGGGAACTTGCGTAGTCAAGAAAACTGATCCAAACAATCTGGCTGTGAGCACTCGTAAAAATTTATAGCCCCTGGACTGAAGCAATGTAGGACTTGGCGAGGTCGGTCTCTAAGCCTTTTGCCCATAGCAGGTGCAGATGCTGGAACACAGGTGGGACTCAGTAGTTGCCAGAGTCAGAGGAAACAGAATTGGGTTCAAAACTGAACATCCCCAACAAACCTGAGAGAGAAAAAACAAATATGGCAAATTGGTTCAAATTGCCATAGAGAGGAGCTCAGAACACTTGCCAGTAACATCAAAAATGGCAGCTTGACCCACTACTGCCCCTCTGGGCTCTGAGGCAAATCCTTTGTATCTGCAGTCATAGATCACCGTATCAGATTTTGCTGTAGAGCAAAATCCCATGTCATTTCCCCTCACTTTGTCCTGCCCTTCCACAGCTGGTGAAATTTCAACCTGTATGGATGAACAGTGATTTAGAGATCAGACCTCTGTAATCCTAGTTTCCTTCAGTGCAGGAGACAGAAGGAACAGCATCGAAGACACTGGTATTTTATCAGATGACCTACATGGGAACTGGGAGTACAGCAGAGGGCATAGCTGGAGGCAGATGAGGGGAAATAGGACACAAATCTGTAGAAACTCAATGCTCATTTGTTTTGCTGCTCACAGAGGAATGTGATTACCTGGAACGACACTTGTAATGAGCTTCAGCACTAGGTTCTGCATTGTAGTGATGGAGAGAGGTAACAGCTGATTTTATTTTATTTTTTTAAACAACATTTCAATAGGTAAGCATTTTTTTGTTCCAAATAAATATGACAAGTATTATTATTATTAATGGGTGTTGTCATAATGCCCATTTCCTAAATGTATTGTATCTAATTTTAACCAATGCACCAGCTCTTTGTGCATTCACATGAAAATACACCTGCCTGAAAGTAATGTACTGAGCTTGTAGAAAAGAATTTTAAATGTCTGAAAAAGTGGCTAACTACTTCTCTTTAAGCATCATCTTCTCTCTTCTGCCCTGCAGGCTGGCTGTACCCTCTGCCTCAAAAGCTATGGTCACAGATTTGTCTCTAAATGTCTGTGTCCAAAGTTTTCCACTTCCAGTTGTTAATTTTGACTGGCTAGCTCTACAGCATGACTTCAGAGTAACCTGAAAGCACGATATTGGACACTAGCTGTTCTTTGTCCCTAATTAACTAGCTGTAAAAGTACTGCTCAGGAATCCCAGGGTTGTCCATTGTTGCTGAATGCATGTCCCAGTGCTGCTGAGATCTTAATAACCAGGCTGTGACACTGAAGAAACTGTTGCAAGACTGTCTCAGTGTTAATGACAAGTCCATGCAGCACATACCCAGAACCCAGTCCTGGCAGCATTTGCAGGAGCTGGGTTAGGCAGCTACACAGAGTCTAGGATTAACATCCTGGGAGGAGAGCAGAGATTGCAAGAGTCAGACATGCAGTCATCTTGTTTGAGCCCTAAATCCTTCATTCATTCCAAAGACAACTCTGTAGATGACTAAATGACATGTTTGCTTTGGAAATGTGGAAATTACTGCTGATTTGAAGGAAGGGTAACAGGATCAATAAACTTGCCAACCTCTAGTTAGATATCCTCTCAGGGAGACTGTAACACTGCCAGGGGGGATAACCTGCTTTTTCAGTATTAGCAACTAGGCTGAGCTCCTGGTGATGCTACAAAGATTGCCTCCTGAGCATGCAACAGTGCTCCGAGTCACCAACAAACAGGAGTTTCTGGGTGAGCTCTTCAGTGGCCCTTGCAGTTTGATCACACCAGTTATGGACGAGCCATGTCACAATTTGTGACTTTCTTCTCCAGCTGGCTACTTTTTTCTCCTGGTGGCTTTCTTCTACAGCTGGTCTACATTGATGCTACAAAGCAATCAGACATTATATTTCTCATCAAGTCCCCCACTAGGGTAGGATATCAGATGGGTGCTGAGCAGCCTGCATGTGTTTTTCTTTGTCTAAGTTCATATTTTGCATCTTGCAGCGGTCTAGCCAGTCAAGATGGGAGTCATCTCACCTGGCATCAGACATCTCCGTCTGAGCTGGCCTTTATAATAAGAGAAGAGAAGTAGGTACTTGTAAGATGTGAGTCACCTGCCCTCTTTTGGATGTCTGCATTGGGGTGAGATGACTCATGTGCTTCACAATGACTACAAATGGAGTCCAACTGGCAAGCTTCTATAAAGACATTTATACTGTCATGTCTAAGGGTTGATGAGTACTTTTCTTAATAACTTGAGGTGTGTCACTGGCCCTGTCTCACCCCTGATCTGTCATTTCTAAATAAAACAATACATGTGCCCTGAGAATGACACGTCTAATTCCCACCTGCTTCCACCCCTGTGAATATAGAGATCTGGAATGAGTTCTCTGGGGTCAGCTTGGGGATGTGGCATAAACGGGAGGACACTGCTTCACAAGTCCAGACTTGAGACCGGATAAGAAAAATGGGACTCCAGTGTTGATTTTTATTCCATGTAGGCAAATCACTCGCTGCTGCTGCTGGGCTCCTAGAAAGCAGCAACTGTAGGGACAGGGCTTGAGCTTGCATTTACGAAGCAGAGTCAAAGCACGACATTTTGGTGGCCAAACTGCCCTTTCCTTCAATTCTTTCTCTCCTCTCTTTCCTGCATAACCTGGGCTCCTTCCAAACATCCCAGTCCTTATCTCCTGCTGATCCCACTGCTGCAGCCCTGCAGCCTTCTCAGGCCAGCTGTGATGGCAGCATCTTTTGGGATGAACCCTTTCTGCAGCACTCACCATCTCCTACCTTTGTCACCTACTTAACTGAGCACTTTCAAACTGGAAATAGCACAGTTTCAGATAAAGTGTTTAAAATATCTTATGAAAATGCCTTCTGACCCTGGCTTCTATCTTCTTTGGTTGCATTTCTAGACTCATATCTCACTATTTTATTTTTTTAAAATATGTTTCTCCTTCCTTCTTGTACTCTCAAAGAGCCAATGGGAGACCAAAGGACTGGACACACCAGAGAGAGAAGCTTAGATGCAACACGAATTCTTCCAGCTGTATGAAATAAATAAACTGAGTACCCAAATATATATATATTTTAAATCTTCTCTCTTTTATTTTTCATAAAAATTAATAGTTAATTATGACTTCAATGCATATTTCTCTAACAGAGTGATCTTTAGTGGGCAGTGTCCCTTTAAATTAGACTTTTCTAATCGAATAACTAACTTCATCAAGCAGCCAAAATCAATGCTTTGTATTAGACACGGACCCAAACCCATTAAGGCCTTATTATTCAAGCATGCACCTCCCTTCAGCTTTTATCTCCCCTCAAGGGTTTTCATAGTAAGGCAGGCTTTTGTGGTTGTTTTTTTTCCTTTTTTTTTTTTTTTTTTTTTTTAATTAGCCCTTCTGCCCTGGAGTCTTCTATTTGATTTTCCAGTATCCTGGGAAGTATTTTTTTTTTGACTACTCAATACTTGAATAGAAAATTTTTTCCTCTTAGTTCTTCATTATCAGTAATAAAGCTTCACAAAAGACATTGAGACAGAGAAGCACAAAAGCAAGGCAGCGCTTCAAAGGGGCACCAGCTCTCATTTTATGATCTTATTCGTCTAACGCACTCGTAAAGCACAAGTGAGCAATCCGTGGGGGTGCAGCTCACACGTACACATTAAGTGGCAAGAAAGCCCTTCGGTTCAGCAGAGCTGCCAGCGCTGCCTGACACCCGCGTCCTTAAGCGTGTGAAGTTTTACAAGTGCCACCACTGTATTTTTATTTTTCCTTAACATCTTTTCGTCTCGTATAGAGAAACAACTGCTTGCTTAGCTATTTCTGTGTGTAGTGGGGGAGCCAGAAGTAATTTCAGGAGGGATACAATTGTCACACAAGGAGCAGCCCACACACTTGGTGCCTTCGCATGTGTGCAGGTGCAGGCTCCGCGACCCGTGGCCGCTTGGCAGCCAGCGATGGTGCAGCACCATGCTTGCCCAGGGGTATGCCTTCGTGTCACGGGTACCGTGAGACTGCCATTTAATCAAGGGGTATCTGATCCATAGATAGGTTCATGGAATGGCTTGGGTCAGAAGGGACCCTAGAGATGATCTAATTCTAACTTTAAGTATAATATACTATAATATACGATATATTTAAGAGTATAATTAAAGCACACATAATGCACATAATGATCAATAGGACAAGGAGTAATGGTTTTAAACTAAAAGGGTAGATTTAGATTAGATATAAGGAAGAAACTCTTCACTCGGAGGACAGTGAGGTAGTGGATCAGGTTGCCCAGAGAAGCTGTGGATGCCCCATCCCTGGAGGTGCTCAAGGCCAGGCTGGATGGGGCATTGGGCAACCTGGTCTGGTGGGAGGTGTCCCTGCCCATGGCAAGGGGTTGGAATGAGGTCGTCTTTAAGGTCCCTTCCAACCCAAACCATTCTCTGATTCTATGACTGTAATGTATGTGTATCAAATATGTTTTTAATCGTAGGTACAGATATCGTGCATTGCCTTGTCAACTTGAAATACTCTATACACCTGTTCAGGAACTGTAGTTTATTACTGAGATAAGGGTACCAGAACAGATTGTCCAAGAGGCTCTTCAAAGCCATGTCCACCCCGGTTGCTATCAGTGGCTGGTGAATCCGTAAAAGCATCAGTGAACTCGTCTTAACCTGCATCCTCCCAAGTCACAAAAATCCCCAAAGCCTGGAGACTTCAAGGTTGTGCTCAGTTTGGGAGAAAAACACAGCAATAGCAGATAAAACACAGAATACATTGAAAGTGTAATAGAATTGAAATGGCTGTCAGACATAAAATTTTGCCTTGCTTTCTTGGTCCAATAGTGTTGTTTTCAAAGTTAATTGCTTCTTAGTGTAAGCTTGTCAGAAGTGAGCCTTAGACCAGTACTGAGGGCTTTTAATTGTGTAATAATTTTCATACTTACTCTGTACGTTTTCATATTTAAATTGGGTTCCCACAGAACTCCTGATCCTGATCCTGCCAGGGTGCTCCAGACAAAAGGAGATTTAGGGCAGAGCTTAGCACCTTCTTATCCCATGGCTTTGGAGACAGGCTTGCTTCAGAAGCATGGGCTGTAATCTCCAGTACAGTTGTGTTTGCTTCTCTTCCTCCCATTTCTGTGGGATCCGCTCCGGGGGAGCAGGCTGGCCCCACAAGCAGATGTTTGGCTTTGCAGTACTCAACACGTAATTATTTCCCTTGCAGCCCTCTGAAGGGACTCTGGGAGTGAGGTCCATGGCTGGGATCAGGAGTGTAGACTGTCTGCACTGCACTTCAGCCTGCTATGGGGCTGTCCATGCCTGCTGCTCAGGAGAAGGCCTGCCCATCTCCTCCTCGGATGTGAGTAGTCCGTCTGGCATAGACACACATCACCTACAGGTTCGCCCCTCCAATCCCTTTCACACCAAGAAGTCATCTGCAGCAAACCACTCTGCTCCTTGGCTTTCCCCCTCACTTCCTACCAGGCTCTCCACCTCTTGTAAGCAGTGTGGGAGCTGAAAGTCCAGGGAAGGAATGTGAAACAGGTATTATCCAGAGCTGGGAAGGATGCGTGTTACAGGGGATTGTAACTTACGTTGTGGTAAGGTTTTCCTCTGCAGAGGCTGTAAGTCTAACAATGCAAGGGTTAATGTAAAGCTGTTTTTTTCCTGATTATGTCAAGAACAGGTTGATAGCTGCTGCAAAACCACTATGTACAGATGCTCCCCTGTCACCCGCAGGTGGGGATGCCATCTCAGCTTGTGACATGCTCCATCCTCATGTGCAGGTATCCTTTTGTTCTTCATTTTTCCATGGATGTCAGGTTAGCAGTGGGTTTAGGTGTGCTGCCTCATCTGTGTGTGTTTGTGGTGAGCACCGTAGGCCAAGCCACGCCAGCTCCTGCTCTCCCAGCAAGCAAATGGGGATCCACAGAGCAAGGTGTCCCTGGCTGCTTGTGCCTGCCCCAGGCTGGGAGCACCCAAACCCTCTGCCTGACAGCTTGTCTTCTCCTGTGAGAGCTCCCTGCCCCGGTCAAGTCACTTGAAGGCTCCTTTTTGTCAGAAATCGCGTGTCTTTACTGTCTCAGCAAGGACATGAGCATGCAGGTTTCACACAAGCATGAGCCAGGGATTTGGTGTGCTGCATGTCCTGAAGCTGGCTGGCTACGGACCTGATGAATATGCTGCTTGGTTAAGAGTATGCCAAATGTGCCAATTTGGTATTAAAAGCAAATACCTAGCTCTTACGAACAGCTTAGATCATAGCACATCTAAAAGCACCTCAGGAAATCAGACTGCCTAGGGCCTTTAGTAGCCATCTAGTCTGTCCTCCCACTCCAAGGCAATATCAATTAGATGTAAGCCATTTGTAACAGATGTCTGCTTTGTCTGCTCCTGGAAACCTCCAGTGACAGGGATTCAATAAGCACCCCAGGCAGTCCCATCCAGTGTCTCACAGAGCCTGGAGTTAGCAAACCTCCCCTGCTTTCTGGTCTAGGCCTCGCTTGCTGCAAGTGAAGGTCACTGCTCCACAGAAATGTGTCTGAAGGCTGCCATCCTAATTTATCTGTCTCCCATTTTCCTTTCTGCATTAAAACCAGGGAAAAGAGGCAAGGTTACAAGCAATGGGGATGCAGAGAAAAGCCTGTGGGCTAACTGTAGGGTTTCTCAGTGTCAGAGTTGCAGCCAGTTTCCAAACCATCTCCCAGCATCCCATCCCAAGCAGGAGCTTTCATTGTCTGCCCCTTACAACACAAAAGCAAACTGCTCAAGCATTTGCATCCTTCAGAAGCCTGCTAGGTGATGAAGGCTGTACAGCACCACACTAAATTGGAACCTCACTCGGAGGCACACCTGGAGTCCTCCATGGGTGGTTTTGTCCAGCCTGTGCTGGAGCAGTGTCCAGAAGAGGGTGGCAGAAAGGGGATGAGCATTCAGGGCTCTGACAGCTCTGAGCATAATGCTCCTTTGTTACCAATTTCCACTTATATTGAGAATATTGAGAAGGCAGATTTTTTTTTTTTTTTCTAATCTCTTCTAACATGGGCATATTCCCCATCTGTTTCCCTGTCCCAGGAGTGGTCCAGTTAGGCAATCTGCTCTCACCTTCTCCTTGAAAGCCAAATCAGTTCCAAGTGAGAAAGTCTGGGTTTGAAGAAAGCCACCTTCTTTCTTTTTACATATTTTTTTTCCCCAAGTGCCCTATTGTTTGCCAGGCTCTAACAATGCCTGCTCCCACATGCACAGCATCCACGTCTGGGAGGAAGGCGTACCCCGGCGAGCAGCAGCGCCCGGCTGTCATCCCGGCAGCGGGGACACAAAGCAGCGGGAGGCACCGCTGTCAGGAGCGGAGAGGACGTGGAGCCCTGAAGCTGTCAGGCTCGCAGTGATGCTCCCTGCTCACGTACCTCCTGCCATCCGCTCTCATCAGGGATCGAGATATTCCCCCTCCCTCTGCTTGTCGCTGGGGAGCCACTGGGAATGCTAATGCCGTACCCTGTCATCTCCGGCAAATTGCTCTCTCGCATGAACAAGGAGCTCTGCTTTGAGCTGGGTTCAGTACGAAGCTTCCCAGCACTAATTAGACAAGCTTTGGGTCTTGGTTTGGGTTTTGTCTTCCCACTTCTTTTCATCCCCGGAAGGTCCATCTGCAGCAGCGAGCCGACTCCCAGAGCCCCAGCAGGGTAATTATTTATGAACATGCCACAGAGACCAGGTTGCACTGAAAAATGATGAAGCCAAACGCTTGCCTCCTGTACCACATGGCTGTTGTGGCACATTGTTCTCCCTGCACACCAGGAGGATGGGACGCCACCCTCGTTAAAATAGGTAGGCCACCTAACTGCTTCCTCTGGGGAAAAAACAAACAAACAAACAAACAAAACCAATGATGATCCCACGTGCCAGCACTTTTGGGCAGGGTGCGGGAGAGAGCACAGGCAGCCCGTATTGTTCATGTGCTAAAAAAGCAGCAGCAATAGGCTTCTCTGCAGAGAGGACATGGGAAGGAGCTTGCTCAGTTCACTTTGTGTCTTGGAGCACTGCTACCAGTACTTTGCCCTCTGGGGGGGAGCTGGGAATGGTGAGAGGTGTGTCCAACCCGAACTTTTACATCCTAACACCCCGATATCCCAGATGCAAGATGTGGTGCAGTCACTGCCTTGCTAGACATGGCATAGCATTTTGAACAAGGAGGGGGCACGGACCCAGTAATTATCTTGTGTTGTGCAGTAAGTGCTGACAGCAGAGGCTTCAATATGTGATGGAGAGGTGTAATGTGAATCCATCGCTGTTTTATTATATGAATGGTGAATATTGCTCCCTGGGATTATAGTCTCCCCAGGTTAGGGCTCAATGCAGCTCCTGTTCTGATGGCTGCACACAGCTTCTCCTCTCTCACTAAAATGAGAAATAACAAGGGCACTGCAGCCATTTCTGGTCCCTTGATAAATCTGTTCTTCTACAAACTTGGTTAATTGAGCTACACTCTGGGCACCCACATCGACACATGTTAGATAAGGTATTCCACCACTTGACTGTATTTTATTAAAATATTTTTTTTTTATTAAAATAAAATGAAATTTATTTGAACCTGCCTCTTGCTAGTTTCATTTATTGGCCTGTATCTCTTTTATTGGAGGAGAAAATGAAAACCTTTTCCCATTCACCTCCTTAATATCATCAAGACTTTATAGACCTTCAGTATCCCCCCATGTGTTTTCTCTTTTGCAGAGAGAAAAAAAGAGTCCCAGAAACATTTATCAGCATTAAGTTTTAGCTGCTGTTTTATTGCCCATTCCCTCTGCAACTCTTTGCATTTGGCTTTCACTTTACTGCAGCTGTTAACTTGAATCTTCAGAGCTGAAGAATCAGAACTTAGCTCACATACATGGCAAGTGAGAGCGTTTTCTGTTGTCAAGCCATGTCAAAGCAGGAGGCCTGGGATCTGTTTTACAGAGTCCCCATGGAGAGCTCAACCCACAACTCTTCTCAGTGAAACCCTGGCTGTGGATTGAGCCTGGTACCCTAAGATGGAGAGGACTCCCTCCTGGACCACATCCATGTGGCTTCTGAAGACCTCCAGGGAGGGAGACTCCTCAGATGCCCTGGACAACCAGTGCCTGTGCTCCCTCACCTCTTTCAGCTTTGCTGTAGAGCAGGGATGGAGCCACCTGCACTGCACCATGCCACGGTGATGTGTGCAGGGCCTTAGGTTGCTACACGTCTCAGGGGACAGAGCATGCTTTCTGCACTGCCACTGGCTCATGGAGCTTAAAAGACTTAAGCCAGGCTGGTAACAAAGGACAGCTGCCCATGAGCTAGCTACAAAAACACATTTTTTGACCTAGAATACAGCTCTCATGTTACTAGGTTTACAGTGTCATGAGCCACCAGAGCAAAAGGAATGTGTGTTTGTGAAGGTCTATAAATAAAACATTTACCAAAAAAAAAAAAAGGAGGCAGTGGCACTTATGTGAGCCTCTGCTTCTCTTTGCTGCAGACATATCCCTTACACACCCAAAAGATGGGAGAGGTGAATGGGGTAAATGCTGAGCTGTGAATTCCTGAGCCACCCAGCCAGTTACTAATTACCATTATTAAATATTGACACAGTGAGTGCACACAGAGCTCTCAGCACAGATCTGTGCCCCTCTGTGGCAGCAGGAGCGAAAGCCAGGCAGAGGAACAGCACCCAGAGCACTGACATTGTGAGACCCGGGTCCATCCTGGAGTTAACATCCCCTGGGGACTGCTCACATCTGAGGGAGCTAGCACAGCTAGAGAAAGGGGCTGGCAGGAAGGGGCAGGAAGCTCCTGACCCCAAATTGTTGCTTTGGGGATTGCCCCGGCTGCCACCCCAAGCAGTTGGCAGGGCAAGTGGGATGATGCGGAGCCCGGAGAGCAGGGGCAGCCTGCTAGGATCCGCTTCCCCATGGCAATGAGAGGTCGCTGCTCAGGAAGATTTAGCCCAAGAAGGAATGGCCACCAGAGCGTGGGAGGCTCTGGAGGCTGCAGCTCTCCCCCGCTTTCACTGTGCTGCCAGTGAGTGTGCTGGGCTGCGTGCCAGGGACGCAGATGCACTGCTGCACAGTTCCTCCTCCCCGTGTCACGGCTGCGTCCGGCGCTGATTTTGCCCATGGTCGTTTTTTAATGCAGCAGCTGGCTTGGCCATGAGCAAAAAATAAAATATGATCCCCCACGTTTGCAAGCTACCCAAAGCCAGCCACAGCCCTGGGTTCCTTCTCTGAGAACAAGGAGCAACGTTTGCAAAGCTTTCTTGCATCTTGTCTCCACTCAGCCAGCCTTCCTCACCAGACCTTCCCCCTTTATCTCTTAAGATAACATTGGGCAGGCACAAAAGCTAGGAATAGTCTGCACCAGGCTGGCACTCCTTCAACAGCAGAATATTCACATTTTTTATTTGACCCTTACCCCATGCTAAGCTTTTCCATGAACGCTGCCTCTTACTTAAGTGAAGAGCAGCCACTGCTCATAATGTGCAGCTCGAACGAGCCTCCATTTTGTGGGTGAGCTTTGCTGTCCTGACACCGGACAGAAAAGTGCTTTCCAGGAGAATTACTTGCTTTCAAATGCAGATGAAAGAGGAGTTACTGTCTGAGATGACATTTTCAGGAAATCACCAGAGAAGCCAGGTTGCATACTAACACAAACTGTTGCAGCGCACCGATTTCTCCTTTGCCCCACCATAGCTCACAGCAGGGTGAGGAGAGGCCAGGGGGGCAATATGGGCTCTGGCTTACCCCAGACAGCCAGACTGGGGGAAGAGGGAAGGGTTACGCAGCATCTCCTTTCCCCATGGGAGGTCAGAAAGTGCAAAGGTGGACGGAGGCAAGGGGTTAGGGGAAGGATGTGCTGGTGAGGATTTGTTATCCAGCCTCTGTGGTAACATGTTCTGGAGATAGCCGATGTCAGGAGTTAGCATCATCCCTTACTCCCCTGGAAGATGTTCACAGTAAGTCCTTATTTGGCACGGGGAGAGGAGAAGGCAGGCCACAATGTATTTATTATATATCCCAGGCATAATCAACAGGCTGTTAATTATCGGGCTGTAACATATACAGCTGTAGCTTACATGGCTTATATGGGAAACCGTTGTTTAAACAAAATATCAGGGATGATATTCCTCTGGCTTGCAGTTTGCCTGGACTTTAGCATGAGCCTGGTACTCCGCCAGTCACCCAAAGCTGAGCTGTGGCTGCAGGGGAGAAGCCTGGACCCCAGGACTGCTGAAGCTTTGGTGGGGACAAGGAGAGCTGGTTCTCTCCATCCCCAGGCTCCAGGTTAGCTTCTCAGGCTGAGTTATTCTAATTCAGACCTAGGTCCTGCACATTTGGCTTTTTTTTTTTTTTTTTTTTTTTTTTTTAATCATCCAAGAGCTGCTTGATGGCTGGCAGTGAGAGAAAAGCTTACTGGTGTGAGTGATGGGGATGGCAACGTGAGAAGCTGTAGGGAGAGGCAAAGAAACATGCTTTGTCCTAGTTTCTCCAGGTCCTTCTGTGACCTTGAGACCACAGGCAGACACCAGTGAAGCAGATACAGGAGACCTGGCAGACCATCATTGCAGGCAGTGATCTGGCTTGCATTTCTTTCAGCAGTGGCTCCCTCCCCTTCTATGTGTTGCCCCTTAGAAACATCCCCTGTTGTTCCATCAGCTCGTGTTTTGGGGCCAAAAGGAGAACCAGCCTGGAGACCAGCCTGGGTAAGAAACAACCCAGTGGTTCTTTTCCCTAGTTCTAGTTTTCTCTCACATTACTTCCATTTTGCTTTTTAAACTCCATAACAAAGAACTTTTACCTTATCCATGCAAGTGTGTAGCCACAACTTTAATTACTGAAAGAATAGCATGGGCTTAAGAATATCTGATCTGAATTTTTCTGATGAAACACACCCAGATTTCAATCTCTTCTGGAGAATCACTAAATATTTGGCAGTAACATATACTTCTACAAATCGAGTAGCTATCATCCACCTGATTTTTTTCATCCTTCTTTCAAATCACCTTGCTCTCCTGCTTTTCAGTATAGAAACTTTGAATGCTGAAGTTTAGCCTGTAATGCTGTTCTGTTCGTGGTTTGGCACAGGGTGTGAGCTGAGATAAATTTTGTCCCAGGGTATCTGTCACTTCAGGATCTGTCTCTAACAAAGCTAGAAGCCTGAGTTACATTAAGGATACATTAAGGCATCCATGGCACGTCCGTTCCTATAAATACATCATTTACAGTGGAAACTTCTGTGGATGTCAAGGGGCGTGTTTGTGTTTATGGGACTCATTGAATAAAAAGAGGGAAAAATCATTTCCTGTTTTGAAATGATTCTCTATTTTATCAAAGGGAGAATTGCCCCGTGGAGCTGACTAGCTGCCTGCCATTTTACACATACAGCTTTCCTATTTAGCCATTAAGGAGATTATTCTCTGCTGGGTGGATGTGTCATTCCTCTTAATGTTAAATGATAGTCCCACATATGCCATGACAGAATAAATACCAAACTACGTGAACCGCTCACTCCCTAAAGGGAAATGCGACTCCTTCAAGCAATGTAGGAATTTGTCAGCAGAGTGATGGGAGCCCGAGAAGAGCAGAGGGAGCTCCTGTCAGGGATGAGCCTCAGGGATGTTGCTCTGCCAGCTTTGGCAGCAAAGCTCACCAAAGATGTTCCCACCCATGGGCACCCTATCCCTGGCCCCTTGGGCTGCAGTCCCCTGCTCCCCATTGTGAAATGTCCCATTGGTAAATGAGCTCCTGAAACCATTGAGGCTAAACAGCCTTTTGAAGGTGGCACATCTGTGCCACCTCTTTGCAGTGCCTCCAAGGAGCATCCCTGGTGCCTGCCCTCTGGGACACCTCTGGCAGTCACATACACGTGCTTGCAGAGAGGGCCAGGGCAGGGGACCCCATGAACCCCCAGCTCCTGCAGACAGAGGAAAAAGTTTCACCAGAACATCTTTAGGAGTTTTGTGTGCAGCAGCACAGGTTGGTTAGACAGCCAAAAAGAGCAGGAACTGGCCAAAAATCAGCTCTTAGGTTCACTGGTTAAGCTAAAGAGAAGGCTGGGGTTTTGCTCTCCACACTTCTATGAGGCTCTTGTAACTGCTGAGCTACATCAGTAAAATCAGCTTTAACCACGTGCTCTCTTCTCACACAGATTTCACATCTCAGCATGTTTATCAGTAAATAAAAACAGTGGCATACTTAATATCCTGAGTGCTAGCTTGCCAAGGGGACAGACCCACTGCAGAGGAGCTGAGCTCAGTGCACTACCAGCTGATACAAACCCAGCGTGCCAGTGGGCTTCCCCAGGAGCAGCCCAGCCTGAGGTGCTTCCACTCCCTGCACTCCTCCACAAAGCACGAATTTCTTCACTTTGGGAAGCAAAGCAAGCACTTCCATTCCTGAGGCAGCCCTCATGCGAGAGCGCTTCACGTGGTGCTGAAGGAATGTGGTCACAGCACAGGAGGGATATTATATGAGGCTTTTGCTGCTTCCACACGGAAACAGTCAGAGGATTGTTGTTTCCTCCACATGTAGGGTTTTCCTCCACAGGTGAGTCAGAACTGATTCACATGGAGCCTCTCATATGGCACCAAAAGGATACAAAAGAGAAAGTAGCCAGGAGGGCCCATGTTGCACGTGCAGCAGGCCAAGCCGGAGAGCAGCTTATTGAGGCAGAGGTCCAAGGACACTAAAGTCTGTATGAGCGACCCATTGGACGCCCTGGCTTCAGTGGCAGTGCTCGGAAACGTGTTACCCAGTAGCCCTTCTACTTCTATGGTAAGAAAGCATTTTTACATGGTGACTGGGCACTTGAGGTTGTAATACCTCTTGTGTAATTCCCTTGCTTGTCTAAACATTCAATACAACAGCATGTGTCAAGTCACTGCAGGTGACCGAACAGCAGCATTTGTTTCTTTTGCCTTGATTGCAATAACTCTCAGCATTGTTGTCCCACTAATTCCCAAGTCTCAGCCTGGGTGAGCACCAGGAGCTGCAGGCCTGGGCAGGTCCCACATCTATAGGCAAGGCTTGCCATACATTGTACAAAGAGCCATGCCACAAGGCCAGCGGCAGGAAATTATCTTTAATAGGAAGGAAAACATGATGTTATTATTCGGGAAGAACAGCTGGTGGTGAAAGCACCAGCAGTGCAATAACACACGCTCATGAACTGTGCAAATGGATGCAGTGAGAAGATGCACAAAGGTACAGGAACTTCAGCCACAGGGCTGCAGCAATACCTGTGGACCACCACGCTGGGGAGAGGAGGAGGAAGAAGAGGTGCAGCAGGATGACTGCTGCTCTGAGGTTCTTGCTACAGCTTCATTTGCCTGCATGTCTCTGCATCAGTGACTACTCTGTCTCTGTGTCCTCTTCTGGCCAAGCCTTCTTCACAAGGCCACAAAGCTTTCTTCAGTCCCTCTCAGATCAGGCTGACCCCCTTCTCCATCAGTCCTGTGACACAGTGGTGTGTCAGTCCCTCCATTTCTCCTCTTTCCCATTCCATTCCCTTTGTCTCAGGTGCACCGCCAGCTCCTGAACCACAGTTTACATGGAGATGGGGTCTGTGACCTCCCACGTGCCTCCTCCTTGGCTCCTTCCCTCCACCTCAGGCTGCAATCTGCTGGCCAGAGGTCGATGAGGCTGCTCCTCCAGAGCCACCCCTGTGAAGTAAGAGAAGGAACAGAAGTGTTTCATTGCTTGGTCCCAACAGTAACAGAGAGGGCACCTTTTTCAAAAACACCCCTCTCTCTGTCTTGAGCTGCTAGTTCCACCAACTCATAGGAGTTTCTGAAGCCCTGGGGACGGTCAGTCTATCCCTACTTGCCCTCTTGAGCTCTTTTGTGCGCTGATGCACAAGACCAGGCTCATGGTGTGTGCCTTTGCTGATCTGCAGCCTATTCCAAGGGGTGCTGCATGGGGCCAGTTATCTAATTAACTGCTCACATGTGCTGGGGATGGTTCAGCGAGTGCTGATGAATCCTGGCTGCTGATTGCATTACTGGTTCTGCAGGTAGTGCCTTTCCTCCCTTTTTTTTGGATGACACAACCAAGAAACTACACATTTACAAAGCCTAAAGGAATTTAGCAAAAGCCGTACTGCGGTAGCTCCCCGAAGGTGCCTCCTGCTATCTGGCAGAGCTGGAAAAACACGCACCCCTGCTCCAGGACCAGAAGAACAAAGTCCTGCTGCAGCAGGTCCTGGAGAGGCCTCAGCAAACACTTCTCTATCCCATTGTACATCTCCAGCTCACCCATGAAGCTACCTTGCACTCAGGTTCAGACATCTCATGGAGGTGAGAAAGGGCCCAGGGGTCTGCGCTTTGCAATTCACCCTTCACATAAATTATTCTGCCGTGGTCTGCTGCAGCGACAACTCAAAGCTTCAGGAGGAGAGATGTGTCCACCTCAGGCTGCGCAGCCAGGAAGCCCGTTTGGAGCAGGACGACTTGCCAGCATCCTTTGTCATGAGCCCTGAGCGGGGCCCAAACTGGCAGACTTGGCACGCACAGCTCGGTGCTGCCACTCCCCGTTGCTGCTGCATGACTCACAGCCAGCTCGAAACCTTCCCCGATAAAGGCTTTGCAAAGACAAAAAGGAAGACAGCAAACAAGAAGCGATAGAACAATAAAAAGCTTCACAAAGAGCCAATAAAAAAAATTCCTGACTTTTATTAACCTGAAGAGATGGTGTCATGGCATAAAAGCTGGCACTGATTTTTTGTGTGAGTCCTCTGCATTTCAAGCGCAATATGTCCTCCCTAACAAAGCACACGAGGCTCAGTTCTCAACAAACGCCTTTGCTGGAGCTGAGCGTATTGTCTGTAATGAGGCAGAGAAAAATGGAGCCCTGTGCTTGGAGGGTGGCCAGTAAAACAATGGGGAAAAAGGCAGCCACAGTTTTGGGCACATTGACCAGGAGAAAAACTGGGGAGAAAGAGGCCATTTTTGGTAACTGCACTCACAATTATCTAGCATGCAGCTGGAGCTGGGAGGGAGCGAGCACTATGTAGGGTGAATGCAAGCTCACATCCACTCAAGATAATGCCACTGATTGCTGAGAAATGTCGTGCCAGCACCATAACCACATATGCAAGGACAGTGTCCTGCAGGTGAATGAAGCACTGGTGTCTGTTCTCCCCTCCAAGGCTGCTGGCTGCAAGGCCAAGTGTTTCCATGGGCTGGTTGAGGGTTTGGTCTGGGACCTGTCCCAGCTCTGGTATTTCTGGCACATGCAGGGCTGGGACTCACCACTCATGGTCTCCTCAGTGCCCTCTAGCCTATGTGCCTTGTGCCAAAACTGTGTGCCTCTGCCGGTACCATGGAAAGGTGACTGGGATGAGGTAGGATGTATTTGTGACTGGCGTGTCAGCCTCACATTGGCAATGAATGTGGCACCCTCTGGCTCCCTTCCATGACCACTTCAACCCAAAGCCACCCAACCACACAGCTCAGAGACCTCACCATGTGTATGCGGGGGGACTAAGTCAGGCAGGGTTTTAATCTGCAAGGGTACCAGTTCACCAAGCACTGACCTTTAAGCATCAGCTTAAGCTTTTTCCTCACACCCTTTGGTGGATGAAGCTTGTCTTTAAAGCATATTTCTCCCCTGTGCTGAGGTGATGATATCCTAATGGATAACAAGGGGGCTTTTATTGTTCTCTCTTTAAACACCAGTGAAACTCTTTGGCTCAATGCTTTTTCAAGGTGTGTAAGAGCAAGCTCTCCTGCCTGCCTGGGTGCCTTGCATGAAGCACCAGCCCTGCTCATGGTACGAGACAGGTCTTCTCCTCAGAGCTGGCCAGGGTGCGCTCCAGCTGCAGTCCCAGGAAGGATGGGGGGCACCAGCTCCCACTGTGCAACTTCTACAACACCAGCACCCATCTTCAGGCTGCTCCAGCCTCCTCCGTGTTTTCTCCATGACAAGCTGTCAGGCCATCCATCTCCAAAGCAGGGCTTTCCATCCCAGGTGCTGACCTCTTCTCCAGCAAGAATTGAGGTCGCAGGAAAGCAAAAGCAGTCTTGCAGGCTGGCAGCGAAGTTGTTTTTATCATCCCTTTAGTGCTCAAGTCGATTGAAAATTTAGTCTCTGCTGACCTCTAGGGGACTGCCATAAAACCCCAAAGCATAAAGCCTTGAAAGCTGGTCGTATACTACAGCACATTCAACGCTCGGTCATGGAGCACTGCGGTGGGTGTAACATTGCTGATATCCATTTCTGGGCACTAAAGCACTGCTACAGGCTGTAAATAAAACCTGGCCCAAACATGCCCTCTTCCACCACACCATTATAGCTGCGGTATCTTGAGAAAAGTGTACAAGCAAGGTAAGGTCGTTACCGAGAGAGATTACCTGCTAGCAGAGTGCCCCACATCATTTCTACTTTTATTTCAGCTTGGAGAAGCACCTGGGAGCTTCAACTGCATCAGTTTGGCTAATAAAAGGTACTATACTATTTTCTACAAATCTTGCCTCAGTTTTATCTGCACAGTGACAGCACTACTCAGTGCAAAGCACAGACATACACCTAGGCACTGGAAGTGAAGTTAAACGTACTCATATTGCCTTTCATCTCTCACTAAGCAAGTGGTGGGAGCATGAATCTTTTTGCAGAGAAGGAGGAACATGAAGATTTGGAGAAAGAAAGCATTGATTCTAATTAAAACAGCACATGGACCTGCTAAGGGGGGGTAACTCTGCATTTCCCAACCGATTCTGCTCAGTGACAGCTCTGGGGGGAGACAATGTGTTAGGCAGGAGCTCACAGAGACAACACGAAGTGCAGACCTACAGTGGCTCTGCATCCCTTGGTACAAAGCCAAAATCCTTCAAAGCCCTGGGACAGCCTGATTTCTCAAATTGGGGAACGAGTGATGCAACTCTGGAGAGGTGGAGTGCGGACAGTCCCAGACTGTGGCATGGAGCAGAGTGCCCCCAGTTGCAGCCACCACCTTGTGTGGGCCTCCCCGGCCCCAGAGCGGGGCAGCTGGGGCCTATCTGAGCAGGGATCAGCTGTCCAAACTGTTGAAGTTCACTTGAACTTCTGAAGCAGGGAGAAGTCCATCCAGCAGACCTGAGCGGGCAGTGGGCTCCACATACTCCATCACCTCTTCCACGAGAGCAGCTCTATCTGCGAGAGGGCAGTAGCCACAGCCCAGTTGCTGCAGTGGCTTCCACTGCACCCAGGTGTCCCTCAAAAGGTCGTGGAGCTTGTGCTGCTGGGACCATTTACCAACAGAAGGGGTTTAGTCCAGGCAGGTCCTGTCTGAAGAAAATTATTGAGATTTTTCTCACACACCCCGTCAGGAATGGTTTCAGAGCTGCCACTGAGGGCTCCAGATGCACCACAAGGCATATCACTGCCGTGATCCTCCTACAGCGTGCTCATGTCATGGAAAGTGCCAAAAAATGAAATGTGAAGTGCTAAGTTAAAGAATGTGCTCTTCCACAGCTTGGAAAATGTTCTTCAACCCACTGACAGAGGCTCATTACAAAAGGCAACAACTGGCAGTGTTCCTTCAAGTAAATCAGAGTGAGGAGATGTCACAGTGACAATTAAAAGTGTGCTGTTTAAGTAAAAAAGATAAATGAATTGAACAGAACCACCAATTTTCATTTCAACATTGTTACATGTCTCTTAATTAAAACAGATGTCTCCCTAATCTGTGCAAAACAGAAACAGGACCTGGGAGGTCTGAAATACTTGCTTATCCACAAGTATTACCAATAATCCCTGTGTTCCAACAGTACATCTACTGCCACAGACTGCACTAAATGGAAAGACCTGGCAATTCTGGATCCTGCCCTGCAAAGCATGGGTTACTCTGCCATACCCAAAACTCAGACGGAATAATTTCCTCTTCCTTACACCTGCAAACACCGGGTTTATCCCACCCTGCTCTGACACTGCTTGAGGAATATAAGCCTCTCGATCCCTTCACCACAGACATTTCAGCTAGACTTCATCCTGCCAGAACCCCTGTTCAATTATTTTGCTCACAGAGAAAAGACTCCATCAGTCATCAGCATTTGGTAAGCTCTTTAATGGCAAGCTTATGGTGTAACTACACTGTTGGATTTGGTGCCTTGGTGGTGGGAGCGGAAGGAAGAACAGAAAAATATGCAGGGCTCCACTGGAGGCTTACACCTTTTAAAGCATTGAACAAAAGGGCAACATCCTTTGGCAACCCGTTTCACAGCTTTGTAGTCCCAAAGAGGCAGAGGTCTTCCAGCCAGAAAACAAATGGTGGAAAGCACACGAAGGGCAGCCTTTGCCTGGCATGGCACAACACCATTTCTGCTCGACGTGCTGAGCTCTGACTGATCCCGGCGTCAGTAAAGGAAAACTTGACAAGAGGAAAAATGGTATTGACTGAAATCCAGAGCTGCTGCTTCCACCGCCATCCCTGAAAACACAAGCAGACATCCTGTACACGCAGTGCTACCACTGATCTTTGCCCACACAAGCAGCAGCAGGTCAGCACTGAAAGGGAATTTCAAAGTTCAATGTATTTTACATGAAATCAGAGGGCTTTATTGTTGTTGGTAGTTAACTCGTTCAAAAAAAGGATTTTTCTTCAGGCAAACGAACTCCCTCTTTGTTAATCTGTGCTGTTCTGACCAGGCTCATACAGACAGTGCAGTGTTACGTGGCTCTGTGGAAACTGGGCTTTGTAATAACACGGATGCACCTTTAGGTATTTCCTTCCATAACACAACCTAGCGAAGAGAAAAAAAGCCTAACCTAGAGCCTGTAAGTGATCACTTGGCACACTGAAGGGGTGACTGTAGGTGAGCAAACAGGTCTCCTTCCACATCAGATACCAACCATGCAACCACGTCTCGCTCAGCACACCTTACGTGTGGCACAGCGCCGAAACACAGCAGCTGGCATGGTCGGGTCACTGATGCAAGAAAACTAACTCTGGCTGTTCCCATCCCAAGTGGCATTTCCAGAAGCACATACCTTCTAAAGGCAGGCACTGTGCAGAGGAAAACGGCCCACGGCAGGAGGTGGGGCGGGAGAAGCCCGGTCAGGTTTGGGTCATCGTGCTCAGGGGTGCGTTATTCCTCGCTTCTCTGTCAGGGGACAGTTTGCCAACGTTTCCTCTCAAATTGGCTGCCTGCATCATGAGCAAGTCATTTTAAGAAGTTTTTTTGTTTGTTTGTTTTGTTTTGTTTTTTGTTTTACTGTGTTTTATGAAGCAGCTTCCTGCTCCCTGCCTGTTGCTCCCACCTACCCACACAGTATCATAAATAATAATGCTAGAGAAGAGAGGAGGAGGCTTTTCAATTTGCCTTTTCTCCACCCCTTCCTCCATCACCATCCCAATGCATTCATCAGGCAGGATGCTAACAGAAAAACATGACTTGCAATGTCCAGAGCAGCTTTCGTATACACTGCAGGGGTTCACTAAGCGCATACTTGTCAGGGTGGTCAGCGCGGTCTCAGAAATCCCAGCACCTCTCTGAAAGGGCGCTTTTCCACGCTTTCCCCTGCTACCCAGGCCAGCTATCACATCTTGGAGGTCCATTCTTCCCCTGGCATCCCTGGTGTTTATGAGCCCCCTGGCTGCACTGTGCTGGCTGTGCTCAGTGTACCTCTTCTCACCCACAGATCTAAAAGCGATGTATTCACCGGTGGGCATAAAATACATCCCCTTTTACAAGGGGCTGCCCTGCCGGTGGGACTTTCAAAGAAGCTCCTCTGCTCCCACTGAATTTCACAGCGGACCAGCTGCTGAGATGTGCCCGAAGCTCGGAGCAAGGCAGTGGCAGAGCTCCCCACATTTTCTCACCAAGCCCCCAGATGCACGAGCATTCATGCATGTGTTCACAAATCCAGTATCTTGGTCTGGCAGCCTAGCCAGGGGTCATGCTGCCCCTGGTTAATTATTGAAAGGCTACTAACCTCAAAATGTGGGGGGAGTGAGGAAAAAATAAAATACAAATAAAATATATAAATACTTTGTGATACAATGAAGCCAGTTCCGCATCTCCTGCATCGTTTGGTTAAGTACGGAACAAGTAACATGATAATACAGAAATGTATTTGGTCAAAGTAGGCAGTCAATATTTTTTGATAAAATACATTCTATATTAATGCTCATTCACATTTAATACACACGTCAATTACGTTTTCTATGTATAAAATTCCAGTTTATTGTTAGTGCTGCCTGGTAGTGCTTCAGTTCGGCAGTGGGGGTCCACACATTCAGCTCCCAGCGGCGTGAGAGGGGACACGAGCGTGCAGCTCCCTGCAGGGCCGAGCCTTGTGCACCCTCTGGAGTTTTGCTTCAACAAGATCTTGCTGGCTGCAGTGGGGATTTTGCAGGGCTGGGAGCTGCAGAAGGGTCCCCAGCTACCACGCACTTGCATTCTGGTGCAGAGGTCACTCCAACAGCATATGGCATTCCAACAAAAAAAGTGAGTTAGTGAATGCAGAAAATAACGTATCTACATAATTTACAGCTTTACGTTTGCGTACAACCATATTAATGCTCAACTGCTCATTAACAATTCAATCGATAGCTTGTGCTACTGTAAATTATTTCTTGCTTGGCATTGCAGCAGAGGAAAGCCGGCCCCATTTGCTTCCATTTGCACGAGCCACAGCCGGAGGACTGGCTGCTACAAAGAGAAAGCTTCTCCCCAAGCACGGTTCTTTTTAAGGTTATGGCATCTTTTTGAGATGGAGAGGAACAGAAACTTAGGGACTTAAAGCAGAGATGGAAACCACTGTTCTTGCACTTTATTTCCATAAGCGAAAAGCCTATTGCTGCTGTACAGTGTTATACAATGAACTGCCACAGTTCTCACGTCACTAGTCCATAGAAATTGTGTTGCAACTATCATGTTTATGCCTGCATGCCGAAAGAATGTACAAAGTTTCATTAAGCTCTGTTTCTCTTCCACTGTTTTAAAAATATTTTTAAACTTGTACTTTTAAAGCATTGCAGACACTTTCTGTGTGTAATTAAGTACCACACACCATTCTGGCTACGGAAGGTCTTTGCCCCAGATTGGAAAAATCAAGTGCTATGCATCTCTCGGTCCATCATCAGAAATGTAAACCCCCAAGAAAACTTACTCTGTTAAGGAACTTTGAAAAAAAAAAAAAGTCTTTCAAAAAGTCTATGGACAAGGAGACGTTGCTACCAACAGGGTTTTCAAAATTGCATGAGTTGTTTCTGGGAGTTGTCCAAGCATTTTCTCTTCACTCACTTTTTGTTTTTTATAAAGCTAATTCTGTATAAAAGGGCTTTTGAACTGTGTGGCCTTCATTTTGCCATTAAAAAATGAAAAAAAAAATGAATTAATTTAGAAAGATTTTGATCTATTACAGAAAATAGCTGTCTTATAACAGAATTGCTTTGCTTCTTATATTTTGAGTACAAAAGACATGTAAATAAGAGACCCTGCATCTTCACAGTCTGGCACTCATTGGAGCCACTTACACCCATGCAAAGTAGGTACAAAATACGAGGGGCCTTCCTGCTTGGGTAGTATTTTAGCTCCCCTCCGCAGAGGTGGAAATGCCCAGATCAGCTCAAAGGCCCAGTGTGAGGAAAAACTCCAACACAATGTTAAGAGCCAGATGCTGGTTTATACCCTTATGGCTTCCAAGTTAAGTTGCACTTCAATTGGCAATGCTGCAAGATTTACATAATAATTTACCGGTGTTTTAACAACAATGAAGCTTAGAGTTGGTTTTCATGCAGAAGTGAGATATGCAATGGCTGTTTTTAATTGATTGAATTCGTACAAAAACAGTATTTGGCTTTGGGTTACATGGTGTGAGAGTACCCAGGTTCATTATGATGTGTACTGTTGATACCAGAGCTCTAATTACTCCCAGTAATTAATCCAGTAACTTGTAAACTCAGGTGTCAGTAAAATGACATTAACATGTCTGACACAAATACTCTCTTGGATTTCCCACTTCCATCATTTTTGTCGAGCCTTCACGTGCACTTCTGCAGTACTGACCACTACTAAACTAATGTGTGTCTTTTGCAGGAGAAACCTCTCAAAAATTGGTGTTCTGTCTGGTAGTAGAGAGTCAAAAAACATAGCTGTTAAACTAAAAGTGCGGCTTGCATCTACTCTCTGCACAGACTTCCCCCGAGAGGTTACGTATGAGTACTCAGCACCCCAACCCCATGGTTCCTACATTCAAAGTACCCTACATTCGTGTCAGTGAATGTTACTCTCGAACACAAATCAAGGAGGGAGACAGTCAGCAACAAAACTACTTCTAGACTGGCAATGGCAGAATGCTACCAAGACAACTCCATAGAAACCCCACTGAAGCAGGAGCAAAATTCGGGTCGCTTCTTAGCAAAGCTCATCACAGATTATTTCTTTTTAAAAAAAAAAAAAAAAAAAAAAAGTAAAACTTTTATCCTGGTAGCCAGATATCCCCATGTGATGTGCTAAATCGAACAGGCTAGCGTGGGACCACCTGATCCCACCTGGTACCAAAAGATTCACGATTTTTCAGCTTCTCTGAAAATTACTGCTGACTGACACCCATTTGTTGGTGATCGGCTTCTGGTTCCTCTTCTTCCACATCTGCGTTATATTCTTCAAATGCATCGTCATCAACATCTGGAAGCCCAAGCAGCTACAAAGAAGAGAAAATACCGTGTAATAGCGAGTTACCCACTCATGCAGTTTTGCTTTAAATCTTCCCACAATACCTAGATGTCACTTCTTAGAAACCTCAAATCCTAGAATAACAGCATTACATAACAATCTCAACTCTCTTTCTCTCCCTCATGTGATAGAGAAAGGTTTGAAAATGCATCCTCACACCAAATTAAGTGCTCAGAGACCAGAAGATAAATAAAACCAAAGCAAAGCATTTTCAAAAAGCTCTGCCTTTTTCCCTGAGGTCATATCACAATTTTTTGAGCGTTTAGACCTGGCAGTGGTTTAACTTCAGAACAAACCATGATTATACTGTAGCAGTAGTTAACTTGATTTAAGATTGTGTTCAGTAACCATGCATAGGCCAAAAATTAAAGCATCCTCATGCAGAACTGGCTAGCGGGGAGTAGGTGGTGTCCCTAAAACCTCAAGGATCTCACCATGTTAATTGCTTTTTCTTGAACTCTTCACTCCACCACACCAGATGAAGACTTGCATGCTGGGTGAACCAATCTCCGTAACATACTATGTGTTCAACTCAAAGTTGCCCACATCCCTTTAAATTTCTGCAAATTAGATTTGGGCTTCTGAAGAACTGCCAGTTCATCCTCCTTGGACCACGTTTGGCTGCCTCCATCTGACGGCTCAGATCACTGCCATGGCATTTGTTTGCCACAGGAGAAGAAGCAAATAACAGTGCTTGAACTTTTCCCATCTCCTCCAAAAGGTTGCCAAGCCAACAGAAGTCAAGAAAACAGATAAACCAATTAATAACCAAAATAACGTATCTGTTCTGGAAATCTCATATTAGAATCCTATACTACCAGCTGTTAATATCCACAAGCAAAACCACATGCCAGTCATTACTGGGAATACTATGTATTTAGCTTGCCAGGGATGGAAAAGCAGCACAGACACGTGTGTGCGACACCCTGTTTGGAGTGTGACACAGCTGCTATCTCTCAAAGGAGACAAAACCAGAAAAATCACAAGAGTGATGCTTGCTCGGTGGTAGTATGAAAATCAGAAGGTTGTGACGAGACAGATTTTTAGGGATCTACACGAATTTAGTCCATGATTAACATTAAAAAGTATTTGGTGGACAATTACAGAGAATTAGCTTCCAGGTCCATGTGTTCTTCACTGTCACTGTGAAAAAAACATTTTTTTAGTTGCAGGGTTTCTCAGCAGCAAAATGGAAGGAGAATTTGCTGACTACATCCCTCCTTCGCATTTTAAAAATACTTACAGAGACCCCAGCTGATGTGTTCTTGTCTTCTGAGCAGAACAAACAGAAAAAGTACTCCCATGCATAGGTATTTTTCAAATCCTATGTTGAACTGCATAATGTGAATACGAAATGACACGGTTCATTTTCAGGATGTGGGGGCTTTCTTTCATTTTTAAGCTAAAATTAAAACAGTTTTTAAAATGTAAAAGCAAGGCCTGTAGACTTCTCTCTTTTTCTCTCTGTATTATTTTCGCTCATCTGATTTGGTGTATTCAAATTAGATTTGTGTGTCGTACTGCTCCATTTACATCAACCGGCAGAAAGAGCTTTGATCACTTTTTTTTTTTTTTTTTTGCCCAGCTCCACTAATAATTCCTCCCTGATTTGCAGGGAAATGAGCCACAGGATTGAGAGGCCCATTTTCATTTTATGGGATGCTGGAAGCCTTTTATGTGCAAAACTAGCACACACACACACAAAAATAAAAATCCACAACATACACCGCAAGAACTAAAAAGGCTCCCAAGCCTACAGGTCTCTGTTTTTCACACATCCCCCTTACTTTCACTCTCAGGACACCCAGCTCGCCTCTCCCTGGCATGGTGAACGTCAGGATCAAAGCCAACACCCACCTCAGGTAAGTTTTAAGGAGAGTAGGATGGATGGGGACAGGGTGGGATGCTCCTCCAAGGGAAGCACGGTTTTGCTCTCTCGTGGACATTTTGAAGTATGATTTTCCAAGACACCTGGCACCTCTGCCATCTCTCATCACCCTTACAACACTTACTGGTCTCTGCACTGCAGTGGCAAATCAGCCAAGATCTTGACCCCAAGGTGGAAGGATCAGGTGCAGAGAGCTCTACAAACATTTTGGTCAAAACAGGAGGAGGTGAGATAAAAGCTGGGGACAAAATAAGATGATGAAGGTGTGAGCTGACCCCAGACCAACTCTCATGTCTACTTCTAGTCCATATCTACTTCGTACGCTAAAGGATCATCTCTGTGGCAGACTGGAAAGGACTTTAATGAAAAGAAAAGAGAGAGCTGATCCATTAGCCAAATAGGCAAAGGGAACAACTGGCAGGTAAGGATGTGAGGAGAAGGACAACAGGAGGGTGGTGAGGAGGGAAGGACAACAACCAGCAGCTGCACAGCGTGAACAGCTCCTTATTCCTTCTGGCCAAACTACCCATCTGCTAGGTATGTTTCTGAAGTAAAGCGGAGGCCAATGGGACATATATGAATCCAATGAACTTGGCGTAAATGGCTTTTACACTGCAGACTCCCCACTTTGGACACAGGCTTTTAGACCAGAGGTAAGCTCAATGCAGGAATCCTGCTAAGTTTTATGACTCACTTTCTGGTTCTCTGCAAACTCTTAAGGTTAGTGCCATTTCCCTCAGGCATTTTTTTATTTTTATGTCTTTCTTAACTCTTTCAAAGTGCCCTGATACAAATAACCTAGTACTTTTAAAGTCACAGACTTGTGAAACCGGTGTGGAAATGCCTCCTACCAAAAGCTGACATACAAACACACTGAAAAATAAACTAAGAACAAGACAGAGCTTCAGCAGCTGATGAGATACCATCTGAGAGGTGATATGCTGTCATATCTCGATGTGACAGGATTTGTCTCCAAGCAGATATGCTTAGAAGCATAGACACCTCTGCCTGCTTCCAGGCACAGACATGGCACCACCGAGACAAGGGCGGTGGAGGAGCTGGGATGCTCTGAGGAAAACACTGTTATTTCTTCAAGGCGCACCAAAAGCCATTGAAGGAGTTAGTTTGGGAGATGGGGAGTGTTCACCAGTGACAGGTTCAAAAGCTGGCTGCGCTGTGCATCTGGGTGAGAGGCAGCATCAAAATCAACACCCCTTGCATTTACCCCTTCGGTCTCTGATAGTTTTGGAAAGCCCTGAATAAACAGATGACAAGGCAAATGAAACACCTTGGTGGAAACCAACATTTCCTCTGCTGCCTCCTGCAAAAAAAAATAGTTTGGCCTTGTCTAGAGCAGGGTTTAGAGGTGCAGTTTAGCTGTCATGGGTACACCAACACTTTTTAAAAGCCTTGTCTAGAATTTTCTCTCACAGTGGGCTTTTTTTGGATAGTGGGGAAGAAATGTCCTGCAAATGCACTGTTACCTCCAAGCTCACAGGAATGTTATTTAATTAACAAAATAGGTCTAGCACAGAAAGGACAGTGCAAAGGAGTTCTAAGGAAATAATTTCCCAATACTGATGAAGAGTGGTTTTGTTCTGATAAAGGCATGATGGTGTAAAATAACAGTTTCTATATATCTACTGTACCACTCTCCACTTTTTAAAATCTATCCTACCATGTGTGTACTGTTTTTAATAATTACAATCCAGGAAAAATGTCAATACATTTCTCATTAGACTTGTCAACACACAACCATACACTGAATGATAAAAACAGCTTCATTACAACCAATGCAAACCCCTCGGTACTAAGTCAAAGGAGAATCTCATAAACTATCTTTGTGGTACCTCTAAGAGAAAATGAAAAGGATGCTGTTCCTGAGTAGACAAAAGCACAATGAAATTCAATAGATTAGAAGCAAAACTAGAAAAATTATAAATAAAATTATAAATAAGATTTTTTTCAGAAGAGTGTTGATTTGAAGAAAAAACTGCCCAGTACCCTTTAAGTCATCCGAGGCCTTCACATCCAGACTAGATGTCTTTGGTAAAGATATGTTCCAGCTCCACCACAGCTTGTGTGCTTGGTTACAGGAATCATCGGGTGAAATCTGACATGTTAACGAAACGCCCAGACTGAATTAGCATAATGGTTCCCCTGGCTTTGAACCTTTTTATCCTGAAGTAGCTTAACTTGGTTTGACTGAAGCCAATTTCTAAGCAACATAAGCTACACTGAAATAAATGCGGTTTAAAATGAAGTAAGTGATCTGTACCAATTTAATTAAGTCTTTTTGAAGTCCTCTTCACTTAAACCAGTGGAAGTTTCTCCTCAAAGACACAGCTTTTCTGAGTGGGAGAAAACAGCTATGAAGATCCATGAGCCGAATATTGTTCTGGGAAGCATATTTATATTTTTGTATGTTTTCACAATTACAAGCAGCTGTTCTGAAGGATCAGATTTCCAGACTTTTCTAAGAAAAGTGTGCATCTGTTCTATTTATTTCCAGTCTCTCAGAGGATTTTTTAAAATTATGCTCTTTCATGTCAACCAGCTGCGGCTTTTCGTGGCAACGCAAGGGTGCAACGTGGGGAGGCCCAGTGTTTTCATATCACCACTCCCTTTCGCTCCAAATACTTGGGATAAATTTTCAGCCTTCGTGATTAGTCAGCCAGAAAAACAGAGGAGGGGAAGCTCTCTGCATGTTCACTTAAGTTTTTGGTCAGCTTTGTCACAGACATCAAGGGAGATGCAGGGAAGAAGCATGGGCCTAGTGATGAAGCTCCGCTCTCCTCTGCACCAGCCTGTTCATCCAGCCCAGGTCATGTCAAAATCAGTGAGTTACCAACAGTCAAGCTTCAGTTATTGTATTTGATTATTGCATCTACTGTAATTATTGCATTTTAGTAGTCCTTTCCAAAGGAGAGGCTGTGCAAGAGGAAGGTTTGGCAAAACAGATGGAGCACAACGGCCAGCCCAACAAAGTCACCTCACCCTGACAAAAAGATTTCCACCCCGACTAAGATTTCCACCCAAATCTTAGTGTTAAACAAGGACAGAGAAAGCTGAGCAGCCACAAACCAGTGAAAGACAAGAACATAAGCCTCCCTCCCCACCAAACCCAGCTTTGGCTCCGGCCTCTTCCCAAGCTTTGACTAAAATGGTGTTAGCAAGTATCAGGTGGCAGCCATCCTAAGAGCAAAATCTGAACCACCACTGGGGTCCTTGCAAAACTCCCAAATTACAGCACCGGGAAATAACACTGGTGCAAAGTCCTGACTCATGTCCCATTCCTGGGAGGCAGCGATGCCATCCCCATGCAGAGACTGTGTGCCACCGGCTGCAGCACCAGTTGGCTTCCCACCCCAGGCAGGCATCTCATTCTCTCGCATTCATAGCTGGAAATAAGAAGGCAGCTGGCTTCTAAGAAGCAATCTGCAAATGCCTGATAGAGACTGATGTGCTAACACCCCTGCACGCAGGCACTGACTGGAGAAGTAAGGAGAAGAACTACTTTGCCCCATCCAGTACTACTGTGCTGACAGTCACAGACAACTGACAGCATGTAGAAGTAAAAAAGAAGCACTTACGGGTCTGAAGGACTTGAAGACTTTTTCCAGTATTTCATGGAGCGTCTTTTTCCCACAGGAGGAGATGTAGTCCTGTGCGAGCTGCAGGAAAGGTAAGCAGTCCTCACTTTCACTCCACACGTGCTGAAAGCCAACAGCAACACAAGAAAGAGAAGGTGTTAACAGGAACCCACGCTGACCTCTCCACATGGTTTTATAAGGTGACAGGTTGTAAACATCTGCCAAAGTACACTGGGCCCCCTTTGGTTCGGACTTGCACTGTGGGCTGTTTCAGAGGCCAAGCTTCTGAGGAGGAACTTTGATGTTACTGACACCACGAAATGGAAGGCAGGGAGGGAAATCACACACATTTTACAAGTAGAGGTGTTTTTGTTTGATACTAGCCCTGCTTAGACCTGGAAGTCACATTGGGTTTTCTTTCGTTCTGCATCATCTGCTGCCATAAAGCCCTCAGGAAGAGCTAAAGCATCTCTTTGTCCTTCGGGTGTTGGTGCAAGGGCTATGTGACCCTGGAGGTAGAATTTGGTGTCTAACTCTGTTGATGATGCAGAAGAAAACAAGATGCAAAATAAAACCATGGACTGGACACAGAGCCAAGGAGAGACATTTGGGCACCCACAACATCCGGACACTTCACACTTTCCTCTCTTCCTCTCCCTGTTTTGAGGTTTGCTCCTCCTAGACCTTGGCAACCACAATTAAACCCATTTGGGATATTTCCTCTCATGTTGCTCTTACTTGAGACAGGCCATTTCCCCAGCCTGGCTCTAGGGTGCCTCTCCCCAAGATGATGCTGCTTCTGCTGGTATGATGTTGTTTGAAACGGGGAGCTGGTGAGCAATGGGGGAAGATAACAGATATCTTAGATAATACTGTGTCTTGCACAGAAGGGCAGCACACAGCACAATTTAACGTGCACTTTTAAAGAACTTCTTTTTGGAGACATGGTGCACAGGACTGTCTTAGCCTGCTAAACAGAGAAGCCTAATGCTGCAGGAATGGTTAGAGGCTCTTATACCTCTATTTTTGCACAGCAATTCTTTTCCCCAAAGTGCTGTGCAGCTTTTTACTGTGCTATAAACAGCAAGTTATGCTTCAACGGGGACAGGGGAGGGTTACCCTGAAGCTTAACTAACATTCAGGGAAAGAGCAAGAATAACAGACATTTCCATCCCCAACATAGGGCTTCCACGTTGCCTGCCTGCTCAGTGGTGAACACCTGCCAGGGATGCAGTTTTACATCTGGCTAAAGGAAACACTACTTAATACCACCTAAGTTGTGTCTTTAAGACAAAAACTGTCGCTGATGTGCTACTAACCTCACTTAACCTGTATTTTCTTTACTGCTTGTTGCATTTACAAGCTTAACCATAGCAAAATGTTTTGCTCAGAAAAAGCTATGTCTTATTGAGCAGGTCCCGCTCTTTCCATGTACCCAGAGTAATATCGTAATTACCAGTCTGGCAATAAAAATGGGTTCTTTACTGCCTTGCCAACTCTGAAAGACACATACCACAAGTCTCATGGTATTTCATGCCATCTTACAGCCGTGGGCCTTGTAATCCTATAAATATACAACCAAATCTCGGCTTCTCTTTAAAAAAAATAAATAAATCTGGCTTCATGATTTTTATGGCCTAAAAAGGCAGAAGGTACATCAAATGGACTCAGATGAACCCTCTTTTAAACCTCTTTTAAAAATACCAGATGCACTCTCTTCAAAATCGCAGCGTTTTAAGAACAGCCTCAAGATTTTGGAGGTCTGGCCCATGATCTCTTAATAAGCAGGGTTAGCAATAACCTTTTTATTACTTCTAATCCTTGTGCCAAACTTAAGGGCTGGATGTTAGAGATTGGCAATTCATGACTCATGCTAATCCTGCTTTAATTGTTTATATGTATGAAATGACCATGAGTGTTAACATCCTGATTCTTGTTTAAACTATGGCCTCTTTCGACTATCAGAGCTATACACAGGGGCTTCCCTACAAATGAAAATCAGGCCCTGCCCGTTTATAATTAATAGCTTGTTTCCCAGGGAAAGTTAACCCCATGTTATCCTACCATGCTTTTACAAAGTCTCTTTTTTACATCACACCACATTTTGGACTGCAGTGTGAATTGGCCAGCAGTAACACAGAATGAGATGATCTAGCAGAAGGGGAAAACCTGAGTAACTCGATCATTTAGCCTCTGAAGGGACTTATGCATCACATCATAAGGCAAGAAGCAAGAAAGGCTTCCGCCAATTTGCACGCCAGCAGAAGATTTAAAACTTTGGCTGTGGCAACAAGCACGTGATAAAAGGTCTCAAACACCATTAGTGAGGGCATCTCCTTTGGGAATGGCTTGACCATATCTCCTCCCCTCAATGAAACACCTCACCCATGATAACCACCAGCATTATAACACCTATAAATTCAGCTGCATCTTCAGATCTCTGTGGACGTTCAGTGCTGCCCTGAGACAGCACAGAAGCTGCAAAAGGAATTTTGGCTTCTCGAAATCAAACAAGGAAAACAATTTGAGGATTCAGCTCCTGCTTAGAAAGCCAGAGCAGGCAGTGAGACTGCACGTACAGAGATGCTTTTCCTGGAAAAACCCTGGCGCCTGAGAACTTATTTGCAGCAGGCTGCTGGCACTCTGGTGGACCGCAGCACTCGTCCGTGGCTGTGCAATTAAAAAAAAAAACATATTAACCTCATCACTAGAGTATGTGTTTTTCAAGCTTGCCCAGTTTTGCTCATGGTTGCTTTGTGTCACTACAAAAGCCCATGCAGCCACCAGCATCCACCTCGTCTGACTCAGGGTCGGGCTGAGTTACTCCGTTCAGCATCCGTGCACAGCACGGAGCTGAAGCTATCCACGGGGCTGCACCTCGAGGGGCTTGTTTCCCCTTGTGTCCTTGGATGACTCGGTGATGCTGGATGACACAGCCACTTGCTGCACGACCTTGTTCTAGCCTGTGGAACATGCTAGCAAAGCTTTATTTCTTATTATTCTTATTTTTGATGAGAAATATTCAGATTCTCTACCTCCATTATAAAATATTTTGCAGGAAATCTTGCAACAAGGTGGCATAGTATTTTTATTTGCCTTATCGGTCACTTTGAATAACAACAATAACAAGGTGACCAAACAAATGATAGGCTGTAAGGAATAGCACCTCAACCTTATTGGATTGTATAGGCTATGCCTATACAATCCAATTAATCCGATTAATTATGAACCTCCATGAACCTCAGGATCTAACCTATACATAATTTAGCTGTCCAAAATACTGATTCAAAGAGTTGTCCAGTTGGTGCTGAAAATTGCAGTAGGCATCTAGACAGGTCTGCATGTTAAAAGTCCTGGCCCAAAGACACCTTCTCAGGAAATTAGTATTATACGATTGTTGTGATCTAGAATCTCTGGTATTATACAAAATTCAACTTTTATCTCCCAGATTACTTCTTGGCAACCTTTCTCAGTCTTTCTCCTCCTCCCTTTTAAACTCACCATGCTCATCATTTCCTCCTTATGAGGGAGTTATCATGGACTACTCTGGCACCTCCTACATAGTTTTTTTAAGTCACAGTATTATGAAATAGGACATAAAGAAAGAGAACAAGGGTACCAGGCACCAGATGCTTATTAAATGTGAGGCTCCTTTATAAGACTTACAGGGTGCAAAAAGACCATAAAGTGTGCCACTGTGAATTCTAGCTACATTTCCTTTTACCTTCACTCTCCTCCATGTTAACAGAGCCACACAACAAGGCTCAAGTACAAAGGAGAATCAGTCCCTTGGCTTGCATTAAGTCTCCTTAAAATAAACTTTAGCCTGTAATTGCGTGTAGAAAGTAAACTTATCTTCTAAGGAAATTAAAAAAAAAAAAAAAAGGAAAAGGAAAATGACTGCATAAAACAAGACAGCCAAGCTGGGACCATAAATGAAGCATCACAGTGCACTAGGAGCAGAAAAGATGATGCTGGTGAACCAGTTCATTAGTGGTTCTTAATTGCATTAGAGACACCATCAAGAGGAAAAGAATTAAGAATTACACCTACCTGCCTATCTTCAAAGTCTTATCACTAGAAAAAAGTGCCTCAAGTAATAATGCCCCAAAGGACAGAAGTTGGCCCTTATACTCAGTTTTATTACTGGAGGCTTTGGGTGGGGAGTCCTTCCTGCAGCAACCCTGGAATGAAAATATTTGCCAAACAAAAAAAGGGAAAACATAGTTGCAAACCCATCAAAATTGGCCTCTGATGGAAGCATGGGAGCAGGGTCTAAAACTACTCGAGCTTTTGTTTTTTTTTAAGCTGACTAGGTTGTGTTTTGAGAGGGTTCTCTCGATTACCAGGCAGTATAGAACGAAACAAGACACATCTAAGAAAAATAAGGAGCTTGCTTTGCCATTTCCGACATCATTAGTGTCCAACAACAACTTCAGCCTAGTCCTGCAGCTGGCTTCACACGCATCCTTGCCCAGGGGTCCAGCGGGCACAGCCCTGTCTAGACAGGGGCATCTCCAGAAGGGAGCGAGCACAGGGCTTGGTGCAGGGATGCGGGTGCTGGGTTGTCCCCTGTGCCCCGAGGTGGCCCCCTGGCAGATCCAGGCCTGCAGCTGAAGGTCTCGCGTATCTCTGGCAAACGTGTCAGCCAGCTGCAGATCCCTTCTTTCATAATTCAGCCCGACACAACAATGAACGTCCCGCTCGCCGGGATCTGCGGTCTCCGGGTTGTCCCTTTGCCACTCTTTGTTCCCATTAGCCCAACTGTCAAATCGCCCACACCTGCCACCAAGGGAATTTCGAGGCACATTTCGAGCGGGTCCAGGGGTGGAAGTTGCTGCAGGAAGGGCGCGAGGTATGATGCCCCAACCATCGCTGACGAAGAAAAGCCTTCACCAGCTCTTCACCACCGCTCTGCTCCTGCTGCCCCCGTGCCGGGGGGCACTTTCAGACTCGCTGCCCTCCTTCTGCCCACGGGGGCAAGGGGAGAGAACCCCCCCCCCCTTGTTTCTTTCTGCACAAACTTGCTGCTCAACTCCTCCGGGAGCCCGGCGGGGAGGGCACCGCCACCTGCCCGCTCCCCCCTGCCACAGAGGGGGGCTGCCGGCCGGGTTCCCCCCTCCCTGGCCCTGTGTGGAGCTGCGGGGAGGGGGGGGGAGGGTGTTGGGGGGGTGCTGTCATCCCGACTCCATTTTATCCCTGCCCATTCTCCATTTGCCGTGACAGCCCTGCAAGCCCCCAGCCCCCGGGGGGAGGCCGGGGGGAGGCAGCAGGAGCGGCGAGGCGGGGAGCATCGCGCCCTCCTCCTCCCGGCCTCACCGGGCCGGGTGATGGGGGGCAGAGGAAAAGGGGGTTCCGGGGATGGGGATGGAGACGGGGGGTCCATCGCCGGCCCCCGCCCGCGGGGCCGCCCCGCACCGGCCGCGGACTCCATTTTGCGGCTCTCCCTGCGCGCAGGGGAGGCTCCGGGCCCCGCAGCCTCCGGGGCCGCCCCCAGCCCCCCGGGGCCCCGTCCCGAAGCCGGCAGGACTTCCAGCGGGGGGATCCCCACGCCTCCCCGTGACCCCCCCTCACCCCCCCGCTCCCCAAGCACCCTCCCCACGCCCCCGCGGGTCACTCACGAAATTGTCGCCGCAGGCGGCCTCCGGGCAGAGGACGTAGAAGGAGACCCCGGGCTCGGCGTAGAAGTCCATGCGCCGCTCCGTCTCCTCGGCGGCGATGAGCTGGAAGGGCGTGCGGGCGCACCACCGCTCCGCAGCCTCCGCCAGCGCCTCGAAAGCCATCGCCGGCGATCCGAGAGCCGCGGAGCAGATCCGCGGACGAGATCCGCGCCCCCGCCCCGCGCCCCCGCCCCCGCCGCGCCCCCGCCCCGGCCGAGGGGACCGGGGTGGCCCCCGGAGGCAACGAGCAGCTGGGGGGGGGCACCCCCAAAAACAGCCCTGGTTGGAGAAGGAGGACGCCTGCAAAGCCGCTTCCTCGCTTTTTTTTTTTCCTTTTTTTTTTTTTTTCTTTCTGTCTTTCCAGATATTTTTTTTTATTTCCCTTTCTGTGTTTTAAAGAGAAAGCCAGCGGAGCAGTCCCCCCGTGCGCCCAGCAGATCTGCGCTCCTGGCTGCGAGTTGCTGGGAAGCCACCCGAGCGCGACACGCCGTCCGTCCCGTGACGTGGGGAAGCCTCGGTGCCTTGGCGATGAGCTTGGGGTCCCCTCGCCAACCCCTAGCCGGTCCCGGGTGGCCGTCTGCACGTCTGGCAAGGCGCACGAGACGCGAGAGCTGAGCTCCGTGTTGGAGAGCGGCCTTTGGTTTGCATGGCAGCCGTCTGCGCCGCGAGGAAGATCGAATCCCCACAGCGCTGGGTGGGTTTGGGGCTCGGGGAGGTGACCTGGCAGCACAGAGCCTGGACACGGCAGCAGGTAGATGTGTCTGCGCCGGCAAAGGCAATGCCAACTTCTAAATACTGCCCAGTGGCTGCTGCTTGTCTGTGGAGAGTTGTTTAACTGCTTTTTATAGTGGGTACCTAACACCAAGCCAACGGGGTCAGTGCCACACACTGCACGCATCGGTTAGGTGACAAATAAATCACACAACTGCTGCAAAATCAACTGGTGATGCCAAGCAGGGCAGCAAAACCCACCACCGGTGCTTTCATGAGGATGCTCTGGGGCACTACGGATGTCACTCCATGGGCAGAAGGCACCAAGTGCTTCTCACCTGCCTGGAGCTGTGCTCCGGGCCTCCAAAGTATAGTAAAAACGCCAAATCTTCCCAAACTCCTGGCCTGGGTGTCCACTTGCCTGCAGCCTGTGGGCAGGGTGCCAGCACCACAGGCCTCATTTTGGGTCCCCCCCCCCAGGCTTGCAGAGGACGTGGGATGCGAGTGCTGCTTGGCCTTGCCCCTGGCGGTGTTAGCACCTGCGATTTACATGCATTTTCAAAGCCCCACGTGAACATCTTTTTAGCCCTTAAAATGCCACTTTGAAGAATGCATTTTGCGTTATCTCCCTTCTGTGGGGCAGGGAAGCTGGCAGGTTTCGAATGAGGCTTTAAGTATCTTATTGCAGCAGACGCTGCAGAAGCCTTTGTCACGTCTGGCAGCATAGCCACTCAATCCCAGCGGCTGTGCTTATTTATTTATGCACGTGTGACAGCTCTCGCTGCCCTTCCCACCTGTACCCCAGCAGCAGGCTGTACAAATAATGGTGCTGGCGATGCTATAGGAAGAGGCCTGCGAAGGTGTCGGGCTGTGGAGAGGTGGCAAAAGTCTGGTGGAAAGTGTTTCCCCCCACACTACAGGGACACACGGCTGCTTCCACCTCCCTCTGGGATGCAGCATCCCCAGGGCTTTCCACCACCTTGAGCCAGGCCACCATGAGGTCAGGGCAATGCTGCGAGGTCATCCTAAAGAGATGCTGCTCACCAGTAACCATCTCCTGCTGGAAACGGCATTTCACCCTTCAACAGCATATGGAGACTATTAGGAAGGAAAAGCATGGGACTGCCATAGCCATGCCAGTTGAATCAGAAATATAAATACTTGGATTTTACAGATGAATTTTGGTAATACACAGGTTTGGTGTCTCTACAGAACACTGAGCCACTGTTCTCCTCTATGGCAGGTCTGAAGTCTGACAAATTCAGCCTGAGGACTGGCCACCTTCAAGATTATTTTTCTTTCTTTCTCTCTCTCTCTCTTTTTTTTTTTTTTTCTCCTGAAGAGCCCTCTTTGGCCTGCTTTTGGTGAACTGCCAAGTAATTCACTTTAATTCGCTTGACCAGCTCTAAGAACCCGATTGTCCTCCTGTGGCCCTCATTATGCACCCTTCCGCTGATCTAAATGCAGAAAGGGCAGTAGGGCGAGCTCCAGTAAACTATTAGAGACGGGACCCGTAATTGCACTGCTGTGTCAGATTGTTCTCGTACATCTCTACGCTGCCTCTGCAGATTGGTCTCTTAAGGAAAGACTGCTACCCTTGCTCCAAAAGAGAAAATCCCCTGGGGAAAAAAAGTTGGTAAGGGAGGCTGGTCCCATTACGGCTCATGGCCAACCCCTCATAGACCTTGTTCACACCACAGATCTTGAATAATAGAAAGTTCCTTACTGTTGCTACTACAAGCTCATTCTCAAGATGGTTTTTCTATGTCCAGAGTCTCATCCACCATCACAAACACACGTTTGCACCAAGTCTGTAAGAGCATTAGATGGCTTGCTGCAGCAATGTGGTGGGTCTTCCAGGGCCTCAAGCTGAGCATTGCCCAACAGATTGCTTTTTAGCTGATGAGCACCTAGCATTGACAGCCAACATCGAGGTACAAAGTGAAAAATCCCTGGCTGGTGCCTTGTGGATTGTTTCCCACCTGATTTTCCTGCTCCTGAGGATGCCGAGCTTTCCAGAGCATCTAGACAGGGGGCTGTGATTTTTTTGTCTTATCCCATCACCGTGGTAAGTAGAGTTGAGGAAAGAGCAAGAAAACTGTGAAGAGTGATCCAAGCCAAGAAGCTCTTGTGGAGGGAAGGTGGATTAGAAATGTGTGGTTTCCCAAGTAGGTTTTAAACTACCCAAAAATGTTAGTTAAAAAAATGCATGGAGTAAAGATCCTGCTGCTCCCACGAGTCCTGACATCCTCCTTTTGAAGTCAGTGGCAGAACTTCTTATTGCTTTGGCAGTAAGAAATCAACTTGTAAATAGTGAACAAGGTCTGGTCTATGAGAAATCCACTTGCTAGTTAGCAGCTCTCCCCAGTGCTATTGCCTTTTTCAGGACAAGGACTTAAAAAAATCATCAAGCAACCCCCAAATCTGTCCCCGTCCAAGTCCCTGTTTTTCAGGACTAGGAAGATCATGTGCTAAATGTGAGGGAGAATGTGATGTGATGCAATGTTATCTTCCTGGCCCTGCAGGCAGGCAGTTTTCAAGGCTCTGCTGCCCTTGACATCCAGACCAGCAGCACCGTGGTAAAAAAACACCAGCTGATTTTAAAGGCATTCGTTATCCTTGAAACTTTCCGAAGCACAGGTTTCACACATTTAATGCTCGTGACAATATGACTGTCATCTCAGATATGAACGTGACAGTAGGAACAAAGTGCTGAGCTTTGTTTCAGGCTGAGGGTCAGCACGCAGCCAGCTGGATGTGGCCAGAGATCCATCCCAGCCCAGAGGCAGGGATGGGAGCAACCAGGCGGAGTGCCGGAGACAGCCTCCGCCCTTGCATCTTGTCTTGTTCTCTCTTACTGTTGGACCTGTGTGGCTATGTGTAGGTCGTGTGGCCAGGCAAGCCACAGGGGTATGTTATCATTGCTTTGTTAAGAGCTAGAAGTTGATTTTGCAAAGAGCTGAATGTCATAAGACACTGTAACCTCCTCAGGCAAACAAATAGGATTTCTTGTCGATTTGCTGTCCTTTATGATATTGAAAGGGCACAGAGATGCACACTGTCCCTGTTTTTCAGATGAATTGCTCCACTAGTATAAAAGATATTCTCATAATAGTCCCAAATTAGTTGATTGCTTGAAGTGCCAGAATACTTAATGCTCTGCTATTTTAAACATATGGAAATTGATTCAACACTTATCATCTATTTAGAGATGTAAATTTATTGAAGAAGATGCCACTTCTTCCTAAGCTTCAGGCAAGCTCCAATGCTTAGCTTTCTGGGCACAAGCAGGTTTTTACGAGGACTTGTGATTTTAACTACAGAGATTTATTTTCCTTCTAAAGGCTGGCAGAAGCAGAAGAAAACTGGCTGCATTGTCTACAGAGGGAAAAAAAAAGATACCGATATGAGCACTGGTGTGAACTGACACAGATACAGCAGGATCTGGCACGTTGTACCCCGAGGGTCTCCTCCCAAGCACAGCTGCTGGCCCAGACCTTGGCCAAACTTGGGTTGCTGTTTCTCTGCCAGCAGGGCCACAGTGATGCTAGAAATAACATCGGGGGCACAGTCACTTGCTTTAGGGACAGAGCGATGGAAAACTGAGCACCAGCAGCGACTGCCATTAAATTTGACCAGGTGAAGACAGGGCACCCCATGGAAAAGGGAGTTGTGTCACCCCACAACATATCCTCAGCTGCTAAAAGCAAAAACCATCCATCATTTATCTGCAATTGAAAGCTCTTCTCTGAAAGCCAGACAGGTTTGGTAACTTAATTCTGTTTGGAAACTGTCCTGCGTGGGCCAGCCCTGCGCTGATGTCAAGGGCACGAGGCTAGCATTGGGATGAGAAAACCTGCAGCCTGCTCCTAGCTCTGCCTTTTGATTTGCCACAGTCACTTCACGTCTTAACTTAACCGTCAGATGGAGATTTATTTGTGTGTATTACATAGGAACGCTGTTCATGCCTTAACATTTGTGGAAATATGAGCTTCTCAGCTCGTTGATGGTGTGCTATTATTCAGCATGATTCATGTATTAATGCCATAGCTATAAAGCTTAACGTTATGCTCCTGGGATTAAGCACTTTTTCTTAACGTGCTCCTTATCCTGGTATTTTTGCAGAGAAGCTGGAATGGGGCCAGTTCACGGAGGGTGCCTACACATTAGTGTTCAGCTCAGGTCAGCAGAGCACTTACCCAGTGAATGCCCCAATCATCCCCCACTTACCGTGCTTTGGTTTGCATCACGGAAAGGGCACACGAAGTGGATTCCTCTCGGGTGAAAGGCACACGGTGGGAGCAGTGCAAACTCAGCACCCTTCTGCATTGTGGTCTCACTCCCGGGCTATGCGACTTGCTAGCAGAGGCACAGCTATAGGATATTTACTGCACCTTAAAATCTCTTGTGGCACTGGGGAAGTGAGTGCACTGGCTGCATTAACCAACCACCAAACCTGCTATCTTGACTGGTTAATGTTTAATTAGGGGTTTATTTTCTTGTTGACACCAGTTTATTTATGATCCTGCCTCCAGCCTCAGTAGCAGGTCAGGCTGACTCTGTATCTTGTCTTAAGGCAAGGAGATCACCAGTTCCTGCTGGGGGAAAAGATACCGATTGAACGTGACCCTCAGAACAGTTCCTTCCAAAAACCAGCTCTATGGTAACCATGGTTTTACTGCACAGACTAATTCATTCAGATTTATGCACAAGACAAAGATGCTTTACCTATATGCTTACAAAATTTTGGCCACCAGTGCCCAGGTCCTGTGAGGCCAGAGCCTGATAGAATCCAGGGCACACTTTGTGTTCCTAGCAGACCACGACAATCCCCAGACTGACCCGAACATGCTGCACATGATGGTATTTGGTAGCTGTTTTCCTGAGCATATGCTTGGTTGTTTCTGTTAATGATTATAAAGTACGGTGGTAGGAAAATGCTAAGGAAGTATCGGAGCTGTGGAGGAAAAAGCCAAGACCCAAGTTACAAAGGGGCGATGGCAGAGTTTAGAAGCTGGCTGGGGTTGCACAGAAGTGGACTTTATATCATATGTGCAGTGTGCAGGGAAAGCTTTTCTTCAGCCCAGGTCCTGCACAACTGTGCCTCAAAAGTTTTCATGTAGAGACCTACCACACAGCTAGATGGTCGGGAAAAAAATTCAGGTAAAAATTTTCATGCCAGATTCATGCATGAGTCAGCATTATATTTAGTGCATTACTACACTCCATCCTTAGGAAAGTCCTGATATTACAGTTCAGGAGAATTAAAATCACAGAGGAAACGATGAAAACTCAAAAATACATCCAAATTAATTTTCTGAATGGAAATGCTCCTCAAGAGGCATGGAGTGAGATGGTCAAGAGTGCCCAAATGAATTGGAAGCCAGTGTTTCTCTGAGTGTCAATGTGCTCCTAACCTGCTGTTTCCAAATGGTACCCAGGCTTCGTTCATGAGGCCAAGAGGCCAGAAGATGCAGGCTTTCAGTACTCATCTCAACGCTGCTATGAAGTGATATGACCCACTTCATGATGGCAGACTGAAACGGCCAGTCGCAAGTGTGTTTGTTCTGTGTTGTAAACACCCTCTTGACACCATCCCATTAGAAGCTGAACACGGTTACTTTTCAAAAAATACCACTCACCTGTGGCTTAGAAACCCATTTCATACATTATTTAGAAACTTGTAAGTCCTGTTAGAGCAAATGGATGTACAGCCGTATTATACTAAAGAAAATCTGAACATTTCTCCCCCTCCCCACCCTCCCAGAATAAACTAGAAGGGTGCATCTTTTTTTTCATTCTTTTTTTTTTTTTTTTTTTGGTTATATTTAAGGAAGCTTCAGCCATTGCCCTTGGTGCTTATGACACAGCACTGCACAAATATGCAGTCAGTTTAGCAGTACTTTGGTCAGAGACCCTTTCTGCAGAAAGTTCAGTCCATCAGGGGCATTTTGTCACACGCCATTGGGAGATGTACCAGGGTTTACAGATTCTATGGGATTTCAAGTCAAATTCACATGATTCCTTCCAAGATATCCCATAATTTGTCTCCATCTAGTCAGGGCTGTTTTTAAAACACATTCTTCAACTGTGATCCAACAGCACACAGAAAAAAATATAAATAAATCAGCCTCATTCCAGCCCCTGCCTCCACCCACAGCTGGCCAAAATGTGTTGGAGGCGAGGGCACACAAACCCCCCTGGCAGAGCTAAATGAAGTTCAGCAGCATCAAATGCCACACCCCCTTAGCGAGATATTTTTAATGACTTTCTCCAAACCTCACTTCTCTCCTCCTAGGCACAGCACAGTATTAGTGATGAGTTTTATTTACAACAATGATGCTCGGTTAGACAGCACCCTCAACATAAGCAACAGCAGCTTGAGGTATTCCCCCCTCACACTTTGCCACTTTTTTGTTGGTTGTCCAGCATAACACTGTTTAGTCCTCATAAAGGCAAAGCCAACAAGGGGGAGGAAGATGGGTCCATTCATGAGGTCATACACATTTAATTTAGAGCAAGGGTAAATACAGCTAATGCATTGGTAAAACTTCAGCATCCACCCCTTTTCCTGCAGAATTCCTGCTGGACTTTGGCTGCAGAAAGCATACATGTGCTAGAAATAATGGAATTACAAAACCAGGAAAGGGAGTGTTTAGCAGCTGGAATAGGAAGAAATTGCTAAACAGATGCCTTACGATTTTTATGCTCACCCTTCTCACATAAACCAGAGCTAGGATTCAGTCAGCTTATCTTCTGAGAACAGGATCTGGGTGTACAATGTGCACTGACGTTCAGCTACTTTACATTTACATGCCTGTCCCAATGGTTCCCCAACATCTCAGCTTCCGTTTTTAAGGCAAACAACACCACTTTCATTTTTCCTTTCCTATTTATGCATTTGTGTGTGTAAAACAACCTGTAAATAACCAGGTAGATTTAATCATTCATCATTACCAGCTGAACGTGAGACCCTCAAAGTTGCTAGCACAAGCCTCCATCCCATCAAGATGGCAACTCAGCAGCTGTGTTATCCATACGAAGTCCATGACTCAGCTGCTAGCAGGAAATGCATAACACGCTGAACAATGAAGCACAGGCAATTACTGAAAATAAGTGTTCTCCGTTACAAGTAATTCCAGGCTACATTTCTCTTAGCTTCCAAATTAAAAAAAAAAAAAAGAATAATAAAATAAAAGCACACGGATTGCTGAACTTCATTTTTATTCAAATAAATGGACTTTGAAAGAGGGAAAAAAAAAGATTATAAAGCTTTGCAGAGCAAACTAATTTTATACATAACTACAATGTATATGGCCAGTCTGTGATAAAGCAAATTGTGCAAATCAACCTGGCAAAATATCTTCAGAATAGGTGTATCACCCATTAGTGAAGCCTAGAGCTATTCCACGCAGTGCTCAACCAAACTGACCGTCTCCCATCAGTCTGCCTCAACAAAATCACAGCCTGACTTGTGACGGCAGGGGAATGCTCTGGTGGAAGGAGCAAGGGTGATGCTGCACGCTGTTGCAAACTCATGGCTCTCAGCTGGGGCCTGGGACATGTTTTGCCTAGTGCACGGGGTTCAGCTGCAGGGACTGCAGCCGTGCCTGTTGGGCCAGGCGGCTCGGCCCTCGTGGGGACAAGGGCAGGTAGAAGCCTTTCTGCCCATGACTCAGGCTTCAAACATGAGGTTGGATGCTGGTGCGATCATATTTTAGGGCATCTGAGATGGATAAGATGAGTGAAGTCGTCCCCTTGTAAGCCCAACTTTTATATTAAAAAAATAGTAACTATATTGTAAATCATGACAATCTAACTTTAAGTCATTATTGACTATTAATACAAAAGCAATTGTAATTATGGGAGAAATCATTAGCAGGCCGTGTTTGCCGGTGGAGCTTTAAGGCAAGTGAAACCACTGCACTGGATGAAGTCACTGAACAGAAGAAAGCATCAGAAACTGAAGCTGCCCTGAACCACTAAGCTCACCGCAGCCAGCAGGCAGCTTTCCCTTCAGTGTGAAATATTTACTTAGTTTCAGTTCATTCTGATAATTGCATTCCACATGCACTGTTTATTCCCATTTAAACTAATTGGCATATGAAAAGTGTTCCTACTTTGTGTGTAAAAAAAAAAAACAATTAGCCTAAGGTGGTTAAGATCTGCTAGTGCAGGAGGAGAAGGTACCAGAAACTCAGGAATACTTTGTTTCATTAAGAGGTTTTATCAAAACATTTTAGTCAACTTATTTCTCCAGCACGTTAAAGATACTGCCAGTCAACTAATTAAAAGAATTCTAAATAACTGCTTTTCCACAAGTTATTTCCATTCCCATTTCCATCTGAATAGAACTTGCTGCAAACCACGAACAACAAATAAGTAGCATTTGTAATTTCTCAGCATACAAAACATCAAACTTTAGGAGCCCCCAGTCAAAACTTCAGGCTGGCAATGGCTTTACCACACACTCACATTTGTTAAGAGAAACTTACTGTAGAGGCAGCCAGAATTTGTGACTCTATGAGTTGCCTACTGGTCTCCACATGGCTGACCTTCACCAAACATGCACCACGTACCTGTGAGAAGGGCAGAGATCCCAGAAAGCTTCTCAGGGAGATGTCAGGAGCCACTCATGCCATGGTGGAGGGGACGGACTGGTCACACACAGGGACTGGCTTGCTTGTGGCCACGAACAGGCTGCTGGGCACCACGTTACTCACCAGCCCCATGCCAGAACCTGGGTGAGCAACATGTGGCTGAAGAGCTCACAAACCTGAGGCTGGCCACCCCTGACGCGACACCTCTCCAGGGAGCGCAGAACATGACCAAATGTGCTTTAGAAGCAATACACAATCACAGGAAAAGTTAGTTCATTTGGTCACCAACAGATATGTAAGGGAAGAAATCTTTTAGGGGGGCATAGCAGGGAAACTTGACCTCAGTACAAACAAGGCAGAAACTTACTGAGCGATCAAAGCTTGCCCACTTGCTGATTTAAACCGTAATTCAAGTGGCAATTTGAATTAATGTAGCCTAGTGTTGTCTTATCCTCTTAAGAATATTGTGTATATTTTATTTACACATAATTAGTAAGATTCCTATGACGTGTCCTGGAATTCAGAGTGTATATGAAGCCAGTGAAGGAAGCAATGAAAACGTTACACTGCTGCTTTTCCATTTAAGCACAAGTAATAACCTCATCAGAACTCAGCAATAAGCTTCAGTAATGGGGAAATGGTGGCAGAAATGCCTCCCTGCTCATTCAAATCCTAAGCTGGGAAGTCAGGAGCAGTAGTAGCATTAATTAGACTGCCAGCTACCATGCACATCTCCTGCACCAAAGTGTAAAGTCCCAGAGTGGTACAAGCTTGTTAGAGCACAGCACTTTTACTCTCAGAGAAGGATCGGGGAAAAAACCAACACAACAACAAAAACACAAAAGAGATCAGTTGTGGCTTTACATCAAGTATATTTCATAATTGTATGTTAAAATATGTACCCACATCATAAATCACTTTAAAAAAAGAAGTATTTTTAAATGTATGTACAATAATGCAAAAATATGCCTAAATATGTATCGAATGCAAAAAAAATAAACCATTTAATAAAATCTCCCTTCCAATGTCCCCCTGCTCTTCAATACCATAAAAAAAGGAAAGTTTCCTGTTTCTTTCCCTCATTAAAGAAACAGGAGTTAAAACACAAATGATCAGACAGACAAAAGCAGTGCAAAGCAGACACTTAAGAATGGAGAGGCATCCAATTCAGCTTCACGTTCCCCCAGATTACACCACAACTGCGGCGTCACTTGGCCTATGTCATTAATTTGGGGTTTAAAAAGTCAGCCTTGTGTTCAACCTTAAGAGGCTGCCTTGTGGCACTCATTTTCCATTGGAACAAAAAAAAAATAAGTTAATGATAATCCAGCTAAGCACCCTTTAAACCCCCTTAAACAGGGGTGAATTTCATCGTAGGCAAATATTTCTTGTTCTGTGTAATCCTGCCAAGCATGGAGATCACATCCAGCAAACGATACGGACTAAAGTCTACCTGGACAGCTGTGGTGGGAGAGAGACTTTCGCTGTTACACAGTTTCTTAGTCATGTCTTCTTTCTGCATCCTTTAGGAAACTGCAAACAAGGCTCTGGTCCTACAATTTCAGTAAGTCCAATATCTTGTATTTGTGACCTTGCAATTTCACTGGCAAACAGGCTCCTATATATTTCTGAAGATCTAGGTCTGAAGGTCTGGATTAAATGAGATGCTTCAGTTGCAAGAGAAAATGCTGATCTGGTTCCTGTTCGGTGTGTTCAGGTGACTGATGTAGATCCTTTATCTTACTGGAGAAACTGCCCTCAGAGTACAGCTGGCCCATAAGTGAATTATAGCTCTTCTCTGAAAAAGCAATCTGAAGGGGTTTCAGTATTGCTCCCCATACAAAAGATGGCAGGAATTGAAGCTCTGTTTAAGAAAACTGCTTATAAGGCACTGGTGCAGCAAGGTTTGTGACAAACATGGTTTTATGATTTCTCCTTTCCAAATGTTTAAAAGTATGTCCATTAAATCAATCATAAATAGCAATAAAAACACATTAGAAAAGTCCCAAATCAAATAAATCAACTTAGTGTTGAAACTTAATTTATAACAGTCCCACTTCAGTGCACACTCTAGCTCCTGCATTATTATTATTAGTTTTTTAAATCTCACTGTTGGCTCATGCTCACCCTATATACAACCCCCTCGCCCCCCTCCCCCCTCCCTGAAGACACACTGGGCTGATTATCTTCTGAATATCTTCTACAAACAAGAAATTTTTAGATGACATGATGAAGTTGCACATCAAAGCTTACAGATGATGAACAGACCGGAACATAGCGCCATATACTGGCTTACCTACTGTACATATCTATTTAAAGCTTTTAAAGAGTAAGAATATGGACAAAATATACACTTGATTCACAAAGTAGAACAGCCCTCGACATCCGATATTTTGCAGGGTTATACATTCCTTCTACTAAAAATCCACATGTGGAACTATTCCTGTGCCAGATCCTCTTTGTAAGCAATCTGATCACTTCAAGGTAAATTAGTTCTTCCATGTATAAAACAGCAAAAGCACAGCCTCTAGTCATCGCTGTCGCTCCCAGACTCGCTCAACTGCAAGTCATTTCCTTTGGAAAACAAAAAAACAACAAAACACAAGAAGCAGGTAGGCGTTAATTCACATTTCACTGCAATGAAACCAAAGAACAGTCACGTGTACGCTGGAAGAACACAAGAACCGAACGCGAGCGTCACCTCAGTCTAATGGAATTGCTCTCCGTGCCCAAGAGCACCAAGAGCTGCCTCATGGCCTGATCCAGGCCAAACAGAGCCTCCTTGGCTCCACAGCCACCGAGGCTGCTCCCTGTAGGAGGGCAGCGCTCCCCTTGCTAACAGCTGCAGGAGGAGTTCACAGCCTCCACCTGGCCAAGCTCCTGTGCATGGCTCCAGGACGAGGCACTGGGGAATTCCCTGGCTTTCTTGACCCTATTAAAATAGACTTTTTTTTTGTTTTTGTTGTTTTAAGGGGGATTGGGTAGCCAAGGCAAGGCCTCTGCGTGTCAATAAGGCAGCAGGAATGTTAAAGCTATTGCAACTCAAGGCTGCTGGCTGAACTGAGCTGACACAGGGTGTGGAGGTAAAGGAAGGCCAAGGGCACCCCTCCAAAGTGCAGAGAGGACTGGATGTGGACCAAACCTCCAGTCTCAGAGCCCGTCCTGCAGAGCATTTGTGATTTGGTGACAAGGAGGAGGTAAAAGGGGGCATTGATCATGTTTGCGTGCTGATAACTGAACCTAGACCCTTGAGTGCTCTCCCCTGACCCTGCCTCAAACACAGGTAGGTCCTCGGCAGAGCAGGTATGCAACCGCTATGCCCTGGATTTCTTAATCTCCTTTCCCCTCTTGGGGAAATTTGGTTTAAGGTTACCAGTGACTTCAAAACTCAAGGTCAGGCAGAAATCACTGCCTGCAAAGAAAAGTAGCTACCTCAACAGCTCCCAAATCCTCCTGGGGTCAAAGGCTTCTTGAAATGTATTGACCTGTGCAGTATTGCAGTCATGGCCAAAAGAAGCAGGGTAGAAGCAGCTCACAATCAGAAACAGGGACATGAAGAGTCTTACTGACGTTGCTGAACTTTGGAAATCACCCAAGGGTCTCCTCTAGCATACATGACTGGCAGAAACACTGACTGGCCTCTCCAGTTTTCCAGCAGGCCTTTTCATTATTGTCTATAAAACATCTGAACTTGTCTCCTTGAAGCTGGAAACCCTGTATTTATCTGCATTTCAACCCCACCAGTTCACTGTGTGTGGATGCCAAGAGACGTACTCAAAAATGCCTCAGGAGGAATTAAGAACAATTTATGATAACTAAGTTCTAGTTTCATGTAAATGCACTGAACCTCATCTAGCAAAAGGGAAGAGCAATGCAGATGTAAACCATCTGCCCAGATAGAGTCCAATATGACAGAAATACTTCTTAAATGATGGAGTGAGTTTGTAGTGATTCAGTGCCTTCAAACATTAGAGCTGTGATGTTTTTATGTGAGTATTTGGCAAACATTCAAAATATTCAAAACGTGGTATTCGTGAAAACACAACTGAAACCAGCACAGGATAGAGCAAATACTCTGACAATGCAACACTGCTAACAGCAAAGCCAGAGACTGTGCATTTGTGATCACAGGACAGCCTTGTGTCACTCACAATTCTCCACAGGCCTTTCACTGACACATGTGGCAATCCCACTATTTATACCTAATCTGTGTTTTCACACTAACATAATTCCCATCCTCCAGTGCCCCGTATCCCCTGCACTGATGATCTGCTACCCACTCCTTCCAGCTGGAGGCCTGAATCAAGGCTCAGCATGGTCGATGGGGGCCATCACACTGATGCCCACAGGCTCTAGACCAGACTGAAGCAATCTCCACACCTTCAGATGGGTCTCAGCCTTCTGTTCAAAAAATCTGTCCACATATTTCAGCCAGTGCACCTCCCCGGGACTACTGTTCGGCCAGCTGCACTTCACGGAGTTAGCTTAACGTGCTAAGAAAATGAGTGCTCTCAAGCAGCTTCAGCAGCGATAGGACGCAAGGCTTTACTTACGGAGCGTGTTCATGAGCTGATTGCTTCCTTGTGGCCTGCTGGTGCCGTTAGCAACAGCATTCCTGTTGTTATACTGCTGGTGCGGCGGCTGGGAAGGGGAAACATGTGCTGGCTCTTCCCCCTCACTGCTGGAGCTTTCATCTTCGCTCCCCGATGAGCTTTCTGAATCCGATGAGCTGCTTCCACTGCTGCTGCTCATCTGCTCGATAATTTCAACCTCTGCTCTCAGCTCTGAAAGAAAAGGACATTCATCTGCTTGAAACCATGAATAGGGCCCCATGGAATCTGGGCAAAGAATGTGAAAATGCAAGAGTTTCCTTGAGCATAATTTATCACATCAAACTACCTCACATGAAAGAGAGAGTCAGGAAGGAAAACCAAAAAATCCTGACAACTTTTCAACCTAATTGTTGCAGCTGAATTTAAAGAGCAGCAAAGGTTATTATCGTAAAACCTTCACTTACTACTTACTATCTATACACTTCACTCTCATGAAAGCGCTTCCTGCTTCATTGTTTTCCACAAGTTATATGCTCTACATACAAAGCAAATAAATTTTCTGATTGAGTTTTACAGGCCAACACCAAGCCCCTTCTTAAAAAAACAAACAAACAAAACTTTTAAACACACAGCAGTCTAAATTGTTAGACATCACTGACATTTAGGCTCTTGGGAAATGCAATGAGAGAGAGAGGCCACAACAAAAACTGCCTTAAGATAACGGATGAAACTGCTCCAGTGCAAAGTCACACAACTCATTCTAAGCAAACTTGAGGAACAGATAAACGACATCAGATAAATTCTGCAGTGGAGCAGATGAGAATACATGAGAACTTTCACATGTTGGACTGGTAACAGTACCTTAACCTGCTACAGAGCTTGCAAGTAGCCAGGAAAAACAGACTATTCTGAAACTGGGAAGTCATTCAAATCAGCCACACCTCACTTTAGTGTTGCCAGTGCAAAGAAATAGTGGAATACCACGACAGCCTCATTGGCAAGAGTTGATGCTGGCTGAACAACCAGTTGCCAAGCAGCCATTAAGGTAAGTCACCCCAAACAAATCCACATTGTTAAATTTGTCATAATTATAAGTGTCCTAAATACTATTAGAAGACATTTTTTGTATCCACCCAGAAAGTCAAGTATCTAATGACACAGTTCCCCCAGGCAGGTTTCCAAGAGGGAACCATATCCACATGCATGCCATGCAAAGTATGAGAAACACTCGAAACGTAGCCCATCATTGTGGTAGTAGCTCTAAATTCACATGGTGAGAACTCAGTGCTTGCCCTGGAGAACCCACAGGCCAAAGAGACAAGAATGAAATAAGTGAGAGACAACACATGTACTATCATCTCTATCCAACAAATGGGGAACTGACACCAGGCAAAATTCCCCTTAGATGAGGCTTATTCAGAGTGAGATAAACCCCAGCTCCTGAACTGGGGATATCCTTCTTGATATGGCATAACCAGATCCCTACAAAACAAATCCCTCCTTTATATAAAAATGGCACCAATTTCATTCTTATTTTCTTCAGTTTGTCCAGGAGCAAGTCTGAGCAACTGGAACTCTTCTCTTTTTTAAAAAGATCTGTTTTCCTTGGGCTGCTTAACACTTGGGAGTAACAAGAGAGTTTTCAGCCTCCACATTGGAGAGAGTTCCTCTAGTTTAGCATGTATTGGTTTGAGAAATGAAGTTTTCTTTTGCCAAATTAAAAACTCCAACTTTTCAATTTCAAAGTTCAAAGCTCAATTTCAAATGCTATAGTTATATTGAAATAGAGGCATATTGAAAAGGAATGACCATGTGACTAACTCTGGCTGGGTATGTAGGGATAGTGGGGCTGTTCATCCAACTTACTTCCTGAAGGTAGATCCCTGACTAGACCATCTGTGTTTTTTTGTGCTTTATAAGTATGCCAGGCAAAGTTTACCCTTTCATCTTTAAGGCATAACATGAGAGACTACTAGAAGAGGGAGGAAGAATATATGATTAGGCCAACAGAAGATATGATTTTGTACTGTAATGCCTTTCTCCCTCTGTCCCTCCCCCAACACAGCCTTGCAGGCCTTAAAAATCCATTTCATGGCTAGAATCTGATACACATACAAATGAGCACTTGCAAGTCACTGCTCTCAGCCTAACCATATCTAAGATTTAAAATTATAAACGTTCTCTGAGTTCAGAACTAAGAAAGTCATAGGGGAAAAGCAAATGGCAAAAAAAAGCTCTTTCCCTTTTTATATATATATATTTATTAAAATGGTGATGAAAGGGAAAAGATGCAACAGGAAATGCACTCCAGAGAACTAGAGAGGAAAAAAGTCTGAACAAGTTCAAACTGAATACAGTAGGCGAGAAGGTAACTGAAGGAAGTGATGCTGGCCGGTGGGTGGGAAAGCAAGATTAGAGAGTTGGGGTTATGAGGAGTAAAAGGGACAATGCCTTGGAAGAACTGGAAAGGCCTACCATGCTGTAAGTGCATAGGGAAAGCAAAACAGCACCATCACGAGCTTCAATGAGCTGGAAGCAAATGGTGTTGTCCGTGACAGTGGTTAGGGATGAAAATGCAGTTCTGATGAAATTTTCTAACCAACTTTCACCCCACAGAGGCTGTTCCTTCACTTCCTTTTAGGTGTCTTGTCTCTTAATTCCTTGAGTCTAGAACTGTGAATGTCTAATCTATGGGCAGATGAGAAAAACATAATTGTTTTCACAAGTGTTATGGTGGCTGCTGCATCATTAAAAGTCTCAGGCACAACTCCAGCAAGACCGCTAAGAAAGCTTCTTCAAATCGCTCATGTCACCCCACCAAAGCCAGCGGTTAAGCCAACAGTGACACCAGAGCCTTACAGGAAGAGCACATCTACTTTAAAACTGTCAGATTTTGCATTTCCAATTTGCCTGTTATGCTTAGTGCAGTTACAGGTGTTGAAGCCTTGGCTAAATGCTTCCTTGCGGTGCCTCCAATTAAAACAGTTGTGCGTGTACGTGTGTGTACATATACCCTAAGCTGAACAATGAAAAAGTCAGATCACTTTTAGTTCCACAAGATCAAACACCTTGTTGATGAACCTTTAAGGCTTAAAAGATGACAAGAGTCAGGATGTGCCATAGTTAGTTTTAAGAAAGCTTTTCATACAGTATGTTTTTGTACATTTACTTTAAATGAGTCTACATAATCTGCAAAGCCTGACATTGCCACGGGAACCTTAACTTTTGCATATTTCATGATACCACTGTAGACTTTCTTTCAGGAAAACAAAACAGCTTACTGTCTTACACTGGCAGTCCGTGCAGTTTTAGAGTAAGAAAAAAATTCAAGGTCAGAAATCATCATAAAAACACAGAACGGCCTTTCTCAACAGGGATCTTTTTTTTTCCTATGTATTTTGTATCAAATGTCCTAATCTCTTTCAGTAATCATGGGTAAGTGTTCTTGCCTCTTCTCTCAACTCCAAAAGGCTATGCAGGATTTTTAACTAAAGCCCTAACCTTGGGCTGCAAGAATACCAAGGGCTTTTGGAAATAAAGTCATTCAGCTTTATGAAGAATAAGGCTGTATGCTCATAGCAGAATAATCACTGTTAATAATGGTATGCAGGGTGGATAGAAATCAACTTGATACTGGCATTTTGAGTATGCAGAGCTGGCAGCTAGAAGATGCACTGTTTTACAGTGAAGTGCAAATTTGATTGAAAAGTCCTTGAGAGACAAATACTGTTCTATGGAATAATACTTGCAGGACTACAGCTGCATTTTAAATAAACAAGATCTGCTCAGATTTTTAAGCACTGAATTTATAGTTTCCAAAGCAGAAATACATTTCGGTGTTGTATCAGGTACCGCATGCTTAAAATATGTCAATGTTATTAAAAACATTTCTGTTGTGGTCAAATATATCTGAAAAACACCAGTAATTTCATTAACATAAATGACTGTATTGTGGTATATATGTCCAAATATTCACTGCTTAATGAAATGTGATCATATGCAGCCAAGAGTTTGAACAAACAAGCTCTCACCCTCTCTGTTGTCCCCTTAAAGCAGGAGGACAATATAAAAGCTTACACAGGAAAAGACTCTTCTAGTGTGGGACCCTAGAGACAGCCTCCCAAAGGTCTCCTGCATGAAGGAAAGTACTGGCTCAACTCCCATGTGCTCTGCTTCTGTCCTCAAGCACCGCTGTTTGGACAGCTGTGTAATGGGATGGATGAGAGGACTGACCTACCTGGAATTCATTTCCCAGCTCATCTGTAAGGGGAGCTGTGGGAGCACACAGCTGAGGGTAGTGGAGGTAAGCAAAAGCCTGCACTGAGGTTTGCTTAAAACCACTGTTAAATATCACAAGGGCTATGCATCTTACCACACCCTTGAGTAGGGCATACTGGGAACAAAAAGAACGTCATAGTGCCACAGAGATGTTTTTAACCACCTCCTCTGAGGACTGTAAGTTCTGCGCTGTGTCCACTGAAGAAACAACATAGAATTTCAGCTATATGTTTGTTTATTTTTAATAGAAAGGAGATAAATTCAACCAAAAGGAAAACCACTGCTTGACTGGAAAGAACAAAGTCTCCAGTCCCACTAATTTTCCTTTAACGTGCATCTTTATGGCCAAAGACTTTCAAGTTCTGGAGAAACTCTCTCACAGCTTTTATATTTAAGTTTTATCATTTTCATTGTACAATGGTACCATTTTAGTTCTACCTCTCCAGTAGTTTCTCATGACATAAATTGTTTAGTAACGCTGACACTGTAGATAATCAATGATTATTTTCAAGGGTACCAAAAGATTGATGATTGCTTAGAATTGAAGAATGCTTAAAAAGTTTAAAAGCATATATACTATAAGCAGACAGAAAACTGCCTGGGTATTTTTGCTTTCTTCCTTTTTGGACCTTGCAGAACTCTATTGAATGCCAACTCAACATCCTAATTTTAGTACGAGTCAGGTGTTGTTTGGCTTGATTTTGGAAACCAGACTCTACAGATTATTTGTTTGGAAGTACTTCCCAGTAAAAAACAATCATGTGGAAGAAAAAAAATCACTAGAACATGACTTATAATTTTAGACCACTTGAAAATGGTTACTGCAGAACAGGTGTTGCACCAGACAAATATAAAAATTCTATTGTGACAACACGACCTCTATAAATTCCTGTAAGTATGTAAAAGAGTGCCCACATGGTTAAGTAGCTTATCATACATCATGAGTAAAGACATTTAAAATTCTCAATTGACTGAATTTTTAAGTTGATATATAACCTAATATGTTTCTCCTTACCTATTACACAGAAAATAAAAATGGCAATGCAGCTAAGGGAACTGTAGCTAACAAAGTCTCAGACTTCGATTCTGTCTGCTGACCAGCATCCAGGTATTGCAAATACTACTGCTGTGAAAGTGTGAGACAAGTCAGCACCTATACAGACACACAGACAGCTTAGCTGTAAAAGTGTCACCCAGTGATTACCAAGAACTGAAAACAAAACAAAAACAACATCAAAACCTGCTAAGCTCTTAACATAGGCTGGGAAATTAATATAGGTTAAGTCTGCAGGCAAAAATAGCTATATGGGACAAGGGAAGAGACCCAGAAAGAAAACACTAGACAGAAAGAACAATCTTAACGTAAAATAATTGTGTCTGATGCCAGACAAGGAATCCAAGAGAACCAAATAAAATTTAAATTTAAAATTATGCCCATGTTGACTGTATTAACCACAGCAAAACCAGGTATCACACCGGCATGAAAGGAAGGACTTGGGCCAAGAATGTGAGCCCTGCCCACAGCGCAACAATGAAACAAAGCATTGCTTGAGCAGGAGACAGAGTTGGGCCAATAATCCCTTGAAGTTCTTCAAGGCTCTTGAAGGGTAAGTACAGCAATTAAATGGCAGGTGTGATAAAAGCCAAAGAGGAGTGGTTGTGGTAATGGAAGCTGTGCAGTTGTTTTCTCGCTCATCCCTCCCCTATTAGCACTGCTTGGCAAGACACAGACTCCAGGTCTCCTGATGGGGTCTCAGCCACAGAGCCCTTACATCCCCCTAACAAATGGCTCCAACCTCACTCCATACAGGAACAACTTTTTTTTTTTTTTCCTCAAGTTACTTGATTGCATAACGAGATCTTGGATCGGCATTTGTTGTTGTTGTTGTTACCTAAGACACCCTTTCAGCCCATCTAGTATTCAGCTGCCCTAGCTTCTACACCTGTTTTGTTTTGAATCCACACCTGTTGTCTTCTTCTCAGAACAGAGAAATAGTTTAGAAGAGAGAAAATAACCTGGAAAGAAGAAGCTCTCTCATGCCAGAGAAGATTGCAGCATAAATACCTATGCTGGCAGAAGAGAATAAATAATTCATTACGATAGCTTAAAATGAGATATAAAGACAACAAATCAGGTGCCAAATGCCAGCTTTGAATCCCTGAACGTTCTAATGTGTTTGTATAAATTCTAAGACATAGCTTTTATAAAAAAAAAGAAGAAAGGAAGCCGACCAAAACTCAGGAAACTACAAACCCTTCTTTACCTCTCTTAATGTCATCCAGTTGAGGCTCAGGTGAAGGGTTATCTTTCAACGGAGAAGTTTTAGGTCCAGTTGCTGGCTTGGTTGGGGCTCTGAACTGTGAAGGAGGTTGAGAGGCTCGGGCAGACTGTTGTTCTATTCGGGCTTGGATCTTACTGCTGCCCTCTGCTCTGAAACAAGAACCAGAGACATTCAGCAGGACCGTGCAACCGTGTTCAGCTTTTTCAATATCCTTGTGCTAATGCATGATGTGTGACTTCCTTTTGAACATCACTCTGCATTGCCTTATAAAGCTGAACAGTGAATGACAGGTTTCTGTACCCAAAACATGCTTTCAACAGCAAATCTGCATACTGCATCCTTACAAAATATATTTTCAAAAACAGACGTTTTTCAGTGTTGCCAGCTGAAGAACAATGAAGGCTTTAATTTAGCAATTAATGGTTGTATTGTTAAAAAACAATTAGCAACCTAAAAAAAAAAATCCACTCATAACAAAATCCTGCTTAAAACTATCCTAGCAAAAGAAACTATTTTCTCACTTGCAATCGTACAGTCTCAAACTGAACTCTCATAGCGGTCAACCTGACTGGAGCCATCAGTTTTACTGATAAATACAGCATGCAAGCATTTACCCCCCATTTTTCATTCACTTGCAAGTGAATAAAAGTGATAAAAAACAGTTTAAGATATTTCCTTAGTGGAAAATCCTCCACAGAATTATGTCAAGCCTAGCTGTTCAATCCAACTCAAGTGCTTCTTCATTTTTCTGAATCAATCATGTGATTCAGATCGTAGAACAGTCAGTTATCCTTGGAAGAAAAACAAAACAAAATGTATTCAGGTCCCTCTATGATACACCATAATGAGGTTAAAGTATGTAGTGTATTTGTCATAAGGCCTTTGGGAATATGTCTGTACGTAGCAGAGGGCAGAACCAGCTCACGTGGACATTAAGAACTCAGTTTTGCTTCTAGGATGGTCCCAGATCAGTAATGTGACATTTTGTGCCTGTGAGCTAATCCCACCAAGAAAAGAAGTTAAACAAGCCCATGTGGAACTTTCTGGACTTTAGCTAAACCACTTCTGGTACCTGAGCTAGTACATTTAGTGCTAACTCAAACATCTCTTGGGATTCTATGATTCTTTCTCCCTGCCACATTGAATGATAGATGCAACCTCAAAAACCAAACACAGAGCCACCTCTTCACTCATCACTGAAATGCTGCCTTTAGATACCACATTAATACACTTTACATAGTCATTTACAGTAGAAGTGGGGATCTGGGATATACTCACTATCTCCTGTGAAAGATAAAAAGATAAAAGCAAAAGATAGTTTCCAGTATTAATCATGCTCTTGGAACTACAGAAGCCTTTATGTAGAAAAAGTGCAATTACTTCCCTGGGAATGCAATCAGGATGTTAACACTAATAACTCTGCTCCCACAGAGTGTCCACAGGTCGTTAAAGATCAAAGTAGCCATGAAAAAATGCCACTTCTGAGCTAGAATACCGAACAGCTCTAAAAAAAATAACTGTTCCTCAAAACACGAGATTATCCATTTCTTTTTTTCTACCCTGCCTCTGCTTAAGAAAAGTTGAAATACTTTAAACTTTGCCAGAGCCAAAACTCAATGGATCCTAAACACCTCATTGAACCCAAGTTCTCCTTGCATTTCTGTGCTTCTTTCTGACATAAGCTTCACCCGGACAAAGTCAACAGAACTTAAATTGTTGGCATTCCAAATCTCATTTATAATGCACTCTTATCCACTGGACAAGATGCCTTGCCTCTGAATGCCACACGGATGAGTTTTCACATCAGTGACTCATCCATTGTGTTACAACCATTTACCTTTAATTCAAGGTGTTTTTTGGCAAGCTTCCAGACAACTCTTGACAACCTGCAACCCACGTTTCTATTAGCTTTAGCAGCTAAAAGCTCAACACTGCAGTAAACTTTTTTTTTTTTTTTTTTAATGTATCATACTTGTAAAATTGTTTAAGAGCCTCTTCTTCATAAGACATTTGAATAATTGCTTTCTCTTTAGATCTCAAAAACCTGTGGCTCAGTGGTGCTGAAAGAACATGGTGCAGAAGCTTCAGGCACTTGCAGGGCAGCAAGATTACTAAAAATGTTTTGACTGCTCACTTTGTAGCATTTGTGCAGTGAAGTCAGAATATTGGGTCAGAAAGGCTTTCTGGCCTCAGCAATTCCAGGCAAAACCTCACAACCATTATTCCCTCAGTTTTCTTTTCCTCTCCTCAACTGGAGGCTTTGGACATTTGCTCTGCTCAGCATAGCATTGATCCAAAATGATGATGAGCGTTTCTTACACCTTAATAGCATATTATTAAAGCACCATGACTCTCGCAGGAAGCTGTGGGGAACAAGCCTATAAAGTCCAACAATCCTTTTGACAGCCTAGTATTTCCATCTTCTATTTCAACTAACCAGAGATTCCTGAAACACATCCCATCTTTCAGCCAGCTTCCAAACCTTCAAATCATCAGAGGTGTTTCATCGCAAACTATAATTATGTCCTTTCAGCAGCTGAGAATTTACGAATTCTTTACTCTTGGATTCACACTCCCAACAGCTATTTGCATTTTTGGCAAGATAATGGCCACATAGAGCCGATAAAGTTTAGTAAGCAAACATTACTACAAAATAAAAGAAACAGGGTTCGGGTTTGAAAGATGGTCTGAGCAGGAAACCAGCAAAAAATTGTCATCTTAACTTAGCCCTGTCACCAGCTTTACCTTGTTTTCTTGACTTGAATGCTGCTACTAAGTTTTTCCAGTACATATTCCCCAGTGTCATGATTGATAATAAGCACACAGTCCTTCTGATATGGCCTTTTATTTCCTTTAAACACAGTCATTGGAGGAGTTGAACCCTGGTATCAAAGAAAGAGCACATATTTATTTGGTTATATTCCCCTATCCACAAGTTTATAAACACTAAAACAAATATATGTATGTATTCTGATTAGGAGGCCAAGTAGCTAATATTTAGTTCTTTCAGAAAATATTCATTCATGAAAAGGGAAAAATACAATTAACACAGTAGAATCAGACATTTCCTCACAGTAATGTTGGTGTCTTTCATCATTTTAAGTGTCTCAGCAGTGACAAAACATCTTTTCCTTAGTTGCCATTACTTACAGTTCTCCTTCCCAAAACGGTAACATAACTGAATTTGCATAGCTGATTCTAATGAACGTCAGAGATTTCTGCTCAAGAAATCTTGGGTTTGGATAAAAAAAAAATAAATAATAAATCTAATTACTCATGTAGCAGAACTACTGCCTGAAGAAATACGTGGTCAATTGAAAAATGATTTAAAACGCTTTGTATTTATTCTATCAAGTGAAAAAGTAAGACGATATTTAAGAAGACAAGTTTTACAAGCAACTTCACAAACTATGCAAGAGTAGCTGCCTTCTTCAAACTCAGATAGAAGCGGAGCAATTACACCAAAATGCTTTGTCAAAAGCAAATGGGGTATTTGACTCCTTCCAGAAAGTCCTCAAGCCCACACAACACTGCATAGACCCATATAGATCCAAGGGCTTAGACTGAGAAGCAATAAAGACAAATTCATGTGGTCTTCTGCAGTGGCTAACAGATATTTCTGAGATTAAGCTACACTGCAGTTTATTCACACAAAAGCCAGCCCATACACCTGGCTTTGGGGTTACAAGAGGCAGAATAGGTTATGGTCTACCTGCACACAGCAGCATGGACTCGCATCTGATTATATCAAAATAGGACACATTGCTCTACGAAACACACGGAAATAAGTTCTCAGCTCTGAATCTTTCTCAGATTTCTCTGTAACGTAATGCTGTTCTACAAAATGAATTAAAAAAAAATGTTTATTGATATGCTTCTTCACACATGTGGCAGGAAGGCAACCGAAATCAGGGACAAGAGGAGTACGTTGTATTCTGAGCAGAATAAACAATCAGATTTTATCCACTCAGAATAAAATTACTTTTCTCAATACTGCTAATAAATGGAATATGTTTGAATCTGAAACAGCTTCAGAATAGTAAGGGCAAAATACCTGAATTCCCAACAAAGAAAGCATAAGATATACAGATGTGATTCAGAAAACATCAGTCTCATGAAAGTCTAGTCTTCAAAGGCATTTTACATTTTTATCATTCCTACATTTAAGAGAGGAAAATAACATTTAAGAGAATAAAAAGCAAGCTGAAAGTCAAAGCCTGCTCCCTGTTGACAAGTAAGTCAGGAAATAAAAACACAAATTTAATGAAAAATGATCAAAGTTTGTTGGCCATCATTCTGCTACCTAGAGGCCTCTTAACTCAGAAAAGACTGCGATTTTGGCTAAAAAATAAGCAGAAATGTAAGCCCTACCTAAGCAAACTAACAGTCCCACCCTATTGCTTAAAATTAAATCTTTAGTTTTTATGTTATTGCCTAAACAACACTGGCTTGTAGATTCTGATGATTACAGGATAGAAGGCGGCAGATGGAACAGGTGGCATTTAACCAAGTTTGTTAAATCAGATTTAACCCTTCAAGTATAGAGTTTTTTTTTAAACAAACAAATACTTCACTGCCCCAACTATGGCTGTTTATCAAATGTAAAAGCCACAAGTAGAAACAGTGTTTCAAGTTACCCAAGTGGCAAGGGACACAAAAACATCTCCACTGAATAAATCAAACAGAGATCTCCTCAGGGATCAGGCAGTTTCAAAAAACAAGCCAGAATCTGAATCCTGCCCAGTTGTTAGACGGCTCAGAAGCAAAGCAGGATCCAAGAAATTCAGTAAACCTCCTAAGGATAAAAAGATCACAAAACTTTTCATTCTTCTTTACCACAACCCAGTGTTTCCCAGCTCTTTTTGCTGAACATACATAACACTTCCATGGAACAACATGCACCCAGGGGCTGCACTCAGTGAAGTTAGCTCTTACCCCTCTGGAGCACAATACAAGCTGAAAGCCACTCGCACTCATGGGAAGACACACAATTTAAACTCGTCAGTACAGAGATTTGGAAAGGGATGTTGCAAGTGATGTTGTTCAACAGAAAAGATGAATGAACAACACAGTTCCCAGTCAAAGATGAATGCCATTGCTATTAAACAGTGTTGCTTGCTCCCTAATAGCACTACTGAGCTCTTCACTTTTATAGACAAATAAAAGCTCACAACCTTATGCAGCACTAAACGTGACCAAAGCCGTATAAAAAAACTGGAGCAGGGGAAGCAGGCTAAAGCCTCATTCAGTGGGAATTACCACAGAACCATCACCTACCAATTAAAAACACCAACATGCTAGAAAAAAACACCACCACGAGGATATGACACATGGCTTCCAAAGTGCTGGGCGCTCCCCTGCAACCACCAAACCTATCTGCATCTGTGCATTCTGGTTTATTGGCTTGACACCTAGCATTAGCTTCAGCTAATAAACAAATCTGGTTCCAGCATGTAAGTACTTTCTTTTGTTTTGGGAAGGCAGGCACCGAGCCTTCAATTACAAAACAACTGCATCTATAAACAGTTTGAGCACTTGTTTTATTGCTGTTTGACCATCATCCTCACACAGTAGATCTTTATGGCATAATTTGAGGAGGAAGTGGATGGGAAACCACTTCATTGTCACTCAGTAGAAAATTCCCTCTCACTTCCATTGATAAAACTCGAGGCAGGGAATGGTCTGTGCTATCTGTACATGTTATTGTAAACAAGCACCCGGGCCTACCTGGCTTCTGAACATCACACCTTGACTAAACCCAAAGTTACTCTGCCTTTATTCTTTAAGCTGTAGCACTAAAAACTGATGGAAACCTTCAGTGAGCAAGAAGAATCTTCTTATTAATCAAGTAATAACAGGAAGGAAGGAATCAAAACAAATGTACAAACTGGAACCTTACAAATAAAACCCTTAACATCAATAGCATAGTCCTTCCCTCACATACCATGCTGCAAGTCTGCATGCTCAAATATTGAGCCCACCTGTTTTTACAAAGACAAAAAAGAACATGTACAGTAGAAGATCTATGTTGCAAAGTTCCTAAACAGGGAAACATGTAGCACACTTACTGGAATATGTGGCAAAGTGATGGTTACATCATCTCCTTTACCAACTTGGAGCTCCCCTTCACAAGATGTATCGATCGAGGCTGGCTTAAAATCATCTAAAGAGGAAAATAATGGTGATTATGTTTCCAAGAGTCTTGAGCCGTCAGAATGCTGCCCCGTAAAAAGTCACTGCACATTCACTGTGATTACAGGGAATGCCAAAATACATGGTAGCTTACAGCAGGGGTGTAATAACGCACTGGTACAAAGCGTCTGTGCTCAGAGCCCCAGCCACATGATGACACCAGACTCTAAATTTGCTTTTTAAAATGAGCCAGTTTCTAGACAGTGTCTGAAAGACCAAAAGAAGGCTTCCCCAAAGTCCAGGCTTTTGGTGACATCTGATGTTGCACACAGGTGTAAAGCTGTGCCAAGCATCCCAAAGGGGTACTAGCTTCAAGACCCAGGGCTCTGCGTGGCTCCTGCCAGTTTCAAACCTGAGGACTGCATCTGTGGCAAAGACTAACTTAGTGATCTCAGATCATTTAGCTGATCCACTAACTACTAAGAGGCATCTTGCCTTCATAACACCTCCTTAAGGTTAGAGGAGAGCTTGGAGGAGCACACAAGGCCAAAGCTGCTGTGGATGGACAGCATGACTAAGGTGAGAAAGTTAAAGCTCTAATCTAGCCCTAGTATAAAGAAAATTGCTGCACTGCAGAGAATACTGTGTCCCTCAAATAACACACTTCTGTTTAGTATATTTATTTGAACTAAGAACATTTTAACTTCAGTATGTGTAACTTAAGTACGTTCCCCTGAATAATTCTGTCATGCTGATGAGCCATAAAAAAACATGCAACATTTTGACAGAGGATTTAGACAAAGTGAAATAAGGTAAGATATATTTTTGGTTTTGTTTTTAATTTTTTGTTGTATTTTAAACAACCATCCATTCAATTCTAGCATCTCTGGATATGAAGAGGTGTAACTATATTTGCAACCAAAGATGTTTAATTACTTCATCAGTTAAGACATTAGTATCTCAGAAAAAAAAAATGTAATTCCAGTATGAAAAGTATGTTTGCAGGGAAAAAAAAAAAAACAGCTTGTAAAAAAATCTCATTAAGGGGACGTTAATGTCTAATTGAGTTTTACTTTGACAGCACAACAAGCAGAATTGGCCACACTTGACTTAATCTTCATGCCTTAACTGCCAGACCTAATCACATCCTTCATTTTCATCTGCGCAGTCTATTTCTAGCTATTGTCACCCACCTATTTTATGTGCGAGCTTGCTAAACAAAACAAACCAGCTGTAGAAGAGTAAGTGTCGTTGCCAAAAAGGGATCTAGAGTTTCAACAGTACAGTTGCTAAATGAAAAAGCTCATCATATCACACTTCTTTCTTAGGTATCAATAAAACAATGTTGCATATTTGCTAAGAGCAACTAATTGCTTTCATTTAGAAAGCTTATTAGGTGTGCATGGCTAATTTTGTTGAGATGAAGCACACATGTCTATCCAAATGCAACCACAACCCTTTTTTCTAAAAGTCAAACGGTTTTAGATATTTTCCAAAGATATCCCAGTTTTTCAGCGTAGAATTTCATACACGTTACAGAAAATAATAAAGTATTTTAAGAAGGCACAGACAAATTTAGCCTGCAAAATCCTCTTACTGTATGTAGTTTGCGTGAAGAGGATTACAGGAATAATATTGCACTTAGATCCCAGAGAAATCATTCAACATCGATGTCTAGAAAAAAAAATAAGTTTTAACCAGAAAATCAAGAGATCTCACTTGAGAGTCACTGTCTGAAAATACAGCTCACAAAAAAACTCTTTGGAAATAAAACTGCACTCTTTCAGTTGTAGTCTGGAGTGCTTTGGCTTTGTAACCCCTTAAGAACTTGATTAGAACTCAAAAGCACTGTCAATACTAGAAATACACTGGATTTCCATCTGGATATGGCTTGGGTGTAATTCATACAGTGCCAGACAGCAACCTCATTCATCTGATGGTCGGGCTATTTGAAAACTTTACCATATAAATATAGATTTGCTAGTGTGTTAGCGCTGGCTAGAAGCCTTCAGTATTATGCATAAACAGCTAAATATACCGTACGTATAGCATGGTATTCCTTAACATGGTGTAATTATGCATATCAGAGGGGTGAACCACACAAATTTAAGTGTTGATGCATTAGATGGAGGCTCACTGTTTAGGGCAATAGCTTTGCTTCGACCACTGATCATCTTCTCGGGTAAAAGCTCAATCTAGAAAGTTGCTCTTTCAAGTCTCACTCAGATGAATGATCTCACTGAAACTACGTACTCACACCGTATGAAAGCAGGCCATGACACTGTGCCTAGGATCATGCATCATATAACAAAATATCCTATTACTGACTGTACAATTTTTCCATCTTAACACAAGGCTACTGAAATATGACTTCAGTGTTGCTTTCATTTATTATAGGTGATTAAATACTTATTTTAAATCTGGAACTGGTTTAGGGGATGAAATAGAGATTTCTTGCCCACAGAATTCAAGCACAGAAACATAGTGAGCTCCCCTTCAAAACCACTTCCTAATATGAAATAAAATGCACCCATTGCTAGGAATGAGAAGTTACAATGATATCTGGTGTCTTAAAATAGAACACCAACAAAAACACATTATTATTCCAAAACTCTCTTACTGCTTAAGACCTCGCCTCACACTTCATCTCTACTCTTCAGAATTACCATGCATGTGGCAATACTGTATGAACCTGAGTCATTTCTCCTCGCCTTCCTGGAAAGTGACTTAGTATCTAGATCGCTAGCGCAGCCCGGGAGGAGGTCGCAGGGTTACGCGTCGCCTCCTCATGAGCACAACTACTGATTTTCAAACTGCGGATGCTCTGGCTGCTGGCGAGCTGGGCTCCTCTTCAGGTGCTCCTGCCACGCAGGATGAGCCAGGCAGAGGCTGGGGGTGACCTGTCCTACAACTGCCACTAAAAATAATAATAAATAAATAAACATAATAATAATAAAAGCAAGCTGGCCAGCCCCTCACGGAGGAGGTATGAAAAAGTT